>NC_136602.1:14258847-14858847 GCF_910589615.1 Taurulus bubalis
TCCATCCACAACATTCTCCAACTTCATGACATCATCAAAATTACAGTGTCCCAAAATCTCGTGCCACGTCTGAATATCATGACAGCTCATACATTGATCATCACAGTCATTGTTTACTGACACAGTAGGCAAATAGAACAGTCGGTTATGCTCATGAATGAGGAAGCGCGTACCGTCTCTATACTGCAAGACGTCTTCTCCTTCCTTGAAGATCACCGTTGCCCCACTATAAGTTGCAGCTCTCACGGAGAAGATGTCTTGGGGATACGAGGGGATGTACAGCGCCTGCTTCAGTGTGGCACTGAGGTGCCGTCCCCTGCTGTCGATCAGACACACCTCGGCGTCTCCTCTGCGCTCCGCGACCCCCGTGCAGCTTGTGCCATCGGCCAGCTCCACGCAGTGCGTCTCGGACTGGAATCGGTCATCAAAGTTCTTGAACTTCGCCAGGTCAGTGATGATATGCGCCGTCGCACCGGTGTCCACCATCAAGCCCTTTCTGGTGACACCGCTCCCTGGCTCGCTGGTCACCAGTTTGAACACGAAGGTGTTGTCATCCGTCTCCTCGGACACTCTGCGCGCGTTGTCCCGCTGCCACTGTCGCCATCCTCCTCGCCGTCCGGTACTCTCGCCCTGGTTGTACCACTGTTGACCACGCTGACAGTCTCTTACCTTGTAACCTCTCTGGCCACAACGGAAACACGCACTGTCCCCGCTCTCGGTGCTGCGCGCACTTGCGCCTGCTGGGGCAGCCCTCCTTGGATGCGCACGGGCCCCCATGACATTGTCGTCGGCCACAGCTGTGCGCATACCTTCAGTGCTCTCATAACTGCGCAACTTAGTCTTTAACTCCGCAAAAGAGAGAGCATCATAACTTTGAGTGACAAAAATGGAAAAAGGCTTAAATGAGTCTGGCAGCCCCTTCAAAATCATTGCAACCAATAGTCCATCGCAACCTCTTAACGTTCCTGTAAAATTTGATCCAGGTAGACCCAAAGTAAATTGCAAGCTGTACTTGAACTATTTGGAGTAAATGCATGGTCTTGGTCTCTTTTGAAAGGTAACAATCTGAAGCTTTTTCCACTCAATAGTCAGAATCACTTTAAGTGCTGCTGACACTGAGTTATATGAGTTTGAACACACTAAAGTATAAGGTTTTTATTTCCATCTGAACATTTCTTTGTAAATAGATGCCTGTAGATGACTATAAATGTGACTTATGGACTGGAAAACACAATGGGACCATAGCCTGAAGCCTTTTCTAGTCCAAGTAAAAAGTTGATACCTATCACAGAAAATGAATATTTTACACATGTTTTTCTAATGAAATGTATAGGCGTTTTTTCATTTTGAGACAAAAAAAATATTCCTGATATATATACACACTATATACCTATTTAAAAAGGCTTATAGTCTTGCAAACTTATATAGGACTATTCATATATACTACCAGTATTGCTGACAGAGAAAATGAAGTATAAATGCATTTTTATGCTAATTTACACTTCAGACTGAAGCTCTACAGCAGCTGTCTCTTCTCATCAAATTGAAGGCTGTTGGGATTATTTGCCCCCCCCTCTTCCTGCCTATCTTTGTTTAGTGAATTTCATTGGCTGTCCGAAACGCCTGTCATCTGAGCTTTCTGGCGCGACAGGATTGAGCCACGTAAGAAAATAGAGGCTGAGCCTAAACTTCAACGTAGCTTCTGGTTGGGTAATGTAGCTTGTCAGTCAGGACATGAATCTCCTATTGGTTCAAGTGGGGTCTCATTGGAACAGTTAGATTTCGGCGGACATTTTGATAGCGAGTTTGTAGCTGTGCTCCCATGCAAACATAACTTTCTGCTGCAATGTATTGATGCAACGCCAGTTGGTGGATATTTATGGTTGTAATCACGTGTTTTGGAATAAATCTTTTATGGGATTTATTTTTATTGGACCTTTACGACGTAACAACGCCGTTTTTGTTGGAATATTATGGATTTATAGATCAATATGAGGCGTCATCGGTGAGTTGTCTTGATTTTCAAATCGCTTGTTTGTTGTTGTCTGACAAAAGTATTGATTGTAGCTGCTTCGGTGGTCTGATCTTGAAATGGAGTGGACAGCTGGAATCACAAGAATCGTATGTTTCCAGAAACATATGGCACTCGTACCGAACTATAAATAGATGTACAGCGTACAACGGAATGTACAACAGAATGTACAGTGTACAGTTGAAATGGACGCCCACGGGACAGCAGAACGTTAAGAGGTTAAAACCTCTCCAGCATTACGCAGCGCTGTGATCGAAGTCTCCGCACGTATGACATAGTCAGTCACACTCTCACTACTCATCTTTTGCAAAGAAGTCAGTTTTGTATACAGGCATACAATGCGGGGCTTACCCTTGCCTGCATAATAGTCGCGCAAAATCCTGAGCGCTCTACGCCCGTCATTCGCTGCCTCTCGCATGACCAGAGACAAACTTTTGTCATCAAGGAATTGGATCAGTTCCGCGTACGCTTCCGCGTTCTTCGCCGCATCCTCAGCCAGTGTGTTTTCTTCTGCGCCATCGGCGGGCTGATTTAAGATGGTGTCCTTCAGTTTCTGCAACCGCAGATGTCCCAAAAACTTTGTCTCCCACAGCTCGTATGTTCGCTCATGGTGCTGCCACTCCAATTCGTGAGATACACACAAAAGCAAATGTCTCTCAGTGGCTACTCACGCCGGATATCTCTTCGCACAAACGTCTAACGCATCTGGGCCCATAACCTGTTAAACAGAGCTTGACTGCCAGATATACCGACTCAACACAAGTTCTGAGAAAGCACCAGAAAACAACTTTTGTATTTTTGCCCAGGTGCATCAGCTTATATAGACGACAGTCACATGACACTCACACCTGAAATGCATTGGCAATAATTGGGCGCAAAATCAGTTGCTTCAATTAACACTATTTCTATATATCGTGAAAAATAGTCTACAACTACCAAGTAGTTCTGTTTATTCAGCTCACATATGTCGGCTGCTACTCTTTCCCATGGGCGACTGGGTAGCAGGGTAGTGTTCAGGGGTTCTTTCTTCTGAGTCGACTTGGACTCCTGACAGTCCTTACATGTACTGACAGCATGCTGGATGTGCTTGCTTACTCCAGTGTGTCCATAGTCTTTTGGAGTCTCACTTCATGGACTTCTTCTGAGTCTGCATAAATAAGGATGTCGTCCATGTAAACCGCCAGGCCTTCTTCATCCTTCAAGACCTCAGTCATTTCACGTTGAAAGATTTCTGGTGCACTTGTGATTCCAAATGGCAGTCTATTAAAGAAATACCTTCCAAAGGGAGTTATGAAGGTAGTGAGTTTGGCACTCTCTTTGTCTAGCGGTATCTGCCAGAAACCACTTGCTGCATCTAAAAGGGAAAACACTTTTGCGCCTGTTAGTTTAGGTAGGATGTCATCTATTGTGGGCAGAATGAACTTCTCCCTCTTCACTGCTTTATTCAGGCGTTGTAGATCAACACAAATCCTTGGCTGCTCTTTGTTCTTCTTGGGTACAGCAACCATTGGAGCACACCACTCTGTGGGCTCCTTGATTGGCTCTATCACACCACTGGCTACCATGTGGTCCAACTCTTTTTTTTACTTTAGAGAGTAGGCACAAACACACACCTTGATGTAGTCACACTGTAGGGTACAGCGTCCTCCTGCAGTCTGATTCTGATGGGCTTTATTTTCAGTCTGCCTATGTCTGCAGGGCTGGCATCACTTAAATGCTCTGTGCTTTTAACTTCTTCTATTCGCTTGACTAAACCCATAGCGATAGCTACATTACGGCTCAGCAAGTTGCTGCCATGTTGCCCCTTGATCACGTTTATTTTAAACCTAAACGTTTGCTTTTTCCACTCTGTGGTAGCTGTGAAGTAACCCTTGCAGTCCACTCTACCTCCTGGGCTGCCTAATTTGGTTACACCAGTTTTCAGTCGTGGCTTATTTCTCAGCAGGTTAAAAGTCTTTTCTGAGATGACACTTAAATCAGCCCCTGTGTCGATTTTAAATTCCATTGTAATATCTTGCACCAACAGTTTTACCGTCCATGCCTTGTTTGAGTCGTCCACGTCTGTAATTTCCCCCAGGAAATGAACGTGTCTTCCGTCTCCTCCCTCGTAGGGTGCAGTGACCTTGTTGATCACGTGGGAACGGCATACTGCTGCAAAATGTCCTAGCTTCTTACAATTGTGGCATTCTGCATCACGTGCGGCACATGTATCTTCTTTAGCATGCACTCTGCCACATCTAGAACATTTGTGTCCCCTATTGTTAACACCTTGTTTCTCTCTGGTCCCTTTTGTCTGCCAGTTTCCGTTGCTCCATTTCCCATTATATTGCGCACGCTGCTTGTAAGCTACTTCACTCACTTGAGAACAGTTAGCATTAGCTCCCTGCTGGCTAATATGCCCTTTTACTTGCTCAGACTGCCTCACTAGCTCTACGGCTTTATTAAGCGTCAAGTCTGGCATTAGCTGTAGCTTCGCTGATAGCTCTTTATCTAATATCCCTATGACTGACCTGTCCCGGATATTTTCATCTTTCACGTCCGCAAATGCACAGGTATCAGCTAGCTCATACAGGCTTCTAATGCAGTGTTTTTCAACCGTTTTTGAGCCGTGGCACATTTTCTACAATAAAAAAATCCTGCGGCACACCAACAACCCAAAAAGTTACAGAATGTCACAGTATTCAGTGTTTCCCCTAGGTTTACAGCTTTAGTGGGGGGGGAGCGACTGACGGACATACTACATCGCGGCACCTCACAGTACTACAAAGTAATACGTCACAGTACTAGTGACTCCATCTGTGCTTTTATAAATAATAGAACATTGAAATCACTTTCAATTAAACCAGATTGCTCCATCAGACAAAAACAAATGTGTTATCATTTTGTTAGAAAAATGAAAATAAAGTTATAACCGTGCAAAAAAAACCTAATATTTAATTACAACTAAATAGCTTATTGTGGAAAACAACAAGCTATTTTTTTGCAAAACAGAATGAGTGCAGATGTGTGAGCATAACGTTGTATCATTAATAGTGGCTGCAGTGAGCTGCTTTCCTCTACAACTCTTTTTAAAAGGAGGTAGATTTGATACAGCCGTTCTCAATTCATGCTCCATGTTGAGCGACGCAACAGCAGAAAAGACAACCTCACGGAGATCTCATAAAAATCGGCTTTTGGCGAAATGACAAGAATCGGCGAGTCGTACATGCGCATCTGACCTATTAACGGCGTACGGTAAAATCAGCATTTCCTCTTGCGCCCCACCTGTAATACGCCCCAGTTTGATAAATACTAACTTAAAGGAAACAAAGTGTTCATTTATTTTAATGATGACCACAAAGTGAGCAGGCTTTGTCACTTGAGTGTGTTTTTCGGGCTTTTGGAAGAATATTTCTAGAGCCTCAGAAACGTCAGAAACGTCATTGATGGAGCGCCAGGCTGCAGCCTGTTGGATGTTTGTCTTGACCTACAAATACCTTAACTGTTGGGCTTTAAACATGAGAGCTCATAGCTTAAAATAGTGATAGCTTAAAGCAGCAAATCCCATTGTGAAAAGCACGCGACATATTTTTCGCCGCTCTCTCTGTCCACTGTGTGCTCTCTCTGTCCACTGTGTGCTCTCCTGTGTGCATCGCATCAGGGCGGAAAGAGTTGTAGACGCGACCCAGAAATTACAAGCTGTCGTGTACGATCAATAACATACGGCCGTTTAGTTTGTTTAATAGCAGAACAAGGTGCAGACCTGTTCTATAGGAAACTACTAGGCCAGGCACTATATTGCAGGCTCAGACGCTCAACAATGGAAAATTATTTGCGGCAGCTAAATAATATTTTTTTGGACCAATTAAGTGAAATTGGAAATTTTCTCACGGCACACCTGATGATCTGTCACGGCACACTGGTGTGCCGCGGCACAGTGGTTGACAATCACTGTTCTAATGTACTCCTCCGCGGTTTCTCCGTGCTTTTGAGTGCGCTGATGGAAACGTGCTCTTTCATGAATCGTATTCACCTTCGCAGAGCTACCAACTCTCACGGTTTCGCCGTGTGACACACGCTTTTGCATGTTTTCACACGCACTCACGCCACACAACCAATTTCTCACAGCAAAAAAAAAATTCAGATTTTGGGCCGAGGTGCTTTCGTTCCTTTTCAAACTCCCCGAGTCCCGAAGTTAGCAACAGAAGAAGATTTTCAAACAGACACAACCGCGGGAGAAACTCAGGAGGAGCAGAGACCAAGGCAGACCTGGGCATCTTACGGCCCGCGGCTCTCCCAGTCTGGCCCGCGCGAGGTCAATCAAAAATGAAAAATAAATAAATAAGGTGCACGCCATGAATGCAATACAAACTGCACTGCTTTTACTTTGAAGGCGCGCGCGCTTATTCAGCCTCACTACGGGCAGTGTTGCCGACTTGGAGACTGAAGTGAAATCGTATTGTTCTGCAGTTTCTGTCGAGAGACCCCCGCCTCCCAAGCAGCCTCACGCTGCAGTCTCCGCCTCCAGATTGAAAATTAATCGCGCAAAGCTGCCGCGGATCTGACCTGCGGTCTGATCCACGATGGCAGAGCACTTTAAGTCAGGATCTTCACTCTTCTCTCAAAGAGGAGAACGTTCCTCACATGAGGAAAGATGCTCAGAAGATGTTGGTTCTCTTTGGATCTACCTACATGAGAACAAACATTCTAGTGATGAAGTTCAACAGATCAGATCCTCTCTCTGATACCTGTCAGCTGTCCTTCACATCTCCACCTCCTTCAACCAGACGTCATGCTCTTGTTCAAGCAACACAGACTGGACTTTTCTCACTGAGTAAGAACAACTGAACTGGAAACCATCAAAAGCACTTATTGCTTTTGTTTAAAGTTAATACATTGCTGGTCTTTAACATACATATTTAAGGTACGGTTTACATTTTTTTAACTTATTTTCATAGCCTTATTGTAACACGTATTCTTACCAGTAGCAGCTCAAAACAATATAATTTACAGTTTTTTAATAAAGTAATAACATTCATATTGAGTTAATTGAATTAAATTCAGACTATTGGTTCGGCCCTCCACAACGGTCCAAATTTCTCATGTGGCCCCTTGGGAAAATGAATTGCCCACCCCTGGACTAAGGTATGTTAATGACATGTGGTTCCCAAGCGCTCTTTGGTGAAATATAAGAAGTGGTGCTACGTTACTGTTAGAATAATAAGTTAATTAAAGTGAGGTCAGTTTTATTTATTGTATACTTAAAGTATACCTGCAGTAATTGTGGTCGCCAAGTCACTTTGAAGCTTTTCATAAATCACAAATTGTATTTGTAATATTGGACCTGGAAAGATGACTCATGAGACACAACTATTTTGTGAAGATGAAAGTGTTTGTTGACAGAAATCTTGCAAAGTGAAGTTTAACCATACAACCATTTTGTCATTATCAAACTGATATTGTATCTCAGAAACATCTAGAAATTCAATGTTTGAACTGTACACATTGAAAAACAAATGCAATGTAATGGTGTGCACATGCATGGAGTAAACAACAAACCTAAAATGACTTCCATATAAGGGCACAGGAGCCTTGAATCCAGTCTGCCTGTTTTGTTTTGTTTCATTTCTGTAATTTTGTTTCATTTTTCTCTCCGTCTTCAGATAAAAAAATCCCCAAAAAGGAGAAGCGAAGCCAGAAGTGAAAATGAACCCGTTAGTCATTATTGCCATCTTTGCAGCATTCAGCGTTGATGCGGTAAGCAATAATACAAGGAAGTAACTTTAAGTTTAATAGACATACTGAGGAGGTCAGGGAGTTTTATAGAAATGTCTCAATCAAGTTTATCTGTGCTTCTTTCAGACTTTTTCACGAAGAAGGTCTAAAAATAGTCGGTCACCTTCACCTCGTGACACTAACAGGGGTAAGACAATGGTCAGGGCAACACTTACTATTCTGCATTTGTTGCATCAGGTGAGAGACATTAATTATTTTTTGCCATGTGATCCTCAGTTATGTGTCAGTCTGAGGATGGGAGCAGTTACAGGGGATTTGTTTCTCAGTCGATAAACGGAGGCAGATGCCTCAACTGGAACAGGTTTCGCATCCCCTCAGGAGCCTCAAAGGGACTTGGCGACCACAGTTACTGCAGGTATACTTTAAGTCACCAATCTGGGGCCTCGACATGTTTTGTTGTTATATTATGTGTTTAATATTATTTCACTTGAATGCCAGGAACCCTGACCAGATGTCGATGCCGTGGTGCCGTGTCCGAAGAGGAAGGAGGATTGTGAGAGAATTCTGCAACATTCCCAGATGTATGGATTAATTGGGGATTTTAAAAATCATTGATGTATTGTATGGTTGATTTGGACCTTTTCATTAATGTGTGTTTCCTGATTCCATACAGGTTCTACACCAACAACAAAACCTCCATCGGCTGTGGATACAGGTAAGAAGTGTTGTTTAAATAGACTATTTTCTCAATGTCATCTTTTGATTCCTTCATCATCACCCACTGACTCGTCCTGTGTGTCCCTGCAGAGCTGACGTGTGGCGAGAGGTCTGAGCAGAGGATGCATAAAATTGTAGGCGGTTCTTTCACACCAATAGAGTCGCACCCATGGGTCGCTGCTCTCTTTAATCGGCGCATATTCATCTGTGGTGGCTCTCTCATCGCACCATGCTGGGTTCTCACAGCTGCACACTGCTTCTTTGATGGGTGAGACCAAACACACACTCAGAAAATACAATGTACTTTTGTTTCTCTATATATTACTTATAAATGTAGATATGTAGTCTTACATGGTCGTGTTTGTTTTTTGTTCAGTGAGGAGATTAACATCAAGCGTCTCGTTGTGTACCTGGGGAAGACTGCACTCAATGGCACTGATGCTGGCAGGGAGCAGAGCTTCACTGTGGAAAAACTGATCATCCACCAAAAACACGAGTCCAACTATAACAATGACATAGGTGCGCAGACTTGTACTGTGTGTGTGTGTGTGTGTGTGTGTGTGTGTGTGTGTGTGTGTGTGTGTGTGTGTGTGTGTGTGTGTGTGTGTGTGTGTGTGTGTGTGTGTGAGAGAGAGAAAGATACAGAGCTGTACAGGGGCTTTGTGTGCAGGATTCATAGCTGTGCTTGTCTTTGCATTTCAGCACTGTTGAAGATCAAAAGCAGAAATGGAGGGTGTGCGGTGAGGTCGGCGTCTGCACGGACAGTGTGTCTTCCTCCATCTCATGCTCAGCTTCCTGCTGGATTTCAGTGCAGCATCGCAGGATTCGGGAGTGAGAGATCCGGTATGCACTGCAGAACCGCTAACCCACAGATCTGTGACTGATCTTTCAGCTTTTCCCCCTGATTCTAACTGACACTGTTGTCTGCAGCGGCGAGTCGTTCCTCGCAGTTACTGAAGCAAGCCAAGGTGAATCTGCTCCCGCAGACTGACTGTACAGGTCAATTGTACTATGGAAATTACATCACTGAAAACATGTTCTGTGCTGGGAGCCCTGACTGGAGCAATGATTCCTGCAAGGTAAGCTTAGTGTATGAATGAATGTCTTTAGCCTTGTTTTGAATGTCAGCACAAAAACAGAAGTGCTTAAAGAACAGAACTTATGCAACATGTTATACATTTCTGTAGCATTAAAAAAGATCTGAGGATCTAAGGTTATTGATTATATCCTTGTCTACCCTTAGGTGGATTTATTTATGCTCTGAGTTTGACAATTTATTTAAGGAGTGGCTTACCATGTCAGAAGGACCGGCCAGACAACCAATAATTACTTTTATTCATGGGGTCAATAGAGGAATTTAGTTTACTTGTCTAAATGCGGGCTCTGCCTAAAATACAATAATGTAATCAATAATTAATACTTGGATATTAGTCATTCAATGTATCACATTTAAATATATAGTGGTGTACTGGGGTTTAATGGGCCAAGAAGACATTTGACTCATTTGTCCACAATATTGTGGCTTCAAATCTCAAGTCATTGCATTGCTTATAGACAGTCAGTATCAATGTGGGCCTTTATAACAACATACGATATGATTGGATCTCTTCATGCTGTGAGTGTGACTGACTGTTGCCTCCTCCTCTCACAGGGTGACTCTGGTGGTCCGCTGGTGTGTGAAGTGGCAGGTCGGATGTTTCTGTTCGGGGTGGTGAGCTGGGGGGACGGCTGTGCCCGTAGGAACAAACCAGGGGTTTACACACAAGTCACCAACTACAACAAGTGGATCGCAGCCACAACAGGCCTCTCCAAATACACCGAAGGATTAATGTATCCCACAAAATGAAGCTATGGCAGAATGTTGCCTGTTGGGCATTTTATTTCAGAAAATTTTGTTAGCAGTTTTGTAGCTGATGGGAATTGCTGTTTTGCACAATGACGATTTAATGTAACGGTTCGAAGTGAACTCTTTTTTTTTGACTATATAGACTATACAAATTGTGTATGTTGATTTTTCAGACTAAAAGTAGGCTTTTTTAAAAAGCTATTTGAAAAGAAGTATATTTATCAAGTCAAACACTGGAGGGCACTGTTCAGTTAGAAATTACATTTTGGTAGCTCAGTAATCTCAAACATACTGAAGGTATGTTAGTATAAACAACAATGACATCCAAACTGAGTCAGTATCTTCTTAAGCGAAAACACTTGAAGGTTAAATCCACACTATGTAAAGACAAGGAATAGGGGGATGCAAATTAAAAAAGATACATTTCAGAAAGAAATCTCACTTGTTTTTCTTGTCTGACTTGACTTCCATCTTATATTGGCATTTTATGGACAGTGCACAGAAAGTACTGCAAATAGTTAACATTGTTGAAAACCTTCACACAAAATGATGTTGGTGGTGTCAAATCTTAGGAATCATTGTGTCTCCTGTTTCTTATGCTGAGATTGTAATGGAGAGATGTAAACTAAGAGTTTAGGCCATACATAAACAATATTGTTCATCAATACAGCAGAGCTGCCTTTTTGAATACAACGATATGCTCGGGATTACAAATCGTTGCATTAAAAAGCAAAAAACATAAAAAATAAAGCATTATTGGGATAAAAACAGCGTGACAAAAGAAAGCTGGATTGAAGATGGTTAACATGCTGATGTTTAGCAATGTTTACCCTGTTCACTATCTTAGTTTAACACAAAGCACAGCTGAGGCTCAAAGTCATGTCATTAATGATGCAGATACTTAGTCATAAACCACAATATTGGACAACTTTACCTGATGATGGTGTAATAGATGAAAAGTCAGGGGATCACCAAACCTATTACAATTCATCATGAAGGGAACATATATGTGTGTATTAAAATGTTATGACAACCAATCAAATAGTTGTTAAAAACAATTCACTCAAAGCCTCAGATGTCAACCTCATAGTGGCAGTAGAAGAAGAGAGACTAGAGAGAAGAGGATCAGCAAAGTCCCAAGGTGTTATCCTCTGGGGACCATGAATGTTTGTGGCAGACTGACTGCTGACATCGATATATGCTCTATTCACATTCAACTAGATCAGCTAAAAATCCACAAGGTGGTTAATTTGGTCAGAATTACAATTACAAAAGATAGCGAGCGCTGACTTTGGGTGGACAAACACCGGCAGCACATAGTTTCTGTCCCAGAATCAGCTGTAATGACGGCAAAGTAGGTCACTACGCCTTTATTCTTTTGATTGAAGGAGTACATTTGCTCCTACAATAAGAAGAATACAAGTGTGGATATAAATAATATATTGTTTATATCCACATGCACCATGGTACAAATGAGAAGTTATACTAAACATGGTTATGAGGAGAAGGCAGAGCGTCACCGAGCAAAACAACTTATGATTCCCAGGAAAGTCTGTTTACATGTTCAGTTGTCCACTGACTCACACTTCTCTGTCTACCTCCATCACCCATACCCCTCCCAAAAAAAGAAACATGTCACAGGAACGCTGCTCCAATAATGACAAACAATCGATCAATGCATATACATATACATATACAATGACAACACAAAAAGATGAAAGATAAATTGTGGTGTAATCGTTTTAGCACACATTGTTGCACTGAACGACCACAATCCATCTGGTCATCGCATCATTATTGAAAGCATACTTCAAAACCTCTCTAAGCAACCTGCTGCAATGCTTTCTATCAAAGCCTGTTTGGACAAGTCTACATATACAGATAGTTCACGGCAGTGCTACTGGAGCCAATCACAGTTTGTCCTATTCCTCCTCAATTACTCACTGTGAGCAGTTTACTTTACTGCTTCTCTACTCTGTCTCCACCATATATGGATTTGAGATGCTGCGAGTGTGAGTCTTACTCCTCTTTAAGGACAATTCCTGAGGAGGAGGAGAGGAGAGGAGAGGAGAGGAAAGGAGACAATGGAGGAGAGGAGACTCCCAGGGTCTATTCTAACCAGGTGGACCAGAGTGTCCAGTCTCTCTGGTTTAGATAGCAGCCGCTTGTCTACACCCACATGGGCGCACACACACACACACACACACACACACACACACACACACACACACACACACACACACACACACACACACACACACACACACACACACACACTCAGGAGGGTCGCTTGGCTTGAGAATCGTTGGTCTCCAGGTCTCAGCGGTATAAATACCAGTGTTTTTGCTGCGGGGTCTCTCCTCAATACAGATTCAGATCTGAGGAGCAAAAACTACAACACAGCAACAACACACACAAAAACACACACACGCACACACACACACACACATACACAAAACACCCATTTGTGTTTCTGATTATTTCACTTGCAAACACAATGTTAAGTGCTCCCTGTCAGGTGTTAAACCAGTGGGACAACTATTCATGTGGTTTTCTCCAGTCAAAGTAAAGAAGTTGGAGAAAGAGTGTGTCTGTTAGTGAAGTTCAGGATCTGAACGTCTCCTTCAGCTGAACAGACTCCTTCTTTCAGCTGCAAGTTGAATCCTTGGTCTTTATTTAGACTTGGACATTTAGGCCCGGAGACATGAACTCCTGACCCACCTTTTAATGAGTATAGATCATATGTCGGATGAAGGTTTGAAGCTTCATTAAAACACAACACATCACCAGTTCTCTTCAACATTAAGGTGCAGCTCCGGATCTCTTCTCCAGGGTTGGTTTCATGGATGTGAAGCGGACCATTATCAGGCTGCATGGAGCAGCTTCCACTATCCACAACCTTTCTCTGTTGTGGATGCTGGCCCCCTCCTCTGCATATAATCTGCCATATCTTGGAATCACGATCTCTTACAATGAAGTTACCCCAACATTTTCCTTTTTAGGGCCACTGGCATGCATGACGTAATTTGGGAAGCGCTTTCACTGACATTGCGCGCGCGCGTGTGTGTGTGTATACGCGTGCGTGTGCGTGTAGGCAAAGCGTCAGTACACCAACAAGCTTGGCAGCTGTATTCCTCGGCTGTGATTGGGCGAAGGGCGGTGATTCCTTCTGTCACGATTTGGGTCGCTCCCACCGGAGGACACCGACCGTCTGAGTCCAGCCTGTACCGAGGTGCTCACCAGAGGAGACGGTGTGCACACCGGCGGGAGAGGCGCATGAGGGTTTCGTCTCCGGGGCTGGACTGACCACTCGGGATTTGTCCTCCTGTCGGTGTCAGTGAGGAGCGGAGAGGAGAAGGAAGGAGAGGAGAGTAGAGGAGAGGGAGGGAGAAGAGAGGAGAGGAGAGGAGAGGAGAGGAGAGGAGAGGGAAGGAAGGAGAGGAGAGAGGGGGATCTTCAGTGCTGGAGCAACCAGCCGTCTTTCTTCTGTTGGAGCTGCGGTAAAAGTCGTTCACGATGCCGGTGTTTCACACCAAGACCATCGAGAGTATCCTGGAGCCGGTGGCCCAGCAGATCTCCCACCTGGTCATCATGCACGAGGAGGGGGAGGTGGATGGTAAAGCCATCCCGGATCTGACGGTGCCGGTGGCCGCGGTGCAGTCGGCAGTCAGCAACCTTGTGCGGGTGAGTCCCGAGTTTGATCCAGAGCGTCAATTCACGAAAAGCCTCACTGGCAAAGTGTGTGCATCCAGTTGCCTATCATCCAAACTTCCAAATCGACATTTGTAGAGACAAGCTAATGACTCGATGGCTCGCAATTAATCAATCAAACAGTAGGTCATCACACTGTCGTGGAACAGTAAAACAGCCTATGTGGCCGTCAGATAGATTTATTGCAATCCCATCTTGATCTTTGCTCGCCATTACAATTATAATACTGCCACACACACAGCTGACGCCCATTCGTGTTTCACGAGCTCCTGCAGTAGGGTAGATTTTTTTTATTATCGTATTTTTTTTTTGCAGCATGTCAAACTTTGCCCTGTCTGGTAATCAGGTGGCCACTGAGATCAATGAAGTTTAGTGGGGCGGAAGAAGCCAGTGCTGATTGAATTATCAGGATTCTCTCTCTCTCTCTCTCTCTCTCTCTCTCTCTCTCTCTCTCTCTCTCTCTCTCTCTCACACACATATATACTGGCACTCACAAAGAGGGAAATGTCACTTTTCAATAAACATAGACTCACAGATAGATTATTGCAGAATTTTCAGTTTGTACAATGGTTATATATGCATAACACCCATGTTGAATAGATACACTCTGTTATCAGACTCCCACCTCTCATTAGTTCCTCCACTTTCCTCCCTGTTCTTTCCTCGCTCCTTCGACCCCTCAACTTTAACGCTCCCATTTCTCCTCGTCTGTCTCATTTCTTCTCTGTCACCTTTAGTCTAAGTGGTAATTTTATATAGAAAGAGACAAGCTTCAGTCAGACAATGAAGTCTCTTCTGAAAGATCTGATTGTAAAAATCAATATGGGCCACATCATTGATGCTGGTCCGGGTCATCGTTATTGATGCTGAGGCCACTGGGCTTCACTCACTCAGGAGATATCAGCAGCAGACAGAAGCAAACACTCACTCATTTATGCTTTAATTATCAAGTATGAAAAGAAATTGGTTCCATGTTAGTTTTTATGCTGAATGTATCTCTCAGGGTGAGATGCCACACTTAGTGGAGCTGACTTGATGCCACAAAAGCTGTTAGGCGTGTGGCAGACTTGGGAAGAGTTGTATGTTCTGTTGGACATCTTAGCGTCTGTATTTTGCACACCTTTATGTACATTTTGCATATTACTGAAGGACATCCTCTTAGTGCTCTTTCACTTGGACTGCCTTTTGGAAATAATGTTTGAAACTGTTTAATATGATGCTGGGATGCAGGGGACCATGATTACTCGTCTGGAAAGGACTAAACTGCTGGCTAAATGCATTTTGTGATATGTGTAAAAATACATCAGAAGAATTTTGAAGTAAGACCACAAAAAACTTAAACTGCAAAACCTTTGAGTACAAACTGCATACTGAATTTAAGTTATGAGTGAATTTTAAAGGGCCACACAAATACTTTATTTTTTTTGTCTAAATTAGAGTGATCTATCCATTCAGTTATCTGGGGTGATTTGCAGTGGGTTGGAGACATCACATGGAAACTATGATTGGCTGTGTGAAGTGTTCTTTTAAAATAGTTTAGAGTGAATAAGGCTCTTTTATTGTTAGTTGTCACATAAGTGCTGCTTCCCTGTGCAAGGACACTGAAGATCATTTTGATAAATAGCTCATTAACTGATAATGGAAAGGGCTATTCAGTTTGAACTCAAACGCAGTGGACTATCTGAATGAAAAATCCCCCCTTTATGCAATTTCATCCAGCTGCACCGAGTTCTTGATATCCCATTGCTCCGGGCACACCTCCACATCTCTTTCTATTTCTCTGCTTGTCCACGTTGATCCATTCAGTTGATCTGTTCAGTTGATCCAACCAGACAGTGAGCAGAAGGAGGCTAATAGCAGCTTCAGGCTTGTTGCTGGCTTTCAGACAATGGAGATGCAAGGTCACTGGGAGAGACAAGGGCTGAGGACACTGTGACACTGGAAGGTGTCGGACAGAGGAAATGCTTTCAGGACGGAGGGATAAACTGTGGCGACTGTGACTGTGTTACAGTGGTGAGCAGGGTCGTCCTTCAATCAGAGGATCGGTGGTTCGATCCCCGGCTCAGCTAATCCATATCGATGTCTCCTTGGGCAAGACACTTAACCACAAATTGCTCCTGTAGATGTTTACCCTACGATGTGTGTGTGTGTGTGTGTGTGTGTGTGTGTGAATGTTAGTTGCTCCTGATGGGCAGGTGGTACCTTAGCCACTGCCATCAGTGTGTGAATGATGACAAGTAGTGTTAAAGCACTTTGAGTGATTGGAAGGTTAGAAAAGACCAATAGAAGTACAGGTCCATTTACCATGAAAATATTAACACAATAGAGGTAAAGTAAAACATGCAGATAACTCTCCTCTGGTCTTTTCCTAGAATTTACCGTTACATTTTGTACTCTCAGACACTCTGTCTAGCAGTGCAGCTAATTGCCAACATACACAGTTGAAGAAGTAGTCATGTAGTCCCCTGATAGAGTGAGAGTTAAAAGAGAGTAAGTGGGTGATAAGAAGGTGTTGAAAGATAGCACAAAAGGTGCTTGAGAACAGAGCTTGTGAAATCAGCGCTGGATGGTTGCTGGGTAGGTATACTTAATTAGATGTAAAAGACACCTTAAACGCAAATACACCCTTCTGAGGACACATGCGTTATTTTAGAAAGCTGATTCATTCTGACACCGAGCTAAGATACAACACAGTATACAGCAACATGCCACTATCACCACAAGAGTCCCACTGCACACTGATACAATTACCCCGTCCAGGGTGGGCTGGCTGTGGGGGGTACTTCAAATCTAGGTCACTGAGACACTTAAACACACACACAAAATGGTGTCAGTCTCAATCTGTCAGATGTTGTGCGTGGGTTGGTGCTGATTCGACTAAAGATATGAAGGATGCTGTTTGGTTGAAAGTGTGAGCTTGCTAAAGTTGTGTGGATGACAAAGAGCTGTCTAGGTGGTGTTCGTGAAGTATCTGCTACTGAAGGAGTCAACATAGATCCTGAGTATGTCTTGGGGGAGGGGGAGGAAGGAATAAATAGATTCACCGTTGAGTGAAGTAACCACACACTGGAGAGAGAACGAGAGGGAGAAGAGGGAGAAGAGGGAGAAGAGGAGTGAAATTGTCGACTGAAACAGTGTGATGCAGAATGAAGAAAGAAGAGGAGGGATGGAGAGAGGGGGATAAATAGCCACTTTCAGTCTGACTCCGGCACCCTGTGAGGGAGGGAACGTGTCCCACCTTCAACCTCACACACACACACACACACACACACACACACACACACACACACACACACACACACACACACACACACACACACACACACACACACACACACACACCAACACCAACTGTCCTAAGCCTGCTCTACCATAGGATCCATCTCTTCTTGTTCATTGGCAGATTTAGGATGAGATTTAGTTTCCGGCTGTGTGTCCACACATCTCATCTGCTTCTCAGTCTGCCTCAAATCCACTCCTGGCTTGTATTATATGACAGAATTGTATCCATTCTGTATTGTGTTCTCAATTGCTTAAATGGTTCGTTAATAAATTGGTTCGTTAATTGACAGAATGACGATTAATTCCATCGTGCTCAATGATGTAATTTAGGATCAAATAAGTCATTTAGGTATTTCTTTGACGCTGCACTAACCAACATGTCTGGATGAATAATGGGTTAAACAACCATGTTTAATGGGAAAGGGTCACTTTCAGAGAAGCATCACCCAATATATGGAGCTCCTTTCAGCTCTGCAGAGGGTTTTAGCATCTTTCAGCTCATTGTGTTGGTGTTACAACATGCAACTTTCCTGTGTTTGCTCAATCTCAGAGCTCTCATCAGCTTTGTTTTCAGCAGGCAGCTGTACACTAAACACCAAACAGCAGAAGTTAGCGACTAGCTGATGAACACTTTTAGTAGCTAAAGAACCATATATTCCCCTCCGATGTTTCCTTTGCAGAAACCAACATAGAGCTAAAAACAGAGTGAATTTAGAAGTAACATCCCTGAGATGGACACAGCCATGACACATTCATAAGGTTGCTGTGTGTTTTATAACAACTTTAAAAGACCATATGTTAAATGTGTGCGCTTTCTATCTTGTGAGTGTGTCTCACATGTGCAGGTAGATTGCTCTTTTCTGAATATCTTAGCGTTACTCTTCCTTGACTTAATTTGATAGCAGACAGGAGAAAGGAGACAGTAAATTATGAAAGCCAGAGCAGGGTCTGTATGCAACAGCTCTGAACATCAGACGTTGTGATCATATTGTCCAAGACACTAATACAATAATTATGAACCATACATGCAGCAGTTGACTTCTGCCATCATTCTTTGATTGGACAGATTCTATGAAATATGTTGAAGAGAGCTGTACCCACCAGAGCTGAGGCCTCATAGCTCAGACGAATTGTATTGTGTCAACTTTGATTGACAGCAGTCTGTTTCCCGCTGAAGCCGTCACACTTTTTGAGTTGTACAACAACACACACACATCACACTGTCAGTGCATCCAGCAAACCACTTCACTTCTCATTAATTATGTATTGAATAATCAATGCCAAGCTTTGCTGATAACAGGAAACTCTGGAGCTCACGCAGCTCTTTGATCCGTCACCTGATGTGACTCGGTGAGTTTGTCCAAACGGTTTCATCAGGTCGAGCTCTACTTGCAGAGTCGCATTCCTCAAAGTTCAGAGCTGGCAAACTTGCTGACGTTTGTAAACAAGGAAATTCACTAAGCTATATTTAAGCCTTCAGATACATACATTGATTCAAACAGAACTGTCCGACATACAGTATCAGATTTAGACCTAAATTCATAAAGGGTAGTGAAGGTGACCATAGTAGGATGCAAAATTATACTTTTAATTTCGAAAGGATGGAATGATCATGAACTACATCTTATGTGTAAAAGTTAATTCTCTCAGCACTATGATTGCATGCTGCTGGTGTCTTCGTTGTTGTTGGATATTGTATTATAGAGTTTGATTGGTCCTTTCAAAGCCAGCACTATTTTGTGTTAGTTTGTATTAGTTACACAAAGAAGAATACAAGAATACAGCCACTGATAATTACATGAATTATTGATGTTTTACTGGTACAAACAATAACATTGACTGAAATGGCTTGTCTTGCTCTATTTTAGTGTTGACCAGAATAGTCCGCAGCAGCATAAATGACTGTGATGGCAAAGTGGTTCAGTGTTGTGGTGAATCTGTGTTGCTTGCTCTGTGATGGCTGGAGCCAGAAAGTCTATTAACTGACTTCCATCGATGCAGCAGCAAGAGACTGATGTCATCATCTCACTGTAATTGCATCTCAAGTGTGTCTGTGGGTGTGTGTGGGTGCTTTCTTGTGTGTTGCAGGATGTGTTTTGTGTGTGAGAGCCAGAGTTTTAGAGGCATGTGGCTTCTCAGCCAGCTGCATCAACATATGAACATCTGCAGAAGATGGGAGCAGTGCCACCTGTGTGTGTGTGTGTGTGTGTGTGTGTGTGTGTGTGTGTGTGTGTGTGTGTGTGTGTGTGTGTGTGTGTGTGTGTGTGTGTGTGTTACCCACTGTCACTCTGTCTCTATGCAAGTGATTTATTTTCAATAACAAAACAGGGAAAATGTGGTATTCATATTAAAATCACCATGTAGGTGATCCTGTTCCTTTGCAATAAACAGAATATGAAAATGCTCTCTACAATAACAACCACAGCAGGACAAGAATACAGATTATTGTTTGTCAGTGATGTTGAAATGTTTGAAGGCAAAATAGAAACTCAGATGTATTACATTTTGTACGTATTTGTGGAGTGACAATGTTCATTGTTCACTTTTTTTTTAGCTTGAATTGCATTCTAAAAAAATATTGCGAGGCACAGACAGGTAATAAAAAAACAAGCTACTTTAATAGAAAAATCAATAAGTTCTATTTGTTCGGTAAAAAGAGAGCATACACATTTACCAGCTCGTGAATGTAATTTGTGCCTGATTTAATGTGGAAAGTTATTACACTCTATAATGTTGTAGATGACTGCACAGACCTCCACTAGAGCAGCACAAAAGTGTTTCCCGCGACCCGCCCTCATGTAGAATAACAGAAGTCCGAGTTGACCAGAGCCCGAGCTGCCTGTCCTCGAAGCTTGAAAGATATGACATGCACGCGGGGTTGAAATAGGTGTGAATTGATACACACCCGTTCACCCCTCCGACTATTAATAGTGCTCACTTGAATAGTATTTCCTGTGTCGCTGCAGCTAATGATAATACAATAAATGGTCCGTCTGTGTGTGTGCGTGTGCGTTTGTGTGTGTGTGTGTTTAAGGTGGGCAAGGAGACCGTTCAAACCACCGAGGACCAGGTGATGAAGAGAGACATGCCTCCTGCGTTCATTAAGTAAGTCTGACTCTGAAGCACTGTGCAAGAAATGTTCTCCCTTCTGTCCCTCTCTCACAGTCACTAACTACCCAGTGACCAAATTATGGAAGTGGTCCACTTTATCTCAGTAGACAGTGAACTATTTAATGTCAGGAAATGTGGCTGCGTTCCCAGCTGCAACAAAGAGCCACTTCTGAGGCCCAGCGACTTTCCTGCTCCCTGCATCCAGACCGCTGAGAGGCTGTTTGTTGTTCTCCAGCTTGCATCCAGAGAGCTGACATGAACTCTGAGAGCTGCCACTCAGCAATGCTGCAACGTTGACATCTGGCTGTGTTTGCTGTCCTGTGTGTGTTGAGTTTGTTTGTGTTTGTATGCCTTCACTGTGCATTTGATATAATCATTTTCTAGTTTGTCATAATGTCCTTATTGTTGTTGCTTGTTTTTCAATTTCCACAATAAAAAAAGAGGTCTAGACCTGGAGCAGATCCATACACTGCTCTCTCAGGCCCACTCGCACATATACGGGGCTACACCATAAATCTCACTCAGGGCTTAGAAAGGGGCGTGCGGGAATGTGAACCAGCCTAAATTTAGATGAACCAGCAGCCATGGATACCCTGACCAATGGGGGGTCAGAAAGAGGAGGGACATGGCTTTATTCAAGTCCTCTTCAAATCCATCTTCAGATAATTATTGATCTCTAAGGAAAAGGCAATTCAAGTTAATGTTCACCGCTCTACCATTGTTAAGGAGAAATTGGCAGATTTAACTGAATTAAAGGATACATTATTGCAAACACAACCATTTAATTACAATACATTAAAAGTGTTGTATCTCTTTATATGGATGAAACAAACTTTAAAATGCAGAACTAAACAGAAAAATCTCTTCACATGTGGTGCTCTTCCCTATGCTTGTCCTTATAACCATATATGGTTACCAGAAGAGCAGCTTATTTAAGAGAGTGGCAGATGGCTTTCTTTTCTAGACATTAGACATCTAATCTATTTGATTTACAAAGCGATAAATTCCTATGATTCGTAAATGTATTTATGCTGCTCGTTAAGCCAGCTGTGTATTTTCAGGGTGGAGAACTCGAGCTCGAAGCTCGTCCAGGCCGCTCAGATGCTGAAGGCAGATCCATACTCTGTTCCTGCACGAGATTACCTGATCGATGGATCCAGAGGGATACTGTCTGGAACATCCGACCTGCTCCTTACCTTTGATGAAGCAGAGGTGTGTGTGCGTGTGTGTGTGTGTGTGTGTGTGTGTGTGCGTGTGTGTGTGTGTGTTTGCCTCCTGATATCAACATGTGTGACCTGAGAATCACTCTTACTTCAGAGGTGTGGTATCTTTCAGGGAAATAAAGCTTTATATAGCTGCACAGAGGAAGGAGGAACTCAGCTTAGAGCAAGTCTTTAATGGATCCTCAAATGAAGCCAGATCTAATCACTGAGATCAAGTGACTTCCCTCTGTCATAACTCAGGATGTGTGTATCTGTTTACTCGCCTTCCTTTTAGAGACAAAATGCACGTCCCCATAACGTAAATCATTACATTTTAGGGTGAAAACCTGGTGTGTGTGTGTGTGTGTGTGTGTGTGTGTGTGTGTGTGTGTGTGTGTGTGCGTGTGTGTGTGTGCGTGTGCATGTGTGTGCGTGTGTATGTAATAAGTGGAATCACATTGGGCACGTGATACTGCTCACCATGTCTCATCACTATAGCCTCATTTTTAAGTAACTTCTCACAGTCACAAGACGTACATCACAAGACTATTCACACACACACACACACACACACACACACACACACACACACACACACACACACACACACACACACACACACACACACACGCACACACACAGCGACCACACAAAGAACTAAATAACTTCAAAACTGTCTTAGAAAAGCACATGCACACTTGGAATTTTGTTTTCATAACAAAGAAGTTTCTCTCTAATCATCATTATCAGCCGTTGTTTTATCCCTGAATACATTATCTGCTGTGATTATCTGTGTTGTCTCTTAGGTGCGTAAGATCATTCGTGTGTGTAAAGGTATCCTGGAGTACCTGGCAGTAGCTGAGGTGGTGGAGACCATGGAGGACCTCATCACTTACACCAAGAACCTGGGACCAGGTCAGCAGGAGCTTTCTTTGTTTTCTTTTACTTTAAAGCTACTACTTAATTAGACAATGCCATGTGGTTTGTTAAATGTCACTTTAGGGGGGAAGTTTCATGCGGTTTGACTAAAACTGAGAATCACTTAGTTCTAATAAAAGAGCCCACATCAACAAAATAATATTGAAAGATTATTCCTTGGCATTTAAGCCTTCTTTCAATAGGCAATAGCATAAAAAGTGCAATAAATATTATAATAATAATGAGATTTTTCATATATAAAGTTTTTTACCTTTTTACTACTAGCAATCCAATTTAAAAAAACAGAAATCCTATTTAGTTTTCAGCCATGCATCAAAATCACAGGCACATCACTGCACATGTTCAGTCAAAACGTATATCTTTTTGAGAAAACACAACAGCACTGCACCAGCTGTGTTTCAGCAGGGGAACTATCAATTTCAGAAGTGAATAAATCAATACGTTGATCAGGTTGCTTATTTTCTTTTTTGTATGTGGCAGTTAACTGATTCTATTTTTAGATGTTGGTCAGACAAAACAAGCAATTTGAAAATGATGGACTTGTGAGGGACAATTTTCTAAATGTTCTAGCAATTCGTTGCCAAAATTATCCATTGAGTAATCAAGAGAATGATCAGCAGTTTAATTGATAAGGAAGATGATGGTTAGTTGCAGCCCTGTTCTAGTGACACACAGACTTGAGGACAACTTCATTAAGCCTTTTGTTAACATCAGTAGCACATGTATCAAGGAATTGTATTTATTTGTTTATTTTACAGGGACAATGCACACTAATCAACAGTAAAACTGTAAGTGAGCCAGAGTTAGCCGGAGAGGCTAATTTTCATTTGCTGTGCCTGGCCAGATTTTTGATGGCAGCCTGAAATTACAAAATTTCCAATAACATAATGCAACTAAGATTCATCGATAGACAGACAGTAACGTATAGACAAAACTAATTCACATCAAAGCAAAATAAAAGTGTACCTACAGTATAAGCACATATAAAGCACTGCCTGGAGGCACATACAATACATCAATACATCAATTGGAGTCTGTTGGAGATTCATGTGTCATGCTGAAAAACTAAATTAACTACCAACAGCTCCTCTGACTCTAAGATGCAGTGATTAAGGATCAGAGTCATTTCACTAGGAGAGCAGGTCCATAAACAAGCTATTTATCTTCAGAGGTAAAAGGTCAATTGTGTTGTCAGAGCACTGTGGCATAATGAGCTGGAGGAAATTTGATGCCAAGGCTTTCTCACACTTGACTGATGCTGTCATTGTACGAGATCAGACGTCCGTGAAGTAATGATCTGTTTGGATGTGTTGGAGTTGGTGAATATGCTGGAAGAGGCCCTCAGCCTCCGATTGATCCGAGTGCAGTTAAAACTGTGATGCGCACGCTAACAAACCCAAGGTCACAGCGATTTGCTCCATTCTACTTGCTGGTTGGCTTGAGCTCGGTAACCTCAAAATTTCACAGGAAAATAACTTCTCCCCATGTTTTGTTCTCTTCCTCAGGGATGACTAAAATGTCAAAGATGATTGAGGAGAGGCAGCAGGAGCTGACGCACCAAGAACACAGACAAATGCTCGTCAACTCCATGAACACCGTCAAAGACCTGCTGCCTGTTCTTATATCAGGTTCGTGCACAGGTCACAAAGCATCCAACAGTCGTGATAGCAACGCTGATAATTGCAGTCATTATCTGCTGGGGATGCCAGACTGACTGCACACACATCGCCCACTAGCTGCTCTGCTAGCGTCTCTCATATGGTATACTGCACCAGCAAAAAAGAGAAACACTGTTACAGCTGTAGTGTCAAAACAATGGACCCATAGTTTGGTCTTGCAAGATCACAATCCAACTGCCAGAACCGTTAGAGACATCATCTCGCTGCCGCCATGTTGAGCCAATAGAAATGCTCCCAATCTCAGATCATGCACCTTTTGAAGGGACTATGATCAATTGTTTTATGTTAAAAATAGATTATATAACTATATAATTATTTACTGGTTATGAACCCCCGGATAAGTAAGACTTGACTCTGCAGCTCCCTCTATGCAGGGTTTTAGCGTCATTTAGCTCCAGTGGCAGGCCGTGGATTTTCTACGTGCGCTAGCCGTTCGCGGCGCAGGTAGACTACGTGTCCATGTGTTTCTTTTAAAGTTTTGTCACAGCGTCTTTTTTATGCTACACTACTAGTGATAGTGATAAATATATGCTTCTGTATGACTGTAATCATACATACTCGTGTTTTTGTCCTCAGCTATAAAGATTTTTGTTGCAACCAAGAGCAATCGAGGTGCCGGCGTGGAGGAGGCAGAGAGGAACCGAAGGTTTATCTTTGAAAAGATGAGCGCTGAAATCAACGAGATCATACGAGTCTTACAGCTCACCACGTGGGATGAAGACGCCTGGGCCAATAAAGTAAGAAGTGTGTTGCGCATTTGAACTCTGATTTCCTTCATTTTATACCCTAAAACCCCTTTCTCCCCCCCCAAAACGACTTTAAAAATCCCCACATACCTAAATCAGATAATCACTTTTGCTTTGGAGGGCCTGTTTGCACACACATTGCCACACACTCAATCCACACATCCCTCTGTGCTGCAGAGAGCATCTCCCAAAACAATTCACTTTTTACTTTCTGTCTCCACTTTTTCTTTTTGCTGGATAGTATAACTCCTGGTTTTTCTTTTTCTTTTCTTTCTTTACCTTCCTCCTCCATTCTTTTCCTCCCTGTAGAAGGTAAGCCTGTTTCTCTCCCCCTCTGCAGTTTCCAGCATGCAATAGTGTCTGTGTGAGAGAGTGAAGGAAGTAATGTCCTCATGCTTACATATCTGCCAGTGTGTTATGTGTTTTTGTCCACTGACTGTTAGCTGACGTAATTTATATCGTTACAATATTGTTATATATCCATCTGTCTGTCTCTATGATGTCCATTTGAGTCGAATGGCTTGAAACAGATGACAGTTATTTAAGTTTTAAGCTTAATAACTTGTTTATTGTTTAACAATACCAGCTCCAGAAATTCAATCCATGTTCAATCATGGTATTTTCGTTCATATGCTGCTAATGTTTACTGTGTGCTCGAGCTGCCGGTAGCACAATAAGATGAGAGTGTACTCTTATAGAAATGTTTCTTTGGCAACACCAGTTTGAGACTGTGTCACGAGATCATTTACTGGTAAAGTTAAGATCTGTTTCACTAGTCTAACCTGTAACCCTGCATGTATCTTGGCACACAGCTACCTCAGACAATGATCTGTCTGTTTGTGTTTCGTGTGTGCGTGTTTGCTGTGAACATACCGCATTCTCTGTGTATTAGCTGTGATAAGCACTCACTGTCAGTGTGTGAGGATCCGCCGGCACACGATGACTGTCCTCCAGTCAGGTCATGAATTATATAAATATGCTGGTTGGTGTCCAGACATATCCATAATAGATGGGTTGTATTGAACGCTTGCACTTAAGCGGCTCATTCTCCTTTGAGCTGGAACAATATTTCTTTCTCTCCATCTGTTATAAAGTAAAGAGTTTGTGGTTATCCCTCGTTAAAAGCCTTGTTTTACCCTTTTTCATCAGTAATTATTATTTCTAAATGTAACATAAAGAGTTACTAATGACTCTCAAACAATTATTAATTCAGTATATCTTATCAGCTGATTTATCTGC
This sequence comes from Taurulus bubalis, assembly GCF_910589615.1. NCBI lineage: Eukaryota > Metazoa > Chordata > Actinopteri > Perciformes > Cottidae > Taurulus > Taurulus bubalis. The sequence goes on from NC_136602.1 coordinate 14,285,067, forward strand.
TTTACAGATCAAACATTAATAAAAGTAACTTTTGGGTTGCCAGTTTGAGAGCCCAAAGTTAAGTAGATATATATGGCTGGAACGCAACAGCTTCTCATTTATTTATGACTGAGTAACACACATACATAGTTTGCAGCTATTAATGTTTGTAAATCATGAATAATTGCACTTTCCTGGGATATTTAGTTTAAAGGAAAAAGCTCGTAATATTTTATATTTATCTTATTGTCGACAATTCCCTCAAAAAGATCAAAACCAACACTGAAATGTTCCCACTAACAAGTACTGCTTGTGTAGCCAAAGCCTGATATAGTATAAACATGAAAGCTGATCACCAGCATTGTAATTTATGTTGAATCAATCGGCTGTAAATATTGACTTGAGTAGGTTTTGCAAAAAATTACAGTGCGCAGCTGTTTCTAGAAAATTACTACTTCATTCATCACTGGCACTTCTTTATTTACAGTACGCCATGAAGTAAAGCGGTACCTTGTAATTTAACACCCACTGATGTTTTGATAGAGCTATACACAATGCTACATTCTCTCATTTCCTCAGGATATGGAGGCTTTGAAGAGATATCTGGCTTTGATTGAGTCAAAGATGGCACAAGCTAAAGGCTGGCTCAAAGACCCCCATGGACAACCAGGTAACTGGTAAAACTGCTACAACACTCACTCATCTTTTTAGCCGTTATTACACAATGTGATCCTGTGGCGCGTTGTCGTTTCCAGGAGACCCCGGCGAGGTGGCCCTGCGTGTGATACTGGATGAAGCTGGTAAGATGGGAGAGCTGTGTGCTGGGAAGGAAAGGAAAGATATTCTGGCAACCAGTAAAGCTCTGGGACAAATGACTGACCAGATTGCGGATCTACGAGCCAGGTAGTGTGTTTGTATGAGAGAACATGAGTTAAACTGTTTTCTTTATTTCCCTCTGTTCATATATTTAGTCATCTTGTGTGTCATCCTGTTTGTTTTTCGTTTATGACAGAGGCCAGGGTTCGACCCCGGGGTGTGTGCAGCGTGCTGGCCAGTGCTCACAGGGCTTAGACTTGTTGTTTGGCAAAGTGGACAGTGCGGCTCGCAGACTGGAGGCTCTAATCAATGCCAAGCAGGCCATTGCCAGGAGGCTGGACGCTGCGCAGGTCGGATAAACCAACACAGTAATCCATGTTAACCCTCTCCCCAGTGAATGACGCTTCCTCTGCTTCCTCTGCATCATGCTTATACTATCGCTATCTCTTTCGTTCTGTTTGTTCTTTTCAGTAAATCATTTAAGTTATAAGCTCATGTGATTAAGAGCAACTGATAAATGCTAAATATACAATGTTATGGAACCTTTCAAATTCTTGCATTTACAGATTTCTGTTGCGTTTTTTATCAGATTAGAACTAAACTATATATGTGCATTTTTAGGCCTGGCTGGCGGATCCCAACGGTGGACCTGAGGGAGAGGAGAACATCAGAGCGCTACTAGCTGAGGCCAAGCGCATCGCCGATCTATGTGAAGACCCCAAAGAGAGGGATGACATCCTGCGCTCAATCAGTGAGATCGCAGGCCTCACCGCCAGACTTGTGGAGCTACGCAGACAGTAAGCTTTCCTTCCATGGACACATGCATGACCAATACAGTTGTGTGACTTTATGTAATTCTTAGACCCTCTTTTTCTAGGATAAAACTGAAGCCTCATGACATCAGTAGGTGGCATATTATGCCTGCCTGGCAGATGTGTTGTTGCCTGTCCACCCTTGGCATCAGTCCTACAATAAGGTTTCTGTTTGAATATGTTGTGGAACAAATGGGGCTATGGTAGTAATGTGGAGGGTCAGTAACAGTTTGAGGATCAAAAACTGTGTAGGCCTTAAAGGGAAATACCACTCAAGGTTCATACCACTGAAAAACATATTTAACATCATTTTCATATGCAGTCTGATGGCCAGTTCATCGGGTTGAGAGCAATTCATTCTGTAAATGGTTCTGTAGTTCAGTGACTCACGACAAGATGAGCAACCATTTTGAATATATTCTCTGTACAATTCCACTGCTTGTATTGACCATAAAAGGAAACCAGAGATATGACAAAGTAAACCAAATGGCCCAGCTGTGGATCTGATCTTTTAACTTGAACAAATGTGACTGCACTAGTACACAGGAAGATTTTACACATCTTGTCTCGGAAAGATAGTACTTTGATAGTCTCTTGATATTTAGATGTATAAAGGACTGAGTGTGAAGTCACATCTTAAAACAAATTACTATTCATAATTTGAAGTGTATTATGTATAGATAATTACTTAATCTGTTGGCATTAGATCTATTAATTATAAAGAAACTCACAATATATTGCCTTGAACTGAACTTGTACCTGTATGTCTGTGAAAAACACACATGCCTTTCGTACAAACCAGTAATAGAAACTTTTGGCCACACAAGACAAAAATTAAAGTTGACAAAAGAAGATGAAAAAGTGGCCTCAGCCTTTCGCGGTATTTCCTTTTAAGGTGGTGTCTAACAGAGGTGTGGTGAAACATTTGGTGGGTTTGAAGTCTCTATTTCATTTGTGCACTACATGGATTTTACACCTGTTTGGTTCCTCCTCAAATCATATCTCTATCTATCTCTGCCTCAGGGGTAAAGGTGACAGCCCAGAGGCCCGTGCATTGGCAAAGCAGATTGGGTCGGCACTGTTGACCCTGCAGTCCAAAACCAACCGGGCCGTGGCACACATGAGACCGACCAAACCTGCCGTGACTTTAGAGGGCAAGATGGAGCAGGCCCTCTGCTGGGTGAACAACCCTGGAGTGGACGACAGAGGAGTAGGTGAGAGGGGTTGGATGACGGCTCTCAGGAGGGTTGATCTAGTAGTTCAAAAATAAACGCTCTGACCTTTCACGCCTTTTGTCAGCCTGTTGATGATGGAGAGTGTATGAAAGTGCTCAAAGCAGCACCCAGCCAAGACTCCTGAACAATGTGAGGTGTTTGTCCACGAGGAGGGCGAAAAGTGTCTCATTTTCTGTTATTTTCAACATTTCTGAATGTGGTACAGACATGACTGTGCTGGGGACTGATGCAAGTTCCTTAAACGCCGATATTGGATCACTGAATGACTCACCTAACTTACTTAGTCATTTAGGAAGCATTGTGTTGTTTTTAATGCTTTGTTTGATGACTGTTGCTGTATCCCTGTTCTGTCATGTGATTATTTCCTATTTCCTCCCATGCTTCCCTTTGGGAGCAGAGTGTGAAATACTACAGTGGAACACAGGTACATGTCCACGTTATGCTTTCTTAGATGATATAACCAAAACACTATCAACTTCATGACCACTTCTATCATTTACAAGCGAAGATATATGAACAACAGTCGTTTTTCACGCCTTGCATTCCATTACTTGATGATACTAACACATTCAAAAGATATGTCATGTCTAAATAAGGACTTGTAATTGTTGTGTCTGTTTTTATTGAAGACAGAGGATATATTGTCTGTCCAGATCTGATGTGCCCTGTTTCGCTCCCCCAGGTCAGGCAGCAATCAGAGGAATGGTTGGAGAAGGGAAGAGGCTAGCAGGAGGCCTGTTAGGCCCGTATCGGCAGGATATGATTGGACGCTGCGACCGAACAGAGGCTCTTATGACATCTTTGGCAGACATGGCCGGCAGGGGCGAGGCTGAGGCCCCTCATGCACGAGCTACAGCCGCACAACTGCAGCATAGCCTAAAGGTAGCTCAACGGCCTCACAAACGCACACATTCAGATGTGAATTAACCACTGTCATTACAAACTTGTACTGTGCAGCTAAACAATGTTTTGAGGGAAGATCATAACGTTTCTTATTATAAAAAAAAATATGTCAAACTCTGTCAAGTTATGTGGGATTTTGAAGAAATAAATGTACAAGACATATAGAATAAATCCATTTGATCGAATAGTGCATCCATACAAAACTCTTGCCTTGTATACATGATGTATGCGTTGTAGTTATTATTTAAAGTGTTGGTGCACAGCTCCACCTGGTGGACTGATAACACTCTCTGCTTCTACAAGGACCTAAGGCAGCACATGCAGGAGGTGATGACCCAGGAAGTATCTGACGTATTCAGTGACACCACTACCCCGATCAAACTGCTAGCCGTGGCTGCAACCGCTCCACCTGATGCCCCGAACAGAGGGGAGGTCAGTCATGTACACAAATCTGTGCTGAATTTGCTCCATCCAGATGCTGTGTATGTGTGTGTGTGTGACTGCAGTCTGACTAAACCAGGATTAATTTTGTTGTAGGTTTTTGAAGAGCGTGCAGGGAACTTCGAGGCCCACGCAGGTCGGCTGGGGGCGACTGCAGAGAAGGCTGCTGCCGTGGGAGCAGCCAATAAAAGTACAGTAGAGGGGATACATGCTGCTGTGAAACATGCCAGGGAGCTCACGCCACAGGTGCTAATGTTTGTTTTAGTGTCCCTGGTTTACACAGTTTTATACAATGATTAAAACATGTAGCTATTAGAGTCTGTCACACACAATCTGACATGTTTGCTCATGTCCAGGTGACCTCTGCTGCTCGGATTTTGTTGAAGAATCCTGGAAATAAAGCAGCATACGAGCACCTTGACACCATGAAGAACCAGTGGATTGACAATGTGGAGAAACTCACTGGTGAGCGTTTTCTTAACATGTCTTATGTTACTTAGATGTTGACAACTTTACATTTACAAGTAGTTGTAGTATTACAGCAGGCTGCAAAAAATACATGAACAAACTGCATATGAGATAATAGAGAGATGTGTGTGTGTGTGTGTGTGTGTGTGTGTGTGTGTGTGTGTGTGTGTGTGTGTGTGTGTGTGTGTGTGTGTGTGTGTATGTGTGTGTGTGTGTGTGTGTGTGTGTGTGTGTGTGTGTCTCAGGTCTGGTGGATGAAGCCATCGACACCAAATCTCTGTTAGATGCTTCTGAGGAGGCTATAAAGAAAGACATCGACAAGTGCCGAGTTGCCATGGCAAACGTTCAGCCTCAAATGCTCGTTGCCGGGGCAACGAGCATAGCAAGACGAGCTAATCGGGTCCTTTTGGTGGCTAAGAGGGAAGTGGAAAACTCTGAGGATCCGCGGTTCAGAGACACAGTGAAAAATGCCTCAGACATGCTCTCCCACACCATCTCACCCATGGTGATGGATGCCAAAGCAGTGGCTGGAAACATACAGGATAAAGGTACAGGAATACACAGCACAAGCACATGTTCAATATACTGTATGAAACTGAAACTCTCTTTATCCTCCACAGCTCTGCAAAAGGCCTATTTGGACTCGTGTCTGAGGATCCTGGCTGCAGTCGGCAAAGTTAGAGAAGCCTTCCAACCTCAGGAGCCGGACTTCCCTCCTCCACCACCGGACCTAGATCAGCTCCATGTAAGCAAATTCAAACACACATACTTCCTGTTATACATAGTGAACATTTGAATGACCCACCACCTTCCTACCACCGCTTACAAAAAATGAATGCATCAATACAGAGCGGGAAAGTCATGTTTCATCAGCTTTGGTAGCAGTGACCTTGAACTGCCAACATACTACGTAACATATGTGTGTCGATGTGCGTGTTTCCCAGGTTAGTGATGAGCAGGCACCACCCAAGCCCCCCTTGCCAGAGGGCGAGGTGCCCCCGCCTCGTCCCCCTCCTCCAGAGGAGAAGGATGAGGAGTTTCCAGAGCAGAAGGTTGGAGAGGTGCTCAGTGAGCCCATGATGGTGGCCGCCAGGCAGCTACACGATGAGGCACGCAAGTGGTCAAGCAAGGTCGGTTCACACAAACACATGCAGAAATATACAGTTTGCATATTCACCCCGTCAAATGTGTTTCATTTCAAAATCAGTAGCATACATAAAGTTCTGGGTAAAATAAGGTAGCTGGTTAGTGATTTCCCTACAGTCATGTTAGTTGACATGACTCTGTTACACTTGAATTGCATTCTCATATTCTGTGAATGTCCTCAAATCAAGTTTTCCCTGAAATCTCGTTGATGCTGAAATGTGGAGATTTCAGAGGGGAAACTAGAAACTGTCATCTGTTCAAGGTGTTGGCATGTAAGGTTGTTCATGGCTGACACACTTACGTGCACAAAATAGAAAAATTGTGGAGAGACGATCCAACCACCAGAGGACCAGCACGCAATGTTTGCAGAAGACGTTGTATTCTTTGCACTCTTATCCCCATTGGTGTCAATGTTCTGTATGTGTGTGTCCAAGTGTTTTCCTATGTAAGAACTGTATATAGTCATTTTCCAGGAATAATGTCCTCTCGCTGTCTTTGTGAAGCTATTACGTGTTTTCCCCTCTATAGCTCTCCTGGCAGTTTTTCCACACCTGTTTAATGATCTATGCATCAGAAGTGTATTTGGAAAGCAGAGACACAAAATCCATTATCTATTTTGGTATTGGGTCACACTCACACCACTAGTTGTGGCTACAGTTAGATATTGTTTGCAAATGCCTTACAACCTGTCCACTCAGCCACTGCCTCCGAGTAAGACACGAGCTCCACCTGCTACCTGCCCAAACCAGCTTCTCTTTCCTCTTTTGTTTTTCCCATCTTTGCTTACGTGTGCAGTTTCACCTCTCTTCTCCCTGCTCCTGCACAGTGCCTATTCGCTCCTTCTCCCTCCTGTACATCTCCTGTCATCTGTTCTTCCAGTGCTTCTCATACTTTACTAAATGCCTCTTTTCCCCTTGCTTCCTTCCCTCCTGCCATCCCTGGGTTTCTCCTTCCCTTCTTTTCTATATTCCTCATTTGTTCCTCCTCTCCTCTTATTTTCCTCCCTCCTTTTCCTTCCCATCCCAATTGATCCTTCAACCGCAACAAACAACCCCCCACTTCCCCACCCCACCCAGCCAGAGGAGGAGGAGGCAGTAGAGGAGAGAGAGGTAGATGATGAAGATGAGTTTACCGATGGTGAGGATGACTATGAGCCCGAACTGCTGATGATGCCCTCCAACCAGCCTGTCAATCAACCCATGCTGGCAGCTGCCCAGGCTCTCCACCAGGAGGCGCGCAAGTGGTCCAGCAAGGTCTGCGCGCACATGCACATGAGTGCACACACAACTGGGTCAGAGCTTTTGTGGCTCCCAGTGCTTTGAGTCGCTGGGATGATCATACAGCTCTTTGACCCCCAAATAACACACGCACACATCCACGCATGCAAAGAGATAAATACACCATACAAGGCGGCTCTCCTTGTGTGGTGTATTTATTTGTCTCTGCGGGATGAAGAAACACCCCTTGGAGTATTATCTGACTGTGTCTGTGCAAACAATAAGCTCTGTATCTGCCACTAAACCTCCAACCAGCTATGGCTGCTGTCGCATCACACTCAGACGTGGTTGACACACGGTTATGCTCACCCTAAGGTTGTACTAAAAGTCAAGGATTGTTGGAATGGCAAGTTTGTTTGTTTCACCACCTGGATGAACTGTCACTGGCTTCACAAGTCCCTCCCTTTTGTTCATGAGGAGGTTGAGTGGTTAAGAGGAGGAGCCAGGCGCTCTATCTCGCTGTTATCACTTCTGTCAGTCACTCGTTGTGTTGCCTATCTGTAAGGCCAAGGATGACAGTTTCCCAAAGACTCCTGGGTGATATAGTTCAGACTGCCTGCTTGCCTGTTGTGATCACCTGCTTCTGCTTCTTAATCTCTGGGTGCGTACTGATCGCTCCAATACTGTGAACATCACCTCATGGGTACTAGCCTCACGTCGACATTGAGGTTCTCAACACTGTCTCCCTTCAAAACTACATGAAATTCAGAATAATCTTCTTCCACAAGGGTTGAAGAATATGTGCTAACTTGCTCTGACACTGCATGCAGCTTTTTGCTTGTAAACTAAGTGCCTGTATTGCTTTTGTAATCCAAATCCATTCATACAAAGGAACAGCATTCTTTTATTGTTTGACAACAATATTTGTAGTATCCTACATTTTAAATATAATTAGAAAAAAATCATAGAATATGTCGCCATTGCATTGTCATCTCTTTTCCAAAGCCATGCTCCTCTCAAGTACCATGCTCTTACTGCTTCCTCCTCAACCCCCTCCACTCTCCTCACAGGGTAACGACATCATTGCAGCAGCCAAGCGGATGGCTCTGCTAATGGCAGAAATGTCTCGGCTGGTTCGTGGTGGAAGCGGGAACAAGCGAGCGATGATTCAGTGTGCTAAAGACATCGCCAAGGCCTCAGATGAGGTGACGAGACTGGCTAAAGAAGTGGCCAAGCAGTGCACTGATAGACGCATCAGAACTAACCTGCTGCAGGTAAGGACATACTCATACAGACGCATGCTGAAAAAGCTCTTTATGGTCCTGCACAGAAAATCATTTACAGTGTGTTTCTCCTTCCAAAGGTGTGTGAACGAATCCCTACCATAAGTACTCAGTTGAAGATCCTCTCGACTGTCAAAGCCACCATGCTGGGACGAACTAACATTAGTGAAGAGGAGTCAGAGCAGGTAACGAAGTTGCACTTGACGCCAATAATCACTTCAATACCAGCAATCTTTACTCCACAAATTTAAGACTGTATACAGCACCGCATTACTCATTGGAACCAATGTTATGCAAGACAACATGGATTGGACAAATTGGATCATAATTATTGCTGCATTAATGTGTACATCAAGTTAATGTTGGTAACGGTGGGGCTACTTTTACCTACTTCATATACTGCTGGGTGGCTTGTCAATTTTCCTACAAAGCCTTTATAATTAGATATATGTATAATTATTATTAATCTGAATCTGCAAGTAACTAAATGTACTAAAATAATGTTGTGGAATAAAAACTACAATATTTCCCTCTGAACTGTAGTGGAGTAGACGTATGAAGTACCCGAGTACAGTAGTTGAGTAAATGTATTTAGTTACTTTCCACCACTGCTGAATAACTGATAACTTGTCCCATTTTGTCCCACCCGTCTTGTTATGTTACGCCTAAATACTTCACTTCTAAATGTTTCCCTGACCAGGCCACAGAGATGTTGGTCCATAACGCCCAGAATCTGATGCAGTCAGTGAAGGAGACCGTCAGAGAAGCAGAAGCAGCCTCAATCAGGATCCGCACAGATTCAGGATGCACCCTTCGCTGGGTGCGTAAGACCCCCTGGTACCAATAAACAAACCTGTTCACTAAAACTAGTAACACTCTTAACTTACATCCCAGCGACAGCACACCCCTCGAGTAAAACAACATGCATACTCATGAGTAAAATTGAGTACTTCTTCAAAGAGGAAACTGATGGTGATGTGTTTTTTTGAGTGAGTTCAGCTTTGCTCTCCAGTTCTCTTTATCTGTAACTGTGGTATCACGTACATGTGGGCTAATCAGAGACAGTTTTGAATATATATTTTTGGTATGTTGTGTTACAAGAGTTTATCTAAATCCCAGGTATATATTTTTTGCATGAAAATGTTTTTTTTTTCTATTTTCTAAAGGCAAATTATATCATTAGGATACTTATCTCCTACAAGACATTTACTTTTGATTCAGTTTCTTCTTATTGTCTATTGTATATACAGTATTTTTTTGTTTTATAGACAACACCCAGCTTTGAGCTTTATACACTGAGTTTGACACTAGAGTGTGGAGTCTTGTGTGGGCTGATGAGCTCTCCTCTCTTCATGTTTACTTTTAGTAATAACACTCTTCTTAAGCGTAGGTCTATGAATTCAAAGGAGATGCATCATCACTGCTGTCTGGTAATGTTTGTACTTGAAGAACTAAAAATTATTATAGATTAAAAGTGGTATGGCGTATAGGCAAATTGCAGTTAAAAAAAGGTATATTTAAAACAAAAATGGATGGTTGTCAATAAATAATGTTGATTGCAAGAAGGTTGATATAGTAGATAAGAGGTTTTCACATGACATTTGCATTATGAATAACAGTAAAAGTCTAGGTGAGTTGTTTTTAATGACTGTTTTGAGTTCTTGGTTTTAACTTAAACAGTGTACAATGCCAAAGGATTTGTTTTAAGTCACTTTAACCTTCACCTTAAACATTAAAATCCAGGTTATTACAAACAACAAGACAGACCTCTTTAGAAAAGCTTAAGTCAAACAACCTTTTATTTTTTTTACTAATTGTGCTTTGGTTCTGCATGATCTCTATAACAGTTGAACTGTTTGGATATTATATTCAAAATTGATCAAAAACAGTGATTTCAGACAGCCATTCAACTTCCCGCTTTTAGACTTTTCTCCATGTGTGAGCTCAGCAGTCACACTCTGAATGCTCAGAGATGACCCCGGTGGTTTGAGGTCAGAAACAACCTTTTCATGTGACATCAGGCATTGACGTCGATCTAGTCATCTATGTGTTTGTGTGAAGTCTCTGTCAATAATCAGTACTAGTGAGACGTTCCCATGATGATTCGAGACAAAGCACGAAATGTTAACCGCATTTTCATCTTTATTTAGGCCGACAAAGCATGTAGCAGTCACTGACCTCTCACTGAGAGTGACAGGGTGAACCTCTGTGTGTACTTGATGTGTTCATTCACACCCTGAATGTATTCTGATAGCTTCTCTCCCTGCCAACACATCTGCTGTGCCTTGGAAGAATAAAAGATTATAGTAATGATGACTGGAGTCTGCCTCGTAATTCACTTTCATAAGTCACAAATGAAACAAGATTTAACTGGTATTCAAGCATTGGATACATAATGTATACTACCATGCTAGCAGCTGCACTAAGCTAAATGCTAACATCCTCACAATGACAACGCTAGCATTCTGAAGTTGATGTTCAATGTGTTAGCATTTACTCGCATGCTAGCATTAAAACACACAATAAAGCTGAGGTTAATGGGAATTTTATTAGTTTAGTAAACCAAAAGAGTAGCCATACTGCTAGCATGAACAAAAGAGCACACATGAAAATCATCATTATATAACTTTAATAAAACTTCTTATACACTGAAATAAAGATTGAACTTCATACAATCAGTATTTTTTTCCCATGAACAATTGATTGTGCAAATCTTGTGCCGAGTAAAACAGTTGCATTCAAGGTTAAGTGAGGGTTGTGTAGATTTCACAAAAGAGAAAACTATTCCCAAACGACTGCTGGAATCACTAGCTTGTATCTTGACTAAACAGATAAGTCAAACTATGTACCTTAGATATAGATATATTTAGAGAAAATGTACTTGCCCGTAGGACTCTGAAATATGCAGTTTGTACTGTAGTGTGCTTTACAAAGCACCCTATCAAAGGCCATATTAAAGAGTGAATGTATGCAAAAACACAATACAGATACTTAGTCAAAAGATTTTCACAAGGCACGGCTGCTCGCTCTCAGGCAACAGGAAAGTAAGATTGGAAAGGTGTGATGAAGTATTGAGGAGGAGGAGGTGGTGAGCCGTGAGCGTCCCTTTTTAAACTGAAATATTCCACTTTGGCAAGATGCAGAAGGTGTTAAAATAGAAAAACAAAATATTCCAAAAAGAGAGAAGGAATGGTTCATACAATGCACACATTTGAAAATGGTCACATTGATTATTAAGGCTTCCCTTTACAGGCCACATAATAAATAACTGTTAATTATAACAATGAGCCAGAGGATATTAGCAAGACATATTGGAATATTGATAATATTGCCCCCTATTTGGTACATTGGATTGTCGACTTTTGACTCCAAACTGTCATTACTCAGGTCCGCACCTGGAATTTCCCCGCTTTAGTCACATACTTGACCCCTTTAAATGGCTTGTACTTCTCTCCAAACATTTCAAGACGATTCACCTTGAGACCTGTACAGAGGAGAGAGAAGCAAAGTGAGCAATGACTGAAAACTGGCTTTAAACTTGGCCCAGTTAAAAGTATGTATAAAGCGAGGACTACCTGATATGGCCACCTGCTGGATCTTCAGGTCAATGTTGAGTGACGGGTTATCTTCAGGTTTGGGGGCTCCTGCCTGCAGACTCAGACTGCCTTTCAAGTTAGGGAGCTTCTGGGGGTTCAGTTTCCCAATGTCCCAAACCAACACCTATCAAAACACAGACATGCATGTAAGGACAATAAAACAAAACAGGTTTCCAGTTATATTTTCTCTATAACGCCACCAGTTCTGATGAAGATTATATCAGCTGTTTCATTGAAGAGCTACAAAGAATTTAGTGCATAAGTATGTCTTAAAAAATAAATATCTCATGCCTTTAACAGGCTTTGTTAACAGTTGTTACCTTGGTAGGGAGGTCGTAGGTGTAGTTTCCCTGTGTGGCTGTGAGGTTGGCACTGAGCACAGCTTTAGGCATGTGGATTTTGACCATTAAAGCCTCCACCGTCTTCCCCATGGTCTGCTTAGGTCCGATCGTGATGTCCAGGCGACCGCAAGGTCCCGACTCAAAGAAACTGATGCTCTGCTTCACGTACACTGGAATGGCCACGAGACTGAGGATGGACACAGACAGAATGAACCACGATGACAATAAACACAGCAGGCAGACAGCAACCAGCTTGTGTTTACGAGTAAACATGGTAACAAGAGGGGATTGTGAATCCTTATTGCGGAAATTAAACCAGAATTTTAATCCACTCCTCTGCACTGAAACCCAAAGAAAATAACACAGCAAATTGTTGCTCGAAGATCTCAATGCTCAGATCACATTTTTACTTTTATTTAATTATAAATGAGACATACAGATGTGCCTCTGCTTACTTTTGAGCGCTGACATGATAGTTCATGAGCGTGAAGTTTCCATCTGGCGGGATGAAAGAGAGCGCGCGTTCCGACTCCCAGCGCTTATACCGAACACACGGGTGGAAACTCACATCATCGAGAAGACGAGGATTCTGTCATCAAAAGGAACAACGATGGCGAGTGAATTTTACATTTGGACAAAGGTACGGGTAGAAACCAACATAAGCACATGAAGAAAAACACAGAGCTGAGAGGAAATGAACCAACCATAAAGGACAGAGTCAGGTCCGGCATCCCAGTGAGTCTCACACAGGCTTCAATTATACCCTGGATCTCTGCAAATACTGTCGTACCTACGGATTGTAAGAGATGCAAGCACGTTTAGAGGAACCACATCTAATTATCTAATCTACCAGGAAAAAGGAATCACTTCAAACTGCCATGGACACACTTGCTTGTACCTGATTTGTCCAGAATGGCATCTATTTCCTCGATCACATCAAAGTATGCCTCATTATTGGTGTATTTAACTCCAGCCCGCCTCCATGGGATAGTAGACAGTTGACCTGTTGGTAATGTGTCTCCAACATTACTACTTCCTAAAAAAAAAACACACATAACAAAGGCAAACACATAAATGTAAATGTCAATATTGTAGACAGTGTAAGGGCTGAGGAGCAGGTTAATTGGAGAAATCTACATTCTTGCCAGGTGGCTCTACCCCCTCCCATATGACAGTACTGGGAACAGGTGTTGGAAGCCAAACATCTGGAGCTGATCTCCTCATCAGGAGAGTATAAATGACAGAGTTCACTTTGGGTGGCACATGCCGAAGGTGAGAACTAGGCACAAGGCGGTGACCTCCATTTACCTGTGAGTGTGTTGACAACTGATCGCAGGATGGTGGGAGGCCTGATCATCTCTTTGAGGACGTTGGACTCTGTTGCAAGTGGAAAGCCGTTGTCCAGCATCTCCTCCAACAGCTCGTACACTGTCACCACATTGTCCTTTATTATACTTTCAGAGCACTCTCCAAAGTAGTCCTGTCGACAGAAATACCTGTTACACTAAAGCACACACACAACTGACAAATGCAAGAAAAGGTTTGGTGCAGAAAAGCTGGCTGGAGTTGTCTTTAAGAGCACTCTTAGTCTTTTCCCATTGAGACCCAACATGAGTCCCAATTCCATACTAATTACCTCCAATTCACTGTCGGTGTAGTTGTGTTTCTTATGTTTGTTTGTTCAAATATATATATATATATATATATATATATATATATATATATATATATATATATGCACACAATTTTGTATATACATAGTAGCTAAATGTTTATGCTTACTTCTGTTCTAATGTGTTGTCCTTGTTTAGATTTTTTCTTTATTTGTCTATTTCTGTGTATGTACGTGCATACGCATACATGACCAATAAAGCTGATTCGGTTTCTGATAAATACATAACACAGAATTCAATCACACCTGAAATATGTCTGCCACTCTGTGCAGGAACTCAATGACAAACAGTGGAGGGACTTCAGTCTGGACGACAGAGAGGAAGAAGAGCTTGCCCCTGTATATGGTGATAAGATAGTGGTGCGGGGTCTGCAGGACAGGGGGCACATCCTCCGGGTCCACCGCCTTCTCCTTGGCCTCGAAAAAGTAATCACACACACTCTGGCTGATGACACTCTTCCAGTGTTTCTCGAGGAAGATGTCTCCAGAGTGATTAATCAGGAACAGACTGTGGATCATCTCAGCTGCAACAATGAGGTGGTTGTTGACGATATTAGTGCTCAGTGTTATTAAGTGGCAGATGGATACATTGCATTAGCAGTTTTAAACAAAATGTAAAACTCCTCGTCCGTTATTTGATGGCAGTGTCAATGTAAATGTAAAGCAGTGCCAGTATACCTACTGTCATTACGTTAACAAATAACTTTAAGTTAACCCGGTGGCGAGCAAATTTGAGATTGGCAACTTCAGAGATTCTTAACAACAGTTTCTCACAAAATAAAGCAAACTCGACAGTGAAAAGTGTAAAAGCGACATGAAAGCTCTGCATCGGGGATAATGTATATACTATATAAGTGTCAAGGATTATATAAAGTTTTACCTGCTAACTCCGGTTGCTTGTGCAAAGGATATGTGGGCTACTTGGTGGCAGCCGGTCTTAGTTGCTAAGGAGACGCCTGCAGATCTACGCACACGTAAACACAACGTAGTCACGAGAACATATCCACAAATCAAAAGAATAAGGTCCAAATAGTATTAGTAAAGCTCTATAATAAATCCAGATGGTTTAAATACAATGCAACTGTAGTGTCAATATGATCGACACTTTCAGAGCAAAGTTTCGGACTTTTTAGTCAGGCAAAGTTTATGGGCAGCTACACCCACGTCTGTATGTCACTTGGGTTTCATTGCCCTGTGTATAAACTTCCAGGTGTTTGTGCAGGCCGAACTCACAGAAAACCAAATATTTTCTTGAGGGTTACAGATGGGTTACAGATGTAAACATAGTAATGCTTGTCATAATTTGATGATGAGCTATATCAGCCAAATTGTAGACTTGTTGTGAATAAAAAAAAGGTGAAGGTGTCAAGTATTTAAATTGTATTTAGAAATACGTTGCTGAATAATCCCTTGTACAGTACTGACGTGATAGTAGTTTTCATAAACACTTGATTTATTCTAACTATTTTATTATGTGTACATTATCAATTCGATTGAATCCATATTGTTCTCAGTTGTACTATAATTAATTAATTTTAGTTCCAAAAATGAAGGTTTGCATTCAGTAATGGTGGAAAAACTTTCACGATAAAAGTATTTGTACCAGAAGTTGTATGATTTCCTTCTGTATCATATTCATGAGTGCTTAAACGTACGCGACCACGTCTCCAGACAAACCTAAATGTAGAGCGTTGATTGGCTGAGCTCTGTGCGCGTCACGCGTACTGGGGGAGGCCACGGCTGCCTGCAAGGCCCTCCTCAGGGTTACACAAATCCTCTCCCGCTTAGCGCGACCGCGTTTTCACACCGGTTAAGGTGATCGCAACGTGCCCGACAGTCAGCCATGGCTTCTGAAGAACCAAAAGCAAAGAAACAAAGAAGGTCTGAGGAGAAGAAGACGGAGTCTCCGACCAAAAAGACTCCTGCAGAACTAAGGTGACGGAAAGTTTAAAAAATAAATACAAAATAAACTGCTTCCCTGCGGCGCGAGGAGACGCGACCCTCCTCTAATTAGTTTGCACGCTAATCTTCGCTAATCTTTAGTTTGATATGTACATATATCCTGAACACATCATGAATGTGTGTGAGGGAGGTTGAACAGTGTGCGTTTCTTTCCACCATTACATGTCTGCATGAACCAGCACGCTGGGTTAGAGGTAGCCATCGATAAGGGGTAAAGTCCTTTGATGTAGTTATCTCTGGAAGTGCCGCCTCGGAGCTAACGCTTATCTTAGCCACCCTAGTGGGACATCCTGCAAGGAAGTACTTGGACTGGTCTGCACACTCAGTGTCATGGATTGGCTCCGCATTCTGGTGTAGCGATGATAAAAGCATTGCCATGCTGTACCAGCTTCCAAAACAATGCATTGCGAAGTAGTCGCATGGTCGTGAATATGCAATGTTTCTGCCTGAATAAGCCGGACAATGGCTTCACTTAGCTATTTCCCCTATTCTGACTGAAACCCGATGTGTCTGGTATCTCAGTGACCGCGATCATCAGCACGCTTCTCACGATGTAATCTAGCTTCAAACGAGTGAGTGGATTGAGGCTAGAGTGCGAGACAAGCCAATCGCCAGACAGACCGACTGTTCTGGCCCTCCCTCCTCCTAGATGTCTCCAATCAGTCGGTCGAGTAGGAGGTGCTGTGGTTGCAGGGTAAAATCGATCTTCACGCACACTGAGCTGAAATTCAGAAGTTTTTGAGTGCTTAGCTCTTTCTGAGCCGGTTTAAGGTTGCTCAACAGGTCTGTCAGTGTCTAGCTGTTATACACACAGAGAGAGAGACACCATGTCTTCTGCAAGGTAAGAGCACGCTGACAAAGGACATTTATCTAAAGGCTGGTGTAATTGGCTGCCCAAGGCCATTAATCATCTAACTGCATATTGACAGATGCATGTGATGTGGGAAATGATAGTCAGGGTGTGACCATCTGCTGGGAAGATGTATTTTCTGTTTTCCAGTCACAACAACCTGCTTAATTACATCCCCTACTCTTTTTTTTTCAAAAGACATTAGTCCATGTTGCTTTTTCTGCTTCAGTAAATCTTGTTCTCAGAGGAGTGTATGAAAAATGAAATGCTTGATGGGGAAAATATTGTCGCTCATGTGGACGTGACATATGTTACGGTCTGTGAGACGTGCTCTGTCTGGGTTTTGTTGTTGTGACATCAAGAACTAGCATTCAGGGGTGACGACGAGTGCACATTATTAACATGCTTCCAGAAACTCTTGGTACTTTTACAGTGTTGCACTTCAAATATTCAGTGTTTGTTTATATAATAATTATACATTTAAAGACACGTGTAACCTGAGACAAGCTCACGTGGGGCTGTTGTGTTGACGCAAAAAGTGTACTGCTGTGCTGTTTTTAAAATTATGTTTTTTGGCATCACAGGACTACGATTTGCAAAGACATTCCACCCGTGTTCAGTAGTTTGCCCCAGCAGAGAACAGACTGTCGAGACCTGCGCAGCATGCAGCTGTCTTGATGTTGCCTTGCTCTGCATGTCATAACATGGTTACATGCATGACTGGGTCCTTACCACTGCACCGCAACATTCATATTATTTTGTAATTTTGTGGTCTTGGATGTTTTAAACCTGTAATGTGCCATTTCTGCTTCTCTTGTCTGTGAAAGTGGAACAAGTCATGTGATGGAAGTCACATGGAAACAAAACTGTTTTTTTTTTTTTGTGTGCAAATGAACGGTCCAATCCTGGAATAAACACCAAGCTCATTCAGTGAACTGACCAAACATAAAATTAGAAATTTGCCTTTCTACACTGTGCTGGAGGACTGTCTGCTCGTCTATGAAGCTAGAAGTAATGTTTCAAAAAATACTAGTGTTACATACAAATAAAGAAGGAAGATGGTTAGTCTTGTGAAAGCCAAGCAATGTAGAGCTTTTTAGTTTTAACGCGTCGTCTTTTGTGTTTCAGCCCTAATTCACTCTATGGGATGGGAAACCCCTTACTAGACATCAGTGCTGTTGTGGACAAAGACTTCTTGGACAAGTAAGTTAATACATTTATCATACTTTTATTTTGTCACCTAAAGACGGTGCTGTCATCTTGTAGTCCTTGATCCTTCAAGAATTATAAAGGCAAAGAAATACTAACAAGTATTTAAATTAACTTTTATTTTGATGTTGAGCTTTTTTCTTTTTTATAGACAAGTAGCATACATCCATCTTTTTGCTGCTATAAAATGTCCATGAAGCACAGATCAGATCAATTGAAATATAGATGATTTGTGTCAGTGAGGTCACTCCAGTGACAGGCTGACTATCATAGAAAGAGGTATTATGATGTAATTGAATCAATGGAGATACAAGATAAAGAGTATATAAGAGAGCAGAGTACAGGAAACGGCAACGCTGACTGATCAACATCAGCAGAGCTGTATCTCATATATATATATATATATATTACAAACATTGATGCATGTTTGTCTGTTCTAGTTAGTGAAACAAACAATCAATGCCACTTATCTGTCAATGTACTTAAATCACACTGGCCAAGTCTTAAAAGTTAGCACAGCACAAATTGAATCACTGTGACTCAACAATTCACCTTTTTTTAATTTTAAGTCATTAAGATAATTTATTTACTTACTTATTTATTAATTTACTGTGTATTCTTTGTGTGAGCCATCAGTGGAAACCTATACAATCAGAGCAGCAGTTTTCTGGTCTGTCCGAGCTTTGTCACACTGAGTTGACCAGGGCAAAGGGCTCCTCTGGGTTCCAGCTCAGAGTCCACTCAAACCCCTTGCATAAACTCCAGGATTACAGCTAAACCAACCAACCACAGTTCTAATTCAGTCACATAGAATAAAGCAGGACTAAAGCTTCACCTTAATCCCTAACCTACCTTTGTGATTCGAGGAAACTAGACTCTTTTTATTTATATTTTACTTAATTGACCAACATATTGATTTGAACTGAGTAGTGGTACTAATAGAGGCACTTTCACAGAGGTCCTCAAGTCCTCTGCTTATGAATTATTGCAACCCATTTGGCAGCACCACCATTGTGTTTGAAATGCTTATCCACATAATCGAGAAAGTTATTATGTGTGTGGTTTTTATTCTAAACAACCTTTCTGGAGCTGTGTGTGAAATAAAACGGGACAGTGAGTTAAAACAGCAAGGTTTAATCTAACATACTTTACAGATGACTTAAAGAAACTAATGACTCTTTTTTTTCTCCTTTTAATTATCTGCAGGTACTCTCTGAAAGCCAATGACCAGATCCTGGCAGAGGACAAACACAAAGCACTGTTCGTTACTCCAATATTGCAACATTTCTTTCTCGGTGTCGGCAGTGATTTTTAGTCTGTGCAGGGAGAAAACAAATGTGTCTGAATTCATACAGTTTGTTCCTCTCTGTTCCGGAGCAGAGCAGTCAAAACAGGCGCACACCAGAAATCGCCACTATTGACCTCGGTATCTTTGTACATGGCCAATGGCAGATTCAGCATAGAGAGACAGTCTGAGCCAATAGCAAACCAGCACACTTCACCTCCCAGTCCTTCTGAGGCAGGAGCCAGAAAGCAAACATTTAACAGGAGATAAGAGAGTTATGTGTAACCGTCTATAAGGATCAAACTGATGTAGTCTGACACCACTAGAGAGTATAACTAGGACACTTTGTAAATACTAAAGACGGTTGCATCTTTATATATGAATTATATACTGGAAGATTTGTACTCATGATTCCCAACTTAAGTCAGTAATGCTGCCAGTAGCTGAATGAGTTTAGTCTGAGTTAATAAGGAAGCCCTTGGTCACTTAATGTGTGAAGATGCAAGTCCAAACAGGTTGTACCTGTCGACATTGCTGTTTCCACTTGGACCATTCAGGTCTTACTGGTTTTAGCACTCCGGGGTCAGGTGCTAACATGTTGTAGATTTCCCCGAAGGGGAAGATACATAAGTGACGAAATAGACTTTAAATGAGATGATACAATAGAAACAACCCCGCTCCATGTCTCTCTCCACCTCGCAAACATCCCTGTTATACTTCCCAATGACATAGTTGAGCCCACTGTCTCATACTCTCACTAAAAAACACAAACAAATATGTGTGTAAATTGATGGTTCTGCTAAATTAATAGTGAAAAAACGGCAAATTCAAGATGCTTTAGCCCTAAGATTCAGTCATTGTGATATATAAAAGGAGTAAATGGTTCAAATAGTGTAGTCAGTGATCAGTCATGCATATATTGAATTTACCTCAAAGAAATATTAAAGATGATCCTTCTCCATAGAGTACAGTCTCGCCCTAGATGAGCTTACTGGCTGTCAGGCCACATCATCTCCACACACACCACAGGGATGGACACGATATTATCAACAATGCCAGTCAAACCAGTACAATAGAACAAAATAACTGATTGTAATGTTAAACTTGTTCATATGCAATTAATGATCGCTGATGTCTGATCAAAGAAAAAGGGAAAACACAAATTCACTTTCTGGCTGAGAGAAGATTGACTATTCTCACGTCTGTCTATTTAATATGAAGCTAAAGCAAGGCGACACTTAGCATGATGTTTAGGAACAGCTAGCCTGGGTCTTTCAGATGTTAAGTATCCACCCTCTAGCATCTTTTAAAGCGCACTAATTAATATGTTAATGCTTTGCTTCTGATGCCTGTAGCTCAATATTTTCATCTCATCAAATTCTCTGCAAGAAAACAAATTGCCGTTTTTCCCAAATGTTTCCCTTAGTTATCCTGCATACAACTACGGTATTACCTGAAGAATTTAGAAAAGCACTGACAAAGATCCATCAGTACTCTAAAACAAGTTTTATATTCAATACCCAGTCAGAATTGATACTTTGTACCTGGTAAAATGTGACGTTCTGCATCTGTCTAGCACTTAGCCAGCAGCACAAATAAAGATATTGTAGGTGAATGGGAAGTGAACTAACTTTATGTATTGTGTAATATTTATACATGTGTTTCTGCGTATAGATTTGAGGAGATAGTGAAGAAGTTCAAAGTTGAATACCACGCTGGAGGAGCCACACAGAACTCCATAAAGATTGCTCAGGTCAGTCATGTACTTACAAACTCACTAACATCCTGTTCTGTCAATACATCTATGCTCTGTGAAATCTAACTGCAAATGTTGGCCACAGTGAGTAGAGTTCATCAACTGATGCTGATCAGAGCTGTTGTCACTGTCTGTAGTGGATGATCCAAAAACCCCACAATGTGGGAACATTCTTTGGCTGCATTGGCAAAGACAAGTTTGGAGATATCCTGAAGCAGAAGGCTGAGGAGGCCCACATCGATGCTTACTACTACGAGCAAGAGGAGGAGCCCACAGGGACATGTGCTGCATGCATCACCGGAGATAACAGGTGGGTGATTATTATTATTATTATTATTATTATTATTATTATTATTATAGGCACATGTTGATTAATTATAATCTCACTTGTCTGTAAATATTTGTCTCTTTTATTGTTTTCTCCTCTCAGGTCTCTGGTAGCTAACCTAGCGGCTGCTAACTGTTATAAGAAGGACAAGCATCTCGACCTGGAAGAAAACTGGAAGCTGGTGGAAAAAGCTAAAGTTTACTATATTGCTGTAAGTAGTAGTTACCAAATGACTACATGGTGTGATGTGCCGTTTACTTCTGATATTGGGAAACCACAAGTGAGCCCACAGGGGATTGTCCGGACATACTGGTGCAGTCTCTACTTACGACTTCATGTGATTCATTAGAGCCCATCAGGATATAAAAAGCAGATCTGTCTTGACCCAATGTCACTGTTTGCTTCCAGGGTTTCTTCCTGACCGTCTCTTTGGAGTCCATGCTGAAAGTGGCGAAACATGCGTCTGAAAATAACAAGCTGTTTTGCCTGAACCTCTCCGCGCCCTTCATCTGTCAGTTCTTCAAAGATAACCTCATGCAGGTTATGCCCTACGTTGATGTGTTGTTCGGCAATGAGACAGTAAGCTAGACTTTCACAGTACATTCTTAAGATACTCTGCAAATGTGCGGCATGTGCTTGTGGAGTGCTTTGTGTCCACTAGATGTTGATATTTAGCACGTATCTTTGTGCAAAACAATCTTTTATTTTTGTCCTTTAGGAGGCGGCAGCATTTGCTAAAGAGCAAGACTTCGAGGTGAGTGGACTGATGTCTTTTGGCATTTGTAAATGATTAGTTCTGCATTTGTCATATCTGCATTATCAACTGGTTATGTTAATGTACGATTTGTCTGTAGACCGAGGACATAAAGGAAATTGCCAAGAAAGCCCAGGCTTTGCCCAAGATCAACAAAAAGAGAAAGAGGATTGTCGTGTTGACCCAAGGGAAGGATGACACTGCTATGGGCCTCAGTAAGATTTCTTTTCTTTTTTTCTCCTTATTTTACTCTAGTCTCTCTGTCTCTTATTATTGTTAAAGCTTTACTGCAGACGTATAATTATTCTTAACATTCCTGTTCAGGTGACAAGGTTGAGACATTCCCTGTACTGAAGATTGACCCCAAGGACATTGTTGACACAATTGGTGCAGGTGATGCCTTTGTAGGAGGTAAGATTGTCCCGTTTTCATTTGATAGATATCAAGCTTTCGGTGTCTTTGGTGTTAAAATGTTTCCCCTCTGCGTTGCAGGTTTTCTGTCTGAGCTGGTCCAGGACAAACCAATGGATCAGTGCGTGAAGGCGGCACACTACGCCGCCAACACCATCATTAGACGAGCAGGTTGCACCTTCCCAGAAAAACCTGACTTCAACTAAGAGATTCCAGGACAACTCATCCGCCTAAAACCTCATTTCACCCTGCCAAACACAACTCTGTTCGATAACAAATTATATCAGCCTCCCGTTTTTTTTTTTTAAATTCATCCGCCAATAATTTCCTTCCAATTGTTAGTTGGGTATCTCCTGACAAGTGTGCCTGTCTCCGTTCCTCGCCGCTAGTGGATCAAGAGCCAACGACAGTTTGTTTATATATAAATGACCATAAAGGATTCATGATAACGTCAGGGGATGTGATAATTTTGCTTTACACAGACAATCTAAATGTAATCACACTTTTATGGACAGTATGTTTTTGTTTCTAAATGTTTTTTGGCTCTCTGCCAGCATTGGGCTACACTGACGCCCATCAGACTCTGCGAGCGCTCGTGTTGACATCTCACGAGTCTTGTTTTCCCCCTTAGAGACAGAATCAAAGCACAAGCAGTTAATTCTACAATGGGATGACAATTTATACAAACCAAGGACTGATGAACAAAATATCAGCGTTTGAATACTGCATTGAAATGTGCAGTAGTGATTTGTTTTAGGTACATTTTTTAAAAATTATGTATTCCTGAGTTGTACTTGTTTAGCTTTAGTTTAACATGCCAGTTATGACACCAGAGGTTTATTCTTTTTAAGTTTTACACTTTTAAATAATTCCTAATTCCTGTGTTGACCGTTAAATATCAACTTCACTGTCAACATTACGACTGAAAGTTTCTTTTCTCACGCTGTTTTTTGGGCAGGTGCTTCTAGTCACATGCCCTTTCCCTGCCTTTCTCTGTAAATGTTTGCAGAGACCGACTGGTGTTTATATGAACCTGCATCTGTCTGTACAGGGAAACTTGCAAACAAGATTAGTGATAGGCAACTGGTGGCGTGTGGGGTAAAACATTGACATACAGCATCTTTCAAATGCATGTAAGGAAAAATGATGCATGTGAATGTTCTGTGAGAGGATTACATTGTGATAAAACAGACTTTTTTTCTCTTCTGTGAATTAGTGTTCTTTGTGGGTGTAGGTTTTTGGCAGTTTGTTGTCGCCCAACTCTTCCATCTGATTTTGGGGTTGTTGTATGCTAACTGCTACAAATGGAAGATGCAAAAGAAACCAAGGGAAACAATTCAAGAACACAAGCTAAATTCGGGCTCAGTCTAAACATTTCAAACCATCTGCATTAGCCTCAGTATGTTGTGTTCTGCACAACATTAAATACTTGAATATAGATTGTCAAAATATTCTATGAGGAAGTATGTTTTCTGAATACTAAGTTATTTTGAAATTTGTATTAGTATTGTCCCACTTTTCATTTATTTTTATATATTCAAATACACCATTACGCCTTAAGTAACAGTTTATTCCTGATCTCAATTGCACTCAAGTTGCCCATATTTGTGTTGAACAATTCACAAATAAAATGTACAACCATAACTATTTTTTTGTTAGTGTATTTTATTTGTAATCCCTCAAAGGTTCTTTAAATAAAAAGAGATAGGTAGGTAGGTAGGTAGATAGATAAATCGCTTACATGATTAGTAAGCTATCTACGATATGAACCCAATATATTGCAAATCAAACCTCAATGGACAAACATTAAAATCTATGCAAAGTTGCTTTAAATCAGCTTTAGCTTGTCGCACAGTCTATCTATAATGCCAGCACCTACTATGTGTGCCTCACTCGTAAAAATGTGTTCTTGCACTTTTCTCACTACATTTTGGATACGTTGACATAATCCCTTGCTGTTAAATAACTAAGCCAGTAGGATGCCCCATTCTTCAATGTTACCTTTGAGACCATAGCGTCACACAGTTATGAAAAACAAAACAATTTATTGATACAATAGTCGAGAAACATAAAGAACATTTGTGTATACCTGAGATGGATTCAGAAGACGTTTAAATACAGTTATCTATTGGTGTTGCGTCTCTCTTTTTTGTCTCAGCCTCTCCTCTTGCAGCGTGATGTCCAGGGCTCTGAGCTGTTTCAAAAAGCCGTGATTGGGAAGGATGCAGCGGCGCTGTCGCACATGCTCAATAGCATCCACCACAGTTAAGCTGTGTTCCATCATCAGGTATGCCAAGACCAGAGCCGCCGACCTGCTCCGACCCATCACACAGTGCACCAGCACCATGTCTAGAACAAAATCAAGTAAAGATAGATGGGTTCATTAGAAACAGAGAGAAGCTTTCAGGCTTCTTCTCCAGAGAATGCTCTCTTTGAAATGCTTTGATTTCCTCCAGGACTCTTACTTTGTGGGTGACTGAGGGCCTTGTGGATGAACTGGGTTGCAGAGCAGAAGTACTGGGAGATATTAAATGTGGGTTTGTCATCAGCCTCCACACCAAAGTACTGGATGTCCACATCAGTGTAGTAATCAGCACCAGTCAGTACGTTATTCCACTTCCCCTCTGCTGCATTAAGGACATGTGTAATACCCAGATCCCTGAGGCCAGGCCGCTCCAGAGCTGTTTTCCTATTTTTCATGTGACACACAGGCTCAGTCTGAAGCCGTCTTTAGAACCACAAAACCATCTCAGAGTGTGTTTACTCACTCATCCCCGATGTAGACGCTGGGCCAGACCTGGTTGACATGTGCATACTGAGCCCCAGAGCCGGTCCAGAACAGCTGCTCCAGGTCTAATGTTCCTGGTGTTATGTAGTCACTGTCTGGGTCCACCTGCACCGCTGTGTACGGGTTCCTGCTTCTGGACTTCACCGCACAGGAGGACATAGTTCACCTCTGCTAAACAGAAAACACACACACACACACACACACACACACACACACACACACACACACACACACACACACACAGTCTGAAAGCTGCAACCATCTGTCAATTGAGTGTATTTGCAGAAAATGTATCTGTTTCTATAACAATAATCAATATTAAATTCAATGGTTCCTGCCTCTAAAATGTGAATCCCTGCATTGGTTTTCTTTTTGAGATTAAACTGGTATTTCTCAGTCGGACAATACAAGACACTTCAAGACTTCCAAGAAAACAGTGTTGTGATGTTCCAAGACAAACTAAAGCTGGCTATGATTATGTCAGGTGTGTGTTCTGCTCATTATATTGACTGTTGAAAGAGAAAAGTACATTGATGGCTTATTAAAGTACTATGGCAGAGAGAAAGTGCTTACCTCTTTCTTATAACTGTTTAAAGCTTTAAATCCATTCCTGAGCAGGATCGCAGACCAGCACCTCAACTTTTCCTCAGTGGATATGTGTGAACTGTGTGTGCGCGTGTGCGTGTGTGTGCGTGTCAACAGAGACCTCCCTCTAGTCTACAGTAAGCATGAAGGCTGGACTACAGATCTGGAATGGTAACTGCTCCGTCAGGCTCTGTGTTTAAGATGATATTTTTAGACAGCTGGGCTACAACACCTGACCTCAACAATGTCACACACACAGACACACACACACACACACACACAGACACACACACACAGACACACACAAACAGACACACACACAAACAGACCCTTTCTATAGCCTTCAGAATATGATCGGAGTCCTCTAATGTGACAGTGATTACTTTCCATTAGCCTGTATGGGAAATAGAAAACACTGAATCATGAGAAACAAATAAAACAACAATATGTTTAGTAAGAGTGACATGTTGCGTTATCATCACTGCAGGAATGTCAATCATGTGTGACAGGTGTGAGGAGAGTTATTTCTGGAGACCTAAAACTGAAAGCATTCAGTTGTTCTATTCGACTGATTGTTGTTGGGGCAGAGATAATGAATGAGACTTCTTCTTGTGACAGATGACACAGAGATGGCATTTCCATTTGTCAGATTTGATTGTTGTTACACAAAATGTGGATTCAAATTAAACAGGTGCGTGACAAGGGTGGAAGGGCAATGGTCCGTCATGATGTGTCAGCGTGGTCCTCCGCTGTGATCTGTGGACTGAAGCTCGGCTCCAACTGTCTCGGCTGCTCCGGAAATCCAGAGTTGGGTCCAATGTCCCGGTTCAGACGCACAATGACGATATGAGTGCACACCTTCCCTGGAAGATACATGGATCAGTATATTTGAGACCACTTTTGCAAAATAGTTTGTCAAATTTGTCATCAGCCAAAATAGGAAAAGCACATTTATAACTAATAGCATATAAGATGGCTCTGTTCTATTCAAGTGTTCCAGTCAACTCTAAAAGTGGGAAAGTCATCTGAAACTGAAGCAGCTAAATAGATCTCAAACATAACGAATTGTCTTATTTACACCCGTCATTTTGTTACATGGCTAAATGTCTTATGTGAAAAAGGTCTACTTACAAAAATTGCACAACATTGATGCAGATGTCTCTGTTTAATGCCTACATGACAGAATATTAGAAACACCTCTCAATATATTGCAGTGCAGTACAACACCATCACTAATGACTGAAATTACAAAAACATATATTTAGACTTTATGGTGTATTGGATTGCATGAGGGTGTACAGGTGTACCTAAATCAAGTCACACACACTGAGATGATGGAAGTGTGACTGACTTGCCTCCCATGACCAGTGCAGCTCTGATGTATCGTGCTGTTGTGTAAAAGAAAGGACTAAGGATGAACTCCATTGCATCATCAGCCTCCACCCCATAATAATCCACTGTCATGTCTCGGTAGAACCGTTTTTTTTCAATTCCTCTGAATGCTTGGTACATGTCGTGACAAATCTGACTTTGACTTTGACTTACCTCACTCACCGCAATCTCCTCTCCTCCTGTGCTCGCTCATAGTGCGCTCATACTGTGCTCTATAGTGTCTTCTTACGATCGTTTCCTTTTATAACTCTGTAATCACACACTCATCAGTGGCAAAACATCCTTCAGAATGCAGCAGTTCATGCACTTTAAAACATGTTTAATCCATTCTGACGAAATGTCTGTAGCCTCATTCTTTTGGACAACAATGTGTGTTACCCTGTGAACTTGAACATTAGCTCACCTGGTAAGGTTCCGTGAGTGTTATGTAATACACCACTGCTCTGTATGTGTCTATGTTGCAGAGTAATGCCTTTGGCTCAAAATAAAAATGATCAAAGCTGTGTATAACATTCACCAGTGACGTGTTAGCTATTGCAGCATTTGTTGTGTTTACATCATAGCATACTGAATTATTTAGCATAAATCAAACATGAAAGTTATGCACATTGAATTATATAGCAAGAAGAAAAAATAAAAGGAACATTTCGCCTTGCGTATACAGTACTTACAGATAAGTAAGTGTAGTTACAGCACTCTCTTTGCTCCTTTAGATGACTGTAAAGTACAACAGTGACGGTTAACATCATGTCAGTTACAGGTTGTAATAAATCTTCAAGCCACATTTCTTTTGTTATCAAGTTGTATTCATTTAAAACTCAATACATGAATTATTCTTTATTGCAATGTTCAGTCATATTATCTTATCCCATTTTGATTCATCATCACTTTAAAATATGTCACATTTTTAGTTATTGTATGTATATGCCCCTTGGGTAATGAATCCACATTGAAATCCATTTAGACAGCTTTTTCCTTTAGTTTTGTAAAAATTAAATTTGAATAACTTAAATGTAATCAAATGCTAGTTTTTGTCAGAATAGTAAAGCAATAGTTAATACAATTTTGGTTTAATTTAAATAATTACTTTGTTTTTGATCAGAGAAGACATGAGTTTGTTAATATTAATGGGTTTGGCTGAAAGAAAAAACTCTTTACCTTATTTAGCAAACTGTTGACTGTTTTGTCAAAATGTTGCAATGTGCATAGTTTAAATTAAACACATTTAAAAAATAATGTTCACCACTCATTCTATATCCATCCAGCCAGAATATTTCAATGGAATATCATAACATGTTTTAATGGTTATTCACAAAGACTCGAGTCAAAGTAAAGTAAATTATTTACAAAGCTTGTGAACATGCCAGACAACAATGAGGTAACATTTGAATACAATTTGAATATATAGACACAAACCTCTGAGAATATTTGCAATATTTCACAACACCATTGCTGCTGTACAAAATTCAACTTGAGACATGAAAAGAGAGAGAGAGGTTTCACATTAGGTCTCTCTCTCTCTTTCCATGTCTCTCAAAAATGTAAGGAGTGTAGAGGTGAAAAAAGAGAGAGATGTCAGAGAAGAGGACACAACCGCCGTCTGAGTGTCAGCTGTTCATCCAGCTTGAGGAGGAGCGACAGGAAATTCCTGTTGGGATAAATGGCTCGCTTGTGGACGACACGCCTCATAGCATCTCTGAGAGGGAGACGCTGCCGCAACATGAAGTAGGCCAGGACCAAAGTGGCCGATCGGCTAATCCCCATGATGCAATGCACCAACACTTTTCCTGCAGAGCAGGATGGAGAATGAGAGAGGAAATAGAACAACAAAGTTATAAACATTTGGGTGTCACACTCATATACTGTACCATCTTTGCTCTTCAGGGCTTTATGTATGAAGTCAGCAGCACTTTTTAAGTAGTGACTGAGATCAAAGTGCTCTGAATCCTCTGCTGGGATGCCAAAGTAAACGCAGGTGTTCCCATAAAAACTCTGGTTACCGATGCTGCCCTGCTTGGAGTGTGCAGCATTCAGGACATGGGTGATGCCAAGTTTATGTAATTTCTTTCTATTCTGTGCAATGGCCCTGGAACACACAAAACAGAAGAAGAACCAAGGGAATAAAGAGGAAAGGTGTCATGGAATGATGTAAAGACGCAGCTACACAGGTTCAGTACTTTAACAAGCTCATAAAAATGACCAATTTCTCTGTTGAAGAACTCATGACAATTTCTTCAGCAGCCGCTACAAACACAAGACACTCACACATTTCCTATGTAGAGGTTGGGCCAGACTTCATCCATTGGCGTGAGCTCAAGTGTGCATGAATCCAAGATGAGCTCTAGTTCTTTAATAATGAGCACCAGGTCTTGGTTGCTCCCTGACATTCTGTCCTGGCTCCTCCAACAGACTGTTTGTGTCCACCTTCACCACCAGAGTCTGCAGCTCAGTGAGGGACGAGAGCAGGTGGTTGTTTGAATGCCGCCAGCCTCTAAAATTAGCTCCCTGTGTTCAGTGAGTTCTCTCTGACTGCATGTAGAGTTATTTAATGTTGCTGTTGCACTGAAAGGGAAAGACAGGGACTTTCTCTGTTGCCACTGAGGTCACATTATAAGGACAAAGGAGGGGAGGGGTGGACACAAGTGAACTGTTTAGCATAAACATGGTACAAATGGAGACAGGCTTGCATGGTGTGAATGAGGGCAATGGGTTCGGGCACTGACTTTTGCACACTAAGGGAGGACAATTCTACGGATTTATTACAGGGTTGCTCATCGCTTTGTTTTATTTCTTCTCATTCAGCCCTTCGTCCTGCAGTCTTCGGTCCAGGGCTATAAGCTGTAGCAGGAAACCTCTGTTTGGGAAAATCCAGCGTTTCTGTTGCACACAGCGTGTAGAGGACAGAAGACTGAGCTGGTGATGAATCATCAGGTAGGCAGGACCAATGAAGCTGAGCGACCCACACCTTCACAAACACCTTCCCTGGACATCATAAAAGAGACAAACAAAGACAGTGAAGGTGCAGGCAACCCCACAGTAACTGAAAAACACGTGTGGCACCTTGAGGTACCTCCTGATGTCAAAGCCTGGTCGATGAACTCAGTAGCAGGGTGGAAAAAAAGGTAAAAAAGGTCAAATGTTGGCAGATCGTTGGCTGGGACACCGTAGTATCTCACCGTGGTTCCATAAAAGTCATCCCTGCCTTTACAGCACAGCTTTCCAGCTGCCAGAGCCTCAGCTTGTCATGAGACATACACCTGACACAAATTCCACATTTGAAGCACAGATACATATTGATGCACTTAAATAAGGCACAGGATACTCACATTTCCCCAAAATACAGGTTGGGCCACACCTCATCTCCGTGGAGTTAAGTGTAACACCTCTTCCAGCTCCTGGAGAGACAGGGTCTTCCACATCCTCTTTGGATCCTCTGTCGCAGATGTGCACCTTTCCTCCTCTTCTGGGTCTGTGTCGCTGACGTGTCTCTGCTCAGAGTCTTGTGCATCACGTCTCATCTCAGAGAACAGTTGTGTGTCTGTCATCTCCAAGTTTACAGGCTGTAAACCACTGTCCGTTCCTCGCTGCTGTGTGTTGCCTTTGCATTGGTTTCTGCAGCCTCTGACTGTCATAAACAGGTGGTGCAGTTTGGCGCAGTTTGGCACAGTCAAACCCTCACCTATAGAAGTGTGGTTATAATTACATTACTGGTTTGAAAACCCCTGCGTGTATTTGTGTTGTCAAATTCAAACCAATTAGTCCATGAAATCTATCTTTTTTTTATTAGGAGAAACATAACTTGGAAACAGATCCGAGTTTTACCCACACAAGGCCAGCAGGTGGCAGTGTGCTTTCAGCAGACCTGCATTAGCGCACCAGCTCTTCTTTACTGGTGTTGTTTATTATTGTCTCTTCCTGTTTAGTGTTGCTTAGTTGTCAGAAGCATGTTGGCCATGAACTGCCCCAGAGAGACAGCACATACACTCCCTCTGCCAGCACAGTGACAGTGGATCTATGGTAAGAGGCAACTAATATCTTTTAAAGTTAGTTTGAAGCTACTACATGTACTTCCTGTGACTTGTTTCTTCTCACGTGTACCTTTTCGTGTTGTTTAAGTGTAGATTGTGTTTAAACTGTTCCACAACAACATAGAAATGTGATTAAATTGCACAGAGTTTATCTCATGCTGAAATGTAGCAGTCTGGTGTTTCTTTGTGACGCTGTGGTGAACAGACTATGAGCCCTTTGTCAAGTTCTCTCTCTCTCTCACACACACACACACACACACACACACACACACACACACACACACACACACACACACACACACACTGAAGGGCTTTCTCTTTCAGCTGTGTGTCACTGCTCAATGGGTCTCACTGTAAGCCAGCTAAACAAGCTGACATGGCACTTATGAATCCCCAAGTAAAGCTTCGGGCAGAGAAGCTGCAGGATGCTGCCAGTAAAATCTAGAGGCCAGTTAATGATAACTTATATCTCTGTGAGGGAACACAGAACCAGCTAGCCAGGTGAGTTGCTCTAGGTTTCAGACATATATATTGAGTAGCTGAATTCGACTGCCCTGTATGGACTGTATCATCTGCATTATTGAGGGTATGCAACTAACTAAAATTGGTGTGATGATCTTTGGGAGATTATTAACAAAATCTCATATCCTGATGCTTTTGAAACAGTGTGTTGCAATCAATATTGTGATGTAATATTATGTGTCACTGTTAATCCAAAGGTGACACTCCCTAGAAAGAAAAAGAGTAATGTGGGAATGGCAGGAGAAACATGCATTGATATTTGATCTCTAATACATTTCAGTGAGTTACAGTAAAAAAGTGTTTCAACCTTTAAAACTATAAATGTTTGATGATATTTCAGCTGATGTTTTTAGTCTTGTATCACACAACTGACAATGTTTTGAATCAAGCTTAAGCAGTTAATCAATTTAGAAGATACTTATTATTTAGCAATGCAAGGCAAGTTTATTTGTATAGCACATTTCAACAACAAGGCGATTCAAAGTGCTTCACATAAAACCATTAAAAGCATCAAAACATAATGCAGAAGAAAACAAGATTTAAAAACATTCATTAAAACATAAAAAACAGTGAAAAAGAAATAAATAGAATACAAGTTGCAGTGCAGTTTAAGAAATACAATGCAGTAGTGACATGCAGAAATTGATTTAAAATCCTTGAACCTGGTTCAATTAAAGGCAACAGCAAACAGAAAAGTCTGCAATCTGGATTTAAAGATTGAAGACTTTTCTGTGTAGATAATTGTTGAAGTCATTTTTCATTTGATGGTTCAAGCTTTTGAAATATGAGGATTATGACTGCAACTAACAATAATTTGTATTCTTTATTGATACATTTACTCACTTTTTTTTCACTCGGTGATTAATCAGTTTACAACAACAAAAATTAGAAACATTTAAACATTAGAAATGTTTGACTTTTTTGCTTGAATAAATGGTTTACTTGATGATCAGACTGTTTTTTTGTTTTTGTTTCAGCTCTAGTAAAGATTAACTGCTTTTCTTGTTTTACTTTTATAGTAAACTGAATATTTGTTTGGTTTTGGACTGTTGGTTGGACAGAAATAGGCAACTTTGGGATGTGAATTTATCACAAGACCATACGAATAATCGTTTCTTTGAGGAATTAGTTGCAGCCCTAAAATTTGACTAGTTTCCGAATCGTTGCAATTCCTCTGTGATGATTTACTAATCATCACAGAGGAATTGCAACTGTTTAAATAACCAGCTGTGAAAATACTGCCTCCTTTATGATATCTCATCATGGTAGTATTCGTTGATAAATACACCTCCCTGCAAACCAGGTGCTGTCTCATGTATGAGTGACAGCTGAAAGCTGCTTACTTGAATGATTTTAAGTCTGTATCTGCTGTCCAGTCAGCATGTAGATTATCGCTCACGTTCAACAGTGGACAGTCGTGTTAGTGGAGCCGTGCAGACCTTTGGAGCAGCCGGGAGGACACGGCGATCCGAACCGTGGCGCTTTATCATAGGGTCAAAGAGTAGAGGAAAAGAAGAGTGTTTGATCAGTACCTCTAGTCTGTCTGTAGGAGAGGAACTAAATAACACTTATAGAAACAAGATAAAAACATATGACTTATGAACTCATAAAACAGATATTTGACATTTGAAGATGTCACCTTGACTTTTCATAGACCAAACAGCAAGTGTATTAAATAGCAGGACTGGCAGTGACAAAGACAGTGATGACATCAAGAGGTGAAAACACAGTGGAGAAAGAGGCACTGCTCATTTATCAGATTGATGGATCTTCGTTGAGCGCTACATGACTTAACACTGTATATGTCTGTCCCTGCAGTGGCATGGCAACATCAGAGGACAGTGTGAGTTCCTGGAGCTGTAAGCAGGTGGCCCGGTGGCTACAAGACGAAGGTTTCGGGGAGTATGAGGTGTTATTGTGCGACCAGCACCGCCTGGACGGCCCTAGCCTGCTGGCTCTGACTGAGGCCGACCTGCGCGAGCCTCCGTTGGGCCTCTCTGTGCTCGGAGACATCAAGAGGCTGATCATAGCCCTCTGCCGGCTCCAGAGACGGAACCAGACCCAGCTGCAGGAGCTGGGTCTCTGGCCTACAGACAGTCCCCCGGCTGGGCTCCCGCTGGGGGCCACAGGGGGCGAATGGAGCTGCGACAGAGCGGACAGGAGGTGTAACGGAGGTGATCGCTTAAGTAACGAGACTGAGCTGAGGTTGAGGAACGGTGACCGATCTGGACACACTTCTGTGTGTCATGCACACACCAACGGGCGGTATAGGCAGCACCTGGCTGGCCGATTGGACCCAGAGGTGTGGAAGACAATTATGAGTGGCATATATGTATTCTTTGTGTTTGGATTTACGTCTTTTGTCATGGTCATCGTACATGAGCGTGTCCCGGATATGAGGACGTACCCACCGCTGCCCGATATATTTCTGGACAGGTATAAACACATGTACCCAATGCATGTTGAACAGACTCCAGAGTTCATTTGCACTCATATCTAATCTGCACACTGATACACATGTTTTTGTACTCTTGACAGTGTTCCTAGAATCCCTTGGGCTTTTGCAATGGCTGAAGCCTGTGGCCTCATCCTGTGTTACATGTGTCTTCTGGTCCTGCTCCTCCACAAACACAGGTAGTCCACCGTTGCAGCTTTTCCCATTGCTGATACACTCTGCTATAATTATATGTGCACCACATCACCGCTAAAAAACACATGAATCATCTAAATGCATGTAAGTTTAAAAAGTGCTGTGCAAGGAATGCTTTGTGAACGCTTGTCTCTATTTCAGGTCCATCATCTTCAGACGCTTGTGTTCCTTGTTGGGAACTGTGTTTTTGCTCCGCTGCTGCACCATGTTCGTCACCTCGCTCTCTGTTCCTGGGCAGCACCTGAAGTGTGCCAGCAAGGTGGGAAGCACTCGTGAGATGATTTGCTAGTTTCCCAGTAACTCTTGTTGCTATTGGCAATGTTACAGTGTATTCTTGACTCAGCATTCCCACTATGATAGCTGATGAACAGCTGCCAGTGTGAGTCACAGCATGACTGATAACGGGTGTTTTTTTGTTCCTCAGACGTACGGTGATTCCTGGGGAAAGATCCAGAGGGCGCTGCTGATCTGGAGTGGATGTGGGATGACGCTGACGGGCGTCCAAACATGTGGAGACTACATGTTCAGTGGACACACTGTTGTCATCACGCTGCTCAACTTTTTTGTGACTGAATGTGAGCATCAACACTTTTGTTTGCCTTCAAAATGTTTAGAGTATTTCAGTTCAATTACATTTTATTTGTGTAGCCCAATATCACAAATCGCAAATTTGCCTCAGAGGACTTTACAGTTTGTACAGCATACGACATCCTCTGTCTTTTCAACTAATCCCATCAAGGTCAAAACAAATAATGTGTTAGTTCTTCTCTCACTGCTTTCTGACTTCCTTCTTTTGTCAGTGACTCTCAGATCCAAGCCCATTGGTTCTGTTTTGTAAGGATGCTTTAAAAATTGGTCAAAAATGTATAGTTCCATTTTCAAAAAAGGTCAGTAATTTTCATAAACAGCTGGGCATTGTAGTTTGTAGTAAACAGTTCTCAAACAGGATTGGGGACTATTTTCAGAATAAAGTTGCATTTGCAAAATAGAAAGTACATTTGTCCATTATAATGCAGGAACATCACTCAGTGCAACAATGAGGCTCACTGATGTATTTTAATATGTTTTGGTTGACATAAGCTGTGTAAGACTTTGAATACCCAGAGTACTAAAGTGTTGGGTACTACTTTCAGCCATGGATTACTACGCATTTGCTTTGCTAGTCAGTATTTACAGCAGCAGGACGGTGTAGATGAGATTGTTTCAACATAATTTACAGTGCTTGTGTTCAGCTTCCATGTTTATGCTACAATAGGCTTTGGCTGATTTGGGGATTTGTTACATTTATTCTCGAATGATTCCTTTCAATTGCAGACACTCCACGAACCTGGCATCTAATTCACACCATCTCCTGGGTGTTGAACCTGTTTGGGATTTTCTTCATCCTGGCAGCCCACGAGCACTACTCCATCGACGTGTTCATCGCGTTCTACATCACCACTCGCCTCTTCCTCTACTACCACACACTAGCCAACACCCGTGCCTACCAGCAGAGCCGGAGGGCGCGCATTTGGTTCCCCATGTTCTCCTTCTTTGAGTGCAATGTGAACGGACCTGTCCCCAACCAGTATCACTGGCCCTTCAGCAAACCTGCCTTCATGAAAACTCTGATTAGATAGGGGAAGCTGCAATGTGCGTGGACTGCAAGACTAACGACTGAAAGAGAAACGATACGTGAGATGCGGCTTCTTATCTTTGGATGGTTATAAGTTTATTACGTGGGAGTTTTTTCCCCTCATTTGTATGAATGGATGATTTATTTTTTATTCCGAAAGTTAGATGAGAAGATTGAAACCATTCTCATCTGGTCTCAATCTTCTCATCTGAGTTGGATGAGAAAGTGTATTTCCCAAAATGGCGAACAATTCCTTTTAAATTGAATTTCACCCTACTTCCATTTGACACAAGATATGTGGGTTCTTCCGGGGCTCAGGAGCAGAACATGTTTTGAGAGATTTTTTTTCCTTCGATTAATCACTTCCGTTGTTCATGTTCCACTTTGGGGATGTTTAAGTTTCACTGGTTTGGGTTGTTAGTCTCCCTTAACATCTGCAGGAGAGAACTGATCGGGCTTTACAGCTGTAAAGAAGTTTGATTCTCTAGTTTTGCTGCAAAGAGATTGAACACTTGTGAGATTCACTACTAACAAAAGAGGCAGTTGTTTCTTTTGATGTGCAACAGGAAAAACACTTCTTGTTCTCTGCTGAAAGAGCTCTTTTTACTCACTGTTGTTTTCTTTCATTTACACTTTATAGGGTGAACTCTACAGCTTTGTTTTATTTGATAATGTCACCATTGGGATTGTGTTGCTTCCTACATTCACAGTTAAACTCAACCAAATATCAAAGCATTTATTGTAATGTTTATTTTGTCAATCGGCCCTTAGTATAATTGTGTTTTTATCGTAATTAGTATGATTTTTTTTTTTTTTTTTTTTACGTATCGTTAATTATGAAATGAGTAATGAAATGAAGAGATTGATTTTGTTGAGGCTTTATTGTCCAGAGTGTTCCTCTGTTGCACAGTATAAAGACTTTTTGGATCACAAAAGTTCCAAAGTATATTGTTTACGATGGCATAGTTAATCCAAACTAAAGCTTTTTAATAATTGTTTACAATTCATGGCTTTATTTGTAATGCAAGTAATCCATCTCTGCCTTTTGGCTCAGCAATAAAAGTTTACAGAACTTTTTTATATTTTAGACTCTTTCCTTGGTTGCTTTTTCAAAAATGTAATTATTTTTGCATTTGTTGAATAAAATTAATTGTGAATGTTATTAGGAAAATCCACATTACTACTTCTTCCCGGGAGCCTCTGTGCTTTCTCGCCTCAAGTTCCCATGTCTAGAGCCGGTCCTGCCTCCTGCCTCCTGTCTCCTGCCTCCTGCCTCCTACCTCCTGTCTCCTGCCTCATACCTCCTTCCATGGCGGCCCTGCTGATGCCCCTCCTCTCTACCTCCTTCTGCTGACATGGATCGTGGTTATCTGGATCGTGGTCCATGCCTACCACTCATTATATGAATAATTTCTGTCATATTTATTGAATGTGGTGTAACTCTGTTACGTTGTTCATTCTGTAAACATGACATCTTTTGCTTCTGTCCATCCGGGGAGAGGGATCCTCCTCTGTTGCTCTCCTGAAGGCTTCCTCCTTTTTTCCCTGCGAAAGTTTTTTTTCTATTTTTTTAGGATAAAACTCAACATAGTATATGGGTGAAAATGATACAGTGAGGTGTTCTTTAATGTCAATATTACCTTCATGCTTTTCTTCCCCACCTTAAAACAAATATCTGATAACAATTGCTGTTCAAATGTTATCAATACAGATATGCAAGGGTGCACACCTATAGCAGTAAAAGTTTACAAAGAGTTTTTATATTTTCTGTTTCTTTGGTTGCTTTTTCAAATATGTAATTATTTTTGCATTTGTTGAGTAAAATCAGGTGTGAATATTATTAGAAAATCCACATTTCTTGTGAGTTTGTAAAACTCAACATAGTATCTATTAGTGAAAAGGATTCAGAGAGGTGTGGCCTTATTGTCAATATTACCTTCATGCTTTTCTTCCCCACCTTAAAAACAAATATCTGATAACAGTCAAATGCCATTCAAATATTATCAATAAAGATATGCAGGGGTGCATACCTTAGTATAAAGCCTCCAATAGAGAGTTCGCACTCAGATCATCTTCCTGTTGACCAGATCACACCTGAGGATGGTATGTAGTTTACACCTTACAATTAGGAAACTATGAACATGAAGAGCTTGGGAATCTTTTATTTTAAGTGTTGTATTGTGGTTGAACTGCTCAATAGATGTTGCTACTGTTAGATGTATTAAACTTTTAAGACATCATTGCTGTCAGAATGTGCTTTATATTTTACGACCAATAATTAATTTAAATTGCACTCCAGCTTTACAGTTGCTTTTAAATTCCTGCAGGATTACATTTTAGTCTCACTGCACATATATATTATGTTATTCATATTTGTTTATAGCAGAAGTCATGGTTATGGTAAAAGATCAATCAGCAAGTAAAGTCAGATATGGTACATTATCAAATAATATCAATGGAGATTCCTCTTCACACAATGACTATTACACACTTGTAAATACTGCAGATAAGGTACAAATAATTTACATTTTAATAATTGTAATTAATTCAAACATGATTTTTCTTGATTTTGTTTACAATACTATCATGTGCAATGAATATAAATGCAGTATGTTGCAGACATAATAACTTTTGCTTAAAAAAATGTATACATAAAAGTGTATTTTGTATAATTCTGGATCATTTGTAATAGTGGCAAATCACTTGAATACACATGCAAATGGCTTTTATCCTAAAACCTACAGACTCACACATTTATTTTCATATAAAAGCTATTTCACATTAAAGGATTGGATGTTATTTGTTTGTTTTTCAATTTTTAGAAGACCTTAAAAGGAAGAAAGATAAGTGCATACATGCACTGCAGAGCCTACAAAACAGATACCATGTTTACAGATGTCTTTTATTTCCCTCTTTCAGGCTTCTCTCCATGTTTTTATTTGTCTGCTGGGACTAGTTGTCTTGTGTCACTCTGACTGCTTCTTCCAGGAGTTGGTGCTGAAAGATCTGAACAACCCTCCCACAGGTGAGTCGACATGAGAACATTTGGAAGAGACACAAAACAACAACAGTGTGGCAGCACCTAGTCCTTCATATGTCCATCTCCATCACGAGTGGAATGCATCAACCTGTTGTGTGTTTGCTCAAAACCTGCTAGCTGACTCAGCACTCATAAAAAATACACCTATGAACACATTGATTCACACACAATGAATCACTACCACAATATTATCAGAGCTTGATAAGTGGCTCAACGGCTCCTCTTAACTGCCTTCTTTACATGTAGGGTGTGTGGACAAGGACGGAAAGCAGCATGCGTTTGGCTCTGAATGGGTCAGAGACTGCATGGCGTGCTCTTGTACGAGCGAGGGCTTGAGCTGCTGTAGCAAGTAAGATTTTGATTTGAACAATTATACCTTTTATTTCCAAAGAAACCCTCTATAAGGGACTGTTGGGAAACCTGATATCCATCATATGTTGATTGTTCTTAAACCAACACTTGTCACACATTATGGCAAATTAAAGTTGTGTATATATTCTGTGTTTTACCAAACTGACATATTGGTCCTATTAGCTACTAGCTTGTCATATGCAGAGGACGGCAATCAGTTGTTAGTTGCCCTCTGCAAGTGCACCATTCTTGCAAAGGAAGTCTGACATAAAACACAACTTTGAAGTGAAAAAGAATCACAATCCCCTGCTCTCACACAGAAGAAAGTCTCCCATAATAAGTTATGTACAGTCACTAATTTGTGAAAAAAACATTTTAGAAGACAGTTTTTTTTACTCTTGGTGTGATATTTGTTCCTTTTTGTCTCTC
The DNA here is from genome assembly GCF_910589615.1 of Taurulus bubalis. NCBI lineage: Eukaryota > Metazoa > Chordata > Actinopteri > Perciformes > Cottidae > Taurulus > Taurulus bubalis. The sequence continues at coordinate 14,324,931 of NC_136602.1, forward strand.
AAGGATCCCTGATGCAAACACAGTTGGTATCCCGGATGAATGTGAGCTGGTTGTAAATAAGGAGACCTGCACTGCTAAAGTGTTGTTGAAGTCAGACACGACAAAAGAGTGTAACCCTATGTGAACGCACAATAAACTTACCTCTCTACATGTTCGGGAAAACTGAACTTCAAACTTGTCAGCGGTCTTTTTTATGATTACATTTTTATTAAAAATGTTAGAACACATTAAACACAGACTAGTCGATCTTTGTCTTGCATAACATGTTTTGAAGGTTTTTGACAATAAAGATAAAACCTCAAAACTTGCTTGGCTCTGCTCCTTCTTTCCTGCTTTGTGTCTCTGTAACAGCACTTACAGCAGGTGTCATTTTCGGCATGTAATTGAATAAAACCACCACTGTGTGACAGCACAGCCCAGTGCTCAGAAGGTCTCTGGCACCCAAAGGTCTTTAACAGCCCAATTCTAGTGGAGCAACCGCCGCCTGTTGTCTCTGACAGAGACCTTGTGGTGGTTGTGATGTTCAGCTCCTTCTCCAACTCTCATCTCTGTGGATTTACATCTGTCCAGAGCGCCGTTTCCTTTGTCATCTTGGCATCACAGACACTCTGTCAGCCAACCCTCCACGTGAGTGCTCTATTTTTAACAGATAGTAATGATCTATAATGCACAATAATGATCTTTGTCAATGTCTTTTCTTTAGTTAATCAGTTATAAAATCAATGCTACAGTATGTTGTTTCTCCACTGTCAGCGTGTAGCTTTTTGTTGATCCAATGATATGGATGTATACTGTATTCTTGCAAACGTTTTTGAATAATGCATTGAAACAATAGCAGCCTGCAATATAGCCAGTTTTTTTTTTCTGAGAATATGCATCCATAATCAGCAGGTAAACTGAAAAACAAAAACAAAATTAACATATATGTACATGCACTCATGTTTAATACTGTGTGAAAAGCCAATCTCCTGACAGCATTCATAATATTAATGTTTTGGAAGGTATCACCCACAGTCTCTGACACTCCCGGCAATAAGGAGGCTTGGGTCATCATTTCAGGTGGAGAACGCAACAGCGTCTTTAATCCTGCTTCTCCACATGCAGGAGGCAAGACAGCTGATAAGAATACTGCCACTGACTGGGTGTGTTGGATATGACTGCAAAATTAATTTACAAGCAGGGATTCCAGTGGTCATATATTATATTCACAGGTGGTCTGATGTATAACTGTAGTAAAATAATAGAAAGGAAATATTTTTTAAGAAAGCACACTGTACAAACAGTAAGCATCTTTTAAGACATATTTTATGAATAGATTTTGCACAGCGACTACACAGAAGATCATTTAGAGATTGGGCTTTCTCTTTAATTTCCTGTTGAGCACATATGTAGCTGTCTTCTTGTTTGTTCATAGTACAATTGTCTAATTCGTCACACCCACCAGGATTGCTCACACTGTACTACAGACCTTGAAATTAGATCACGAAGTTTCAAAACCTAAAACAAAAGGACAAGGAAACTTGTATAAAATGTAATGGTGCGGTCGTAAAAAAACATCTTAACATGTCATGATATTGCTACAGACAATATTTGACAGAAGAAGGGAACTTGTCATGCGGTGTGACAAAATGCTTTATCAAGAAACTACCACAGAAACTAAATAATTGGTGACAATGTAGGTTGGTAAATGAAAATAGATTAGTGCACAGCACGACTGCTCTCAGAAAAATATGAAAGATAGAATCAATGTCTGGTTCAAGGAAAATGAGTCAGCCAGTCTCTCTTCACTGTCAGAGACACCGTCATTATTTTCTCTGAGATGGAGGACACTTCGCTGAGGTAAAAAAGAAGAATATGATGGACAGAGCAGAGCGGCGCCAGGTCACAGTGTTCCTACCCTGCAGAGATGTTGCTTTGGAAAGAGGACAATTATAATAACACAGCTACTTGCTGGTTGGGCAGTAGCTCATCATTGCAACATGTTCTGGTAAATAATTGCCTACTAATAGGGCATGATTCCTCCGCGCTGTTACAGCTGTTACAGCTCTTACATTACATCTAGTTTCTGGTGACATTGCACTTGCCTTTCCACTATGAACAAAGGCTGATCAATGCTGTACCACCCTGCCTGCAGCTCACTCAACCCACTGACAGAGTTGGTTAGTAATGATGCAGTGTGAAGTGACTGATAGTAAGTGTGTGTGTGCCATTAATGGAAAATGACAGGCTCATTTTCTTCGCGACACTGGTTTTCACAGCACATGGCAGAGGTTTCAGGGGAGAGAGCTGGAATCCATTTTTAGGATGATGACAATGTCATGCCCTTTCACTCTGTGACATACTACATAATGTATTGTGTACTTGAAAAATAGAAGTCTCTGCTCCAACGTATGCATAGTAATTTTATTGTCATTAAGCCATTATGCTCAGAATTGAAACCTGACTAGAGGGTTCGTTTGTGGGAGGAGAGCTGACAAGTCTGAGATCTTAAGATCGGTAAAGAAGAGAAAGAGAGACCGAGAACTGAAACTAATCTGTGCAACTGCTGTCGAACAAAATATTAAAACTACAGCGAAATAATGACCTTGTGACAATCACATTTGGCAAATTGCAAACTGTGTAAACAGTTTAAGTGCCTCATAATCTAAACCTCATTATGGTGTGTTGACCTGATGATGGCCCTTAGGACGGAGAAGTCAGAACAATTCGTCCTCCGAGAACCGTGAATTACTAATATAATAAAATGTCATGGCAATCCATTTAAACATCAGACAAACCAACATTGTCCTCCAAACAGCCATGTCCCTATATGATGGCTAAAGATAGAACATAAGAGCATGCTTTAATGGCAATGCTTTCTTGAAACTAATCTTACAATGACTTTAATAGAAGAAGAAAAAGTCCTCACTTCTTTGCATCTTCCCTAAACTCCACCACAGGATCCACTTCTTGCCCTTCCTTCCCTCTCTGCTTCTCTTAGAACAACAATATCACTTCCACAAGAACACACCCTTTGACTTATAAGAGGGATTGCTTTGCAAGTAATTACTTTTTTGTCTCCCTTTGTCCCTCTGTGCTTTTTCTCTCTTTGTCTCAGATGCCTGCTTTAAGAGAACTGGGATGGACAGTTTGATCCCGGGGGCGGGTGACACTGAAGTCCTGGTGCAATGTCCTTTAGTGGCAACGAGAGCCAGTCTTCTGCGTCGACGACAGCTCCAACTCTGCCCTTCAACAGCTCCGCCTCTCCACATCCCCCACCATGGGAGGTGGGAAAAAACACTCATGATTCTGTGCAGGAGTGGTTGGAGAATAAGACCCTGCTCCTCTCAGACCTCGCTGTTCTCGGGCATGATGAGCAGTGCCCTATGTCTTCTGTCCTCACAGCGTGTCTAGTCGTGTGGTACAGCATGACAATGGTGCTGGGGCTGGTGGGGAACATCGGCCTCATCAGCATCATCGCCCGTCGCAGAGAAAAAATCAATGTCACCGGCATTTTCATCTGCAACCTGTCATTCTCTGACATCCTAGTGTGTGTCTTCTGCCTCCCCTTTACTGTCATATACACGCTAATGGACCATTGGGTTTTTGGGTCGCTGTTGTGCCGGCTAGTGCCGTTTATCCAGTGTGCGTCGGTGACCGTGTCTGTGCTGTCTCTGGTGTTCATCGCTCTGGAAAGACATCAGCTCATCATTAACCCCTCTGGCTGGAAACCAAGCATTTCTCAGGCCTACCTAGTGGTGGTTCTCATTTGGATTCTGGCCTGCTTCACCTCCTCACCTTTCTTGGCCTTTCAGCTACTCACAAGTGAGCCCTACAACGTCATCTTGCCCCAGTCTCCACTCCATCACCAAGTCCCCCCTCAGACTTATCTAAATGCATCTCCACCTCAACCTGTTTACTACGCATACAAAAACTCATCTGCACTTCCAAATTCATACCACACACTTTTTTCTTATGTCCCCGCCTCTCCGCATATGGAGGCCTGTCTGGAGCACTGGCCTTCCCAGCAACACAGGCTTGCTTACACCACATGGCTCCTTCTGTTCCAGTACTGTGGTCCACTATTGTTGGTCCTGCTTTGTTATGTTAGAGTTTTTGTGCGCCTTCGCCACCGCAAAGACATGCTGGACCGCGCCAGGACATCAGAGAGCCAGAGCATGACTCACAGCCGCCGTATCAACATCATGCTGGTCGCCCTCATTACAGCCTTTGCTCTATGCTGGCTGCCACTCACCATCTTCAACGTGGTGTCAGACTGGAACCAGGAGGCTCTGCCCATCTGCCACCACAACCTGCTGTTCTCCCTCTGCCACCTGCTGGCCATGTCCTCCACCTGCATTAACCCTATCATCTATGGCTTCCTAAACTCCAACTTTCAGCAGGAGGTGAGAGAGGTGCTCCTGCACTGCCGCTGCAGTCAGCTAGAGGAAGAGTGTGAGCGCTTTCCCATGTCCGCTGTGCACATGGAAGTGTCCCGCACCTCTGTGCCTCTCAGCTGCAGGAGCAACTCTGTTTGACTTTAATGTTACAAGCTGAAGGATCCTACTGTAGTAGGATATAGTCACATCAACTGTAAAGACTAACTTCTGCTGTTTGTTCTACCTTTTAATGACAGTAGCCTACAATAGCTTTTAAACTGATTTAAAGTGCAACATTTTTGTTAGTGATCTGAAGTGAAGCGTGTCGTACATTGTTGGTTGATCTTATTCTGAAGTAGTAAGGAGTGCGTGGATGTAAAAAATAAAAAACTGTTTCTAAAGAGAAAGTGTAATTTCAAACAAATCTTTGCTATGTCCTTAATAGACATGTCATACTAACTGTATACTATTCATAAAGTAAACCACTTTTTTTTTAAGAAAGTATAAAAGATATTGTTTGCATTTTATACGAATAGAACCTGATCAAAAATGTCCCCCTGTTGGACGCCAATTAAACTGTGACTTTGGAGATTTACTGCCCTACAACGATCATCAAAACACCAAAATGAGGGAGAACGACGTTCATCCCTTCAGAGAATATTCCAGAGACCGAAGTTGTTCTTAAGGCTTGTGATCGACCAAAAAAGCTATTAAGAAACTTTTCCTGTATGTGCCTGCAAGTTATTTTTGATGCTTCTGTTTTATTTCTGAAATTGTATTCGTTCTTTTGTATTTCTGACATTTGTGCAGTAAATCAATGTGTATTTTTGTAATGAATGTGACTAATAAAAGTAAAATGTAGCAGTTTATAACAGTGTTAAATTAGCTTTAGATGAGTTAAATAAATAATACCAAATGTGTACACTTGGCTTTTAATTGAATGTAAATGATGTGAGACTGTAGGCCAATGTAGGCACGTGGTTCAATAATCAAATTAGTGGAGCTATATGCTGAATATATTATTAGCAAACCTTTTTTAACTACCACCTTAAATGCTTTATTCTCTTCTCTGTATTAAACAACATAAGATATATTGTTCTTGCTGGATGGCAAAAAGATGAGACAAATTATAAACACCACAGAATTTGAAAAGGTTATCTGAAGTGTCTGTACGGAACCATATTAAACAAAGGTCAACCTCTTTCCAGGACAGTCATGTCTGCCTGAGGTTACACCGTTTCAGTAAATTGTCACCTAAAAAAACATTTTCATGGGTTTGACTTTGGTTTAAATCCGTGACAGGAATAGGCTACACACTATTGTCCTATGAACATTTGACTGAAATACATAACTCCAAGTTTGAGCTGAATCCAAACTTAGGGCCACACATCATACACCTAATTGATGCCTCTAATACATTATATTCCACCAATTTGAACTAAATTAAGTAATTTTACACAACAGTGTATTTGTTGATCAAGATAGAACGAAGAAGTAGCAATAGTACTCCTAAAAGTGTCGTGTGTTCACGTTCGAGGTTAAAGTAGACTTCTAAGGGCCCTTCTCAAGGATGCTAACTTGTTCCCTTTACCATCGCTTCCTGGCTGGAAGTGACGTTTGTTACCGCTCAGCCAATGATGGCTCATGTCCCAGAATGCATTGCGTCACAAACTGCACGCGCGAACAATGTAGCATACACTGAAGGTATTACTGCTGACATCTGTGCCATTTAAACCTCCCTGTGACATAAAGTAAGTGCACGGCAATTGTTGAAAACATTGTGTTCCTGTCTTTGTCCTGCTAACAGTAAAACATACGCGTTGACGTGTCTCACCATATTACGGAAGTATTCGCCTCACCAGCGTAACGCTAGGGAAAAAACAAGTTGGTTAGCTCGTTACTTTAGCATCGAAACGTTACGACAACTAACGGAAAACAGCCTCAACTGTAATATTACTACTTTCTAGGTGATGCATTCAAATATCTAATGATGTTGTTAAAGATGTGTGCTCTACATGATTACAGTTTCAGTTACTAACGTCATATAGGCTATCTATAGGTGGTTACACCATACGTTTGATAACTTCAATTCACGATTCTACGTACACTACGTAGCTAACGTTCCGTTGTTTAACATCTAAATACCATAGTTAATCATGCGTTTCAGTCAGGGTTTACAGACCACTGTACCTAAATGTGTTTTAATGATGCAAATAGAGTGACGTGTCTACTAACCTCACTAAAAAAACATGGTCAAACAATGTCAACAGTATCACTGTTTGCTGTGGTAACCTGTTGGTACTGGCAATACTTATTACACTTGTCAGACTAATACAGATGATCAACAGTCTAATTAATGGAATGACTAAAGTGAAAAAGAATCCAGAGTTGCAACCCTGACCGTGACGATGATTGACCTTTCAGGTTTATTTTATGTTGTTGACGCCAATAGGTTTAGTCAGCATGCTTGAGACGAGGGGTCACAACGATGTTGTTCAAACTAAAAAAAGTGTCTTCATTGGTTTTGTGTAGGTGAAGCTAAAGAGACCAGTAATGACCGCAAGCAACAATGGTTCAGTTCTTAAAGGTATTGTACGTCGTCTTAGTTTTACTGCAGTTAATCTAAATTGGCTACATTTCACTGAATTGTTTATCATGTAAGTTAATGACTCTGTTCATTATGTTTGCAGATGTCGTTGTCTATGTTGATGTGTGGTCATCAGACAAAACGGCAAACTATTCGAAACCATTCGTTCAGCAGCTGCAAGAAATGGGAGCTCAGGTGAGACTGCAGAGCACATATACACATTAGCACTATATTGCATGTCATTGACTGTATTTTCAGACAATTGATATGTTCACTTTGCAAAATCGAAATGCCTCGTATTCAACAGATATCAAAAGCATTCAATAAACAACTCACACATGTCGTCTTCAACAACGGACACCTGGCTACATGGAGGAAAGCCAAGAAAAGTGGTGTGAGGCTTGTCTCTGTTCTCTGGGTAGGCAGGTAAGAATGACGCTGAGAGACAGCAACAATTCTATGATATTTCTTACAGTATTGTCATGAAGTGTTACATGATATTGTTGTCAACCATTACTTGAACAATAATGTGGCTTATTTTTGGTAAAATGATGTCCAGATGTTACAATGACGGTGTTCGTGTGGATGAAGAGTTGTATCCAGCTTTTAATGATGAAAGCAATCCCATGTTGAAGAACAAAAGAGTGAGTAAAGCCAGATGTACATTGGGTCTTTAAGTTTAAGCTGTTACTGTAAATCACTGTTGAACCACTGTCGAGCTATAGTTTGTGCTGATTTGGGGTCTTTTCTTCATACACAATACAATATATAATGCTTTATGTATTTTGATTCACGTAGCATCGTTGCATGCAGCCAAAAGATTCTCCAGAGAGGACACCTGAAAACGACAGACGCATGAGGAAAAAATTAGATAAGATGATGAAAGACCTAGCTCCAAAAGAACCTCTTGGTAAGAGATTATTACACACTTTTTAAAGAAAATGTTAAATCACAAATTACATCCTTTTGATTTGTTTTTACCCACAGTTACAGATGTGTCGCCCATCATTATTGATGAGGAGAATGGAATAGTCTATAGCCCTGCAATGAAAAGATCAGATTATATGGCACAGCGTTTGAAAGACATGAAAGAGAAACGGGAGAGCCTGTCACCCACAGGTAGGAACAGCATCAGTTGTACTGGCTTCTGAACGGACAAATGTCAAACCCCAGAAATTCCCATACACATTTTCTATCTTTCAGCTTCACAAATGGTTGAATCCTGCTCAACCACTGGGTCGAAGCCTTCTCTTGGGAGCACACCAACCATCCCCAAATTCATGTGTAAGAATATTTTGGTATTACTGATCAATTGAAAATTGTATTGTTGTGTTGAAATCCAAGATGGCGCTTGTACCTTGTCAAGTACTACTTGAAGTTGAATCTCTGTTTGTGTGTATATCATCAACCTACACATTTCTTTTTGATCTAAATGAAAACGGTAAAGAAATTACATTGAAACACTTTAAAACATACTATGACAGCAACAAGCGTTTTTGGGCCAGGTCTTTTTAACTTGCTATGTGAGCAGCTCCTCCTCAGCCTCTTGTTGCCTTTCACACTCCGCAATTCAATAAGTGAAGAACAATGTGAAGCTGGAGCCGCTGCCTGTGGTTTTATATAGTGAGGGTCATGGATAGGGCTGTCCTTGACTTAAGAGATTCTTAGTCGACTAACACTAATGTATGCTAATCCAGTATTCGATTTATACAACAGATCTCAAACAACAACAAAAATCACACAAAAGAACCTCTTTAAATCTTGTGTTTACCAGAGGTGTGCTCATTAGTTTCTTGGAAAAAAGTCAACAACAACTAATCGATGAAAGAGATCTTAGTCAACTAAAAACGATTCGACAGATTAGTCGACTAAGAGGGGGCAGCCCGAGTCTTTGAGAACATTTACAAATCCAGCTAAACACTGGCAAACAAAAACAATCAACAGAAAGTAGCTCAACAATGCGCAATATCCTTATTTTTTCTTCTTCTGAATATAGATGACCAGTCGGATGATGATTCCAGTGCTTCTGTTACTGAACCTGCTTACTCACCTGATAAGGAAGAAGGGAGAATGCAAATTGACGTAACTGACCATGACCATCCTGAACAACACCATAGGAAAGACTCCACAAAGCCGTGGCTCTCACCCTGCCATGATGTGCCAAAACAGACTTCAAGTCATGTAAAATGTCAAGACTTTCAGGAAGATGAAGCGACTAGACCGAAAAAGTCTCGAAGGATCTCAGTCAGAAAAAGGCCAGCAGAGAAACACAGTTTATTAGAAAGTCCCTCTAAGGATAGGAGATCTGGCAACAGCAAGAACTTTCATAAAGAAAAAAATCAATCTGAGATAAAAACCTCTAGTCCATCACCAAACAAAACTGAAAAGGGAAAGGAAAAAAGGAAAGCTGCTAAATCCTTCACAGAGACTAACACACGTTTGTGTTTTGACGCTGCAAACTCTTCGAGCTGCCGCTCATCACCACCCAAATTAGGCAATGGTGCAGTTAAACTATCAAAAGAAACTGTTATCCCGTTACAGAACACACCTAAACGAGCCAGGCCGTCACTTTCTGCCTTGGTACGACCTTTCACTATATCCAGTGACTCTAAAAGTGTTCCCTCAGGTTCCACTGACGGGGACGATAATGTGTTTGAGGACTATTTTTCCCCTGCCAACCACCACCCTAGATCAAAACAACCTTCTTTGCCTAATCTACCCGTGGAGAGAGACATTCAGATTCCTTTTGAGTTGGTCTCTGTCCCAAAGAAGAGACAAATAAGAAGAAGGGAGAGCGTTGGATCTGAAACTACGAGTAAAAAGAAGAGGATACTAGAAACAAGTCAGCCGTCTGATGCAAGCAGTAAGCCCCAAAGTCATCCACAACAGGATGCTAAAGAAGCTCTGCCTGCGTTGGAGAGTCCGGGTGCCGATGTTATACCTGTGGCCAAAAGGAAAAGAGAAAGCACCTTGCCCTTCACAAGCAGCAGCACAACTACGAGTGATGCCGTGAAACCGAGAACAGCATCAGGACCACCAACAGCTGACGCAATGTCGGAGCTGCAGAAAAACTCTGTCAATGCCATTTCTCATACCTTTGAATGTGAGTAGTAAAGATAGAAAGTGTATATTAATGATTTCCTCTATTATCTTCAATTAGAACTGAACAAAACGAATAATTACTAATGCTGTTTTAACATTCACAATGGTAGATATTTGTACATTTGTTTGTAATCCCTGGATTTTGTATGTAGTTTCAAAAGGTTTGCAACATAATTATTATTTCAAGGAATACAGATTTAATTCAGCTAATTTTCTGAAGATTTATTCCTGGATGTGACATTTTAAAGAGAAGAATAAAGAGAACACTCCAATGTAAATAAATGAGGCCTTTTCATATGAATATTCTTGTAATATTCTGTATGTGTTTGTCTTTTCAAGACCTCATTTGTAATTTAAGATTATAAATTTGGTTTAATACAGAGTTTAAAACATGTTCTCTCCTTTTGTCTCTGTGTTTTCTCCAACAATCCAAGGACAGGCAAATTAAGCTTTATTTGCCGACGCATTTGTTAGTCAGTATGTGATAGACGGGCCTGGCTCGCCAAGATCCTGGACAGTACAAGCAGTTTTGCAACTGGAGAGCGCTCGAGATAGAAAATAAGCACTGAATATGTCAACGGATCATTATTGAAATCTAATACTTTTTAATCACATTTCTGATGTAAAATAAACTTACTGTAACAGAACACATACAAAACTGAGATTTAGTGTTTAAACAACCTGTCAAATTAAACCATGGACATCTTATCTTATCAAAAATATGTTTATCTTAAAACACATTAAGACCTCAATCTTGTGAGTCAACAGTTAACTTTATTCTTTGAAATAATTAATCATCCTAATAAATGAAAGTGAGTTGTCTGGTAGTAGTGAAGTGGTAGAAGCCAGATCTAATGAAGAGATGAGAGCCCCACACAGACACACACAACAAGACAGTGCCTGTGGTGTGATAGCTTGAGTGACATCCCCCCCCCCCCCCCCCCACACACACACACACGGTTTTCAATTGTTTTTCTTGTTTGCAAATGTAGGTGGAGGAAATGTGCGTACGGTTGCAGCTGGTTTAACAGAAGGCAAAGAAGAACATCACAATAAGCAAATCAGCTTGAGTCTTCAGAACATGGTTAACCAAACAAAGGTGAGAAGACATCATGATTGTTTTTAATGTTAAGTGTACATTCTAGTGATTGAATTTCAAGATTTTTTTTGTGCAAAGAATCAGGTTTTCCTAAAAATCTTGTATTGATTGATGTACATTTCCTTAAATGTTGTGGTACTGCAAAAACAGGATGATCTGAGTATAAAGTCACTAGTGGGAAGCTTACTGATTTATTAACGATACTGTTGCAACATGGGATTGCACAGTTTTAATTAAATATCTCCCATTTAGTCATTTATATACTTTCTTCAACCGTTGTGCTTTGGTGTTAGCAAAGTTGCACGTAGTTCACTTTGGCCTAGATACAATTTGTTTGTGTTTTTCACACTTTCTCAATTTAGTTTGGCATTTGTACTTTATTTATCCTCAGAATCTATTGCAGCTGCAGACTTTGACAAAATACCTGACGTTCATGGTTTTCTGTAATATAGGAAGTCCGGGAAGTGAACGAAACATCAGTAGTGTGTCATTCCTTTTTAAGTATTTCCTCCATAAGGTCACACACTTCCATAGCTGTTTGACGCAGCTAGTCAAGAGGTTCTGTCTGGTCCTGAGGGTTTCCTGTGTTTTCTTGTGAAATGCACCTGGGCTCTGTTTTCGTTACGCTGGTAACCTCAACAAGCTGTAGCTGAAAAAAGTCAAACATGACGTCGGCTCCCCCGGGGATCTGTCATGGGTTGACTTTATTGTAGCCTGATTACAGAGATGATGATAGTTGTTATGTAGTTCTATAAAGATCCTGATAATAGATTAATGTTCAAATGTGCGGCGGTATCGGAAAACAAATCCATCCAAGCTCTGGGAGGTCACACCTGCAGGGCTCACCCGTCTTTGAAGGTGCAGGTGGTAAACAATGATACCACTCATGGTGCTCGACTTTGGGTGAGTACAGAGCAAGTCATTGAGATTGTTAGAGTAAAAAAAAAAGTAACTCTAAAATTATTTAAATCGAAAGTCATTCGATTACATGTATTTATTGCAAATATTAAGACAATTATTTAGGCTCATTTTTATGTTAATCCCCATCCCTCTATCCTCATTTCATCTGTCAATCCTCTCAACCCAATTATGATTTATTTAAATTAACTCTAAGTGTTTTTTATAAATCCTTTTGAGCGTTTGATTCTTTCAGAAATGGCCAAGAGTCAGACGAGTTCACAAAGCCTGTAAACTGATATGATTAATACTGTGTGTGCCCATGGCTGTCTTCAGCTGTGACAAGTGGTTATTTAGGTTTTTACTGGTATCTTTAATTGTCTCTCACAGCTTCAGTTGACCTCAATCTTTGCAGAGACTCAGGATCCTCACCTCTTTGACATTTTTCTGAATAGCGTCATTTTCATTTTGCCCAGATTAGCAGCCCTCATGGAGACTCACTCATAGAGAAGAATTTCCTTCATTTGTGCTGGTAGCGCTCGTGCTCAGAGGCCACGCTGCAGTTCACACCAGCTCTTTGTCAGAGGCTCATTATGTCCAACTCCTTTTTCAATGCCTGTGCGGCTGCCAGAACATGTCCACTGCATACGATAAGCCAAAGTCCCCTTTGAGGATCCTTTAGAATAGCTGCCCATGTTTTGAGTTGTTTGACTTAGTTTGAAAGACTCCAAAATGAGCAGATTTTTTTTGTCACATTTTGGCATTTCTGAGGTGTTAGAAGAGACCATTAACAAAGTAAAAATATCAAAACATTTTTCCTTTTTGAAGAAAACTTCTGTCAGGACAACGAGGAGTAGCAGTCACGGGGTGACGGTAACCACCTCAATGACTTCCCAACTTACTTATCGGGGACAATGTGGTGATGGTGTGGGAGGGACTGCTGGACCGTTTTGGCAGCGCTGTGTGCAGCAGGCCTTAACCCCTGACTTCCAGCTGGCGGACCAGATATCAGTATATTGGCAGGAAAGGCCCGGTGGTCCTGTCTGTAACTGCTGCTCAGGTGTTTGTTTCGATGATGGTTTGCTGTTTTGGAGCCAAAGTACGAGGCTGGATGGACCGCTGTCGTCAGGCTACACATTTACAGTTCCGTTTCGGTGGCTCTGAATATGTTTTTCTCCACTCATGGCCTTGGTGTTTGATTTCCTTTTTGGTCTCTAGGCAGGGTTGTTGAAAGTGCACAGCCTGTTTGGCTGGTGAATAATGATCATTTTACCTGTTCAGTGCTGTATCGTTCAACAAACCAGCTCACAATGCTTACACCCAAATAAACATACACACATTACATTTCCCAGTGTTTTTGAGACCTTTTTCATTAATATACATACTGTGTTATCAATAGAAGTATTGGCTACTTTAAAGTGTAGATTTGTTCTCCATAGAGTTCATAGATTTCACTCCTGTTTTCTGTGATTTTATCTCCTACAACCACAAGTCGAGAGAAAAAGATCTAGCCAAATCTGTGCTCTTCTTTCGCTGTTCCACATATGTTTACTTGTTTACCAGATATGTGGGTGTTGTGACAACCAAACAACGGGGAACACACTAGAGCCTATGGGAACTATTTCCCAAAAATAAGATAGGTGTGAAAGCATTGTACACAGACTCATGTATCATTAAGAGCATATTGCATAAGGGTTTCATTTAATTTCACTTCCAGCTTTGTCTCATTGCTTTACAGTTGGATAATGTTTCCGCAATATCAGTTCATAAAAGTGTTTATGATCATAAGGTAAAGATAAATTTGGTGAGGAAAATGTTTGATCCTGTCATAATTGTTGTGTATTTATCTTTGTTTCAGGCTATGAGAACATTGGTCATGACAAGCATGCCCAGTGAGTAAGTACAACAATTTCAAACTATTGGTCTTAAGATAAATGTCAACAGCCATAGATTGCTCACGACAGTTTGAATGCATTGGTGAGAAAGCTGGTAAGAAAGTATGTTTTGTGCATTTATGTTGGTTGCTTTCTACTCTGTTCACCTCTTGTAGGAAGCAGCACACGTTGGCTCAGGTGGTGACGGCACTGGGTGGTTTTTCAATCGTTGACCGAGTTTGTGAGAGCACAACTCATGTCGTGTCTGGGGGTCACCGACGGACTCTCAATATTCTGTTGGGCATAGCTCGTGGCTGCTGGATCCTGTCATTTGAATGGGTGTGTAGTTTGTACGCATTTTGAAGCCATTGCATGATCATATTTAAAATGATAATGAAGTGTCTTACTTTCTTGTGTTTACATTTTTCCGGAGTAGGTCCTGTGGTGCTTGGAGCAAAGGCAGTGGATTCCAGAGGAACCATATGAACTCTCAGACCAATTTCCTGCAGCACAGGTGAGAACCAATTCTACTTGAGTAGGACAGTAAAAGTGTCCAACACACAAGTACTACCAGCATTAACCTTCTCCGTAAACCTTGTTATGTTTTCCGTTAGTGCAAACAATCAGATACATTTCATTTTTTATTTCATGGCCCTATCTGAATTTTTCATTAATATTGAATGACATTAAATTAACAGATAATAAGGTTGTTTATGCCTTTGCTTTTATATTACATTCTGAATGTGAAAAAAAATCATGTGGAAGCCTGTAGAGTTATTACTGTATGTGAATTATTAGTATTAACGATATTAATTATAAGTATTATTAGTAACTTATTTAGTCCTGGACTGCAGTGCAAAGCTTCAGTTTAATACACTTATTTTACAGGCTTCGTTTAAATTTAAGTTTTCTAATTATATTTTTTTTCTGTGTACTAATCATACAGTATAAATTATATTTGCAATGCCCCTTTTTGATACTCAAAACTAATAAAGGCTCGTAAAACCAAAGCCGAGAAAGTTGGACGGAAACCTACACATTTTCAGTCCGCTTGTTTTTCCTGAAGCATCCTGTGTGAACTGTGAATGTTGCCTCTTCCTGAACTCGTCATTCATGAATCTCTGTCGGCTCCTTCTATCGCGAGGGTAGACGCTGGGCATCAATGCAGACAAATGTCAACACATTTCCTCTTTAAATTGCATAACTTTGTTTTATGTCCCCACGGCTGTTTGTACATTCCTTTACTCTAACTGCACACCCAGCAGCTGGAAAACCACATGCTTCCTTCTTTTATCTAGTTTCTGTTGCCTGTGGAGCCGTGTTGCCTTCAGATGCATTCATTATAGAAACTACAGTTTAAATAGACAATTTTCACGGTGAATTTTTATTTACATCTCAATGGGACTATCATGGATAAATAAAGACACATTAAATGCTTCTGTCGAAATAATGATAACATTTGTAAAAAATAAAAGAAACCGACATGTTGCATGAGGCCAATGTTTGAAGCAGTTTTGCCATTTTAACTTTAACTCAACAACATGGAAAATATTACAAACCAATGGCCAAGAGTAATTTACAGCTGCATTGGATTAATCATTGTATTAATATGATGTAGTACTGTTCCTTGATTTTTCAGATAATTAGTTTGCTGAATTAGCTTAAAACAAGACATTCCCACTGACCCCAAATTGACTGTGTCACAACATACCAATATTGCTCTATAACATTACATAAACTGTGATAAAGGACGTTATCCACATTGCCTATTATTAGCTATGCCTACATTTCTCTTCTGAAGATTTGGGGATTGCATGTGAAATGTGTTTTAGTGACCTAAAAGCAACAAGAAATGAAACCTTTGAACATTTACAATTTTTATTTTGTTCTTGAAAATAGACATTGCTGAACAATATGTGGTGCTCTGGCAATTGTGCTTACACCAAGCTGTGCATTGCATTGTGTAGAACAGGACTGTTGTGGAAAAGGACTTTAGAGTTGAGGCTTTCGCCTTGAGCTCTGGGCCTTGTGGTTGTGTTTAATATTCAACTTCAGGTACATAACAGCTGGTAGAGCATTACAGATACTTGAGAAATGTAGCTTCCTCACTCTCACAGATTTAGCATACATTTTGCTTGTTGAAGCTTCAAAAGAAACATAACATAAATAAAGAAATACATTCCTAAAATACTGCAAAAAGGGAATCGTCATGTATGAGCAAAGGTACTGCAGAATTATATGAAAATAATTCCTCCTAGTGTGAATGTGCAATGAAATTGTTAACTAGCTAGGACTCGAATTTCGCTCATATATAATGTTAAATATAAAACTTCTGATAAATCTACATATAAATAAACAACAAATGTACATACATTCTCGAGAGAAAAACAACATTATCTGCAGAGAAACATTTTCTGCAGCATCTTTTTACATTTGTATTTTAGGCATTTAACAAAAATGTGATCACTTTGAGTCAGTTGTTTTCTGCATGTTGTACCATAGTCTCCTTTTTTTTTACCATGACATAGGCAGCTGTTATTCAAAACATGGATGATTGAACTAAATTAAAATCTTTAAGGAAATGTAATTAGGTCAACTTTTAATCTTCTGTTATTTCTCAGTGTAATTACTATACCCATAGTAATCTATACATACCACAGTCATGCATATTTCAATATAGATAGTTGTCATTTAGACAGTCCATATGTAACAATTTTTTGCAACAACCCATTTGATTTAAATTAATAAGCACAATAATGCACAAAATATGTCTTTCCAAAGGTATGTAAAATATGTTCATGAAGTGCTTTGGTTCACTTGATACTTTTTATTTTTGGTTTTGTTGTTTGTTGCTGTTTGTCAATTTCCATCCCGGTTTGTTTATTCTGTGAGTGACAGTTCAAAGGGAACCTGAGAAGTCTGCTGGTCTGATCATCATTGTAGTGGACTTCAGTGAATAGCCCGAGCCTTTCCAGTAGTACCATTTGATTCCATTGAAGCGATTTGAGTTTTGGCCTTGCTGGTAAAACATCCCATTCAAATTAGACGGACCGCAGGCATCAAACCACCAACCTAGAACATCAAAACAAATGTGTTAAATGTATATGTTGTTAAAGAGGTTTTTTTTTTTTTTAATTTTTATGATAACATGATACAGTAACCTGTGTTAAGGAAAGCCTGGTTTAGTTTGACTGAAAACTTTCACTCTTTCATATGTGACTCATGTGTGTAAATGTTTCATGGACACAGGGCAAAGCTATAGAATGAAATCAAATATGACAAATTGTAAAGCTCCTTTCAGAATTAAACCATCTTAACTTAAGCTTGTGGCAAACTCAAACAAATTAAAATAGTATACGTATGCAGGCTTTGTAAACTGTGCCATCTGCAGACTGCCTACACTCCTTCCTGTAAAAGCGTTGAGGTTAAAAAGCTGTAGTATCTACTTCATATATAATGAGTAGTTGAGATTTCAAAGAACAAGCAAGCATTAAATACATTTGTCCATCTATAATAGCGGTTGTTTGGCTTCTATTTAATGAAAAGCATTAATGCATTATTCACTTTGCACTTGCAGCTGTAACTTAATCCTTGACTTGGTGTCACACAAGCAGCTAGAAGCCTCTTGTGAAAAAAGTGGCTCCTCTATAAGTGTCATTGTGTCAAGGCAGCCAATTCACATTTGGCAGCATCTAATTGGATGTGACAGTAAAATTGCTACTGCTCTTATGTAGAGATGTTGTCACTTATCATGGACACACCCTTTTTGTTTTAGGTCCCAGTGACACTTTTTAAGTTTTTTTATCAGTGTGTGCTGGAAAGAGACTGACTGATAACTTGGTTTATATCTTTAAGACTCTGGATTCTGTGTTTGGCTCAGCAGTAAAAACTGGGCTGTCATATGTAGTCCATAGACATAGCATGTATATCTGTAAACAGCAATCAAGAAACCTAATATTTCAGTTAAAAACATACAGGGTTCAAAATATGGTTTGACATTATTAATGTTCATACAGCTTTAGTGCATTCATTCAAATTGTAGTTCATTCAAAACCGGCAGCTTCATGTTTGTAATGGCAGATCCTGCTTTACTCTTTTCACTGGGTGAGTGCCACTCAGTCACGATTGTGCATAATGTGCGTATGGAGTCCCCTGTGAGGGGTCTCTCATGGGAAAAAAGGGAGCGGGTTAGAGTTTTCATGCCTTCGTGCTCACTTGGCAGACCTCAATACAGAGGGAGACAAACTTCTGGCAGCGGAGTCACTTTCAAGGGAATGGAGGAGGACCTTTAAGCCACAAGAGGAGAGAGGGGACAGCTATGTTCCCAGGCTATTAATGTCAGCCATTGTAGGGGCTGAATTCCCCAATGAGTTGATCAGTGATTAACTCTGAGCTAATTGTGCTCTTTGACCTGGCCTCAAAAGTACGGGAGCCCTTAAAATGCCCTTGAAGATTGCTGTGGCAAGTGCCAAGATTTGCGTGGGTGGGAATTTGTTCCACACAAATCCTGATATTTGTATTTTCTTGACAAGCACAAATAGTCAAAAGCACAAGTGAAAGACGTGTTTCTTACCCCCTGTTGTCAGTTGTGAACATTTGCAAACACATTTGTCGTTGTCTGCATCCTTTGTACTAAAATCACTTCCTGGTTGGCCGATGCTGCTTATTTTGCCTGCTGTTCCACTGAAGCCTTTAAGGTGTATCCTGTAGAATGGAAAATGAAAAATGAAGGAAGAGGAGGAGGAAGTCTGTGATTGCTGTTCCTCAAAAGGCAACGTCCAGCTCACTTTGGCCATAGCTTCACTGATACTGGATCTAACTGAACTGGATCTGTGGTTTGGCATAAGGACTAAAGTACGTGCTTGTTGCATCACAGTTTTGTTCTCTTTGTGATTTTCACAAGCAGCTTAGTGGTTTCATATGTTGTCATGCTATTTTTGTTTTTTTACTAAAGAATTCGCATTGTGCTTCATGTGCAGTTTCTTTGTAGGAGTTATTTGGAATTACTGAGCCAACTAACTGGAGACCTAATTGGTCATAGTCAAGTAGACTTAAGACATGAAAAGAACTGTGTTGAATTGGAGCATTTCAAGGTCTGTTTGTCAAATTCAAAGGAAGTATCCATTCCACTCCTGAAATCAGCTTAGGTTCAGAAAATAAAACACTTCTGGAGATTGTGTTATTGCCAAGATGTGTAGCCCGAATGTTAGATATCCAAGACATTTGATATATTTCCTATTTTTCAAACACTGACCAGTTTTATTACATTTTCTTTGGGCTGACGCCAGTACGTCAGTATCAGGAAGTAGACAGTCGTATACAGCAAAGAGCCATCCAGAGGAATTTCTATAATGTGTTTTGCTTTTACAAAAGTAGTCAGAGGTCAACATTTATGACCATGAGCTTTTTTTCTCTAAAGTAGGTTTCAGGTGATAAACATATGTGTGATATGGCCCAAGAACACATTCAGTATGATTAGATAGTTACAGTCATTATGTTTTTATTTGGGTAAATATTTATGAATTAAATAAATTGCCATGCCACTACATGTGAGCTCTTCTAAAAATGGGGCTTCAGAGATGCTTTTGAAGTGCTCAAGAATGTGCCTTGTTACTGTTGCCTCTGAATGTTGTTACTAACATGGTTGTTAATTCCTTCATAATAATTGCAAGACTTTGTGTTTTGAGGCTGTGCTTTAGTTGCGCTCCTTGAAATTTGGCACCGGTTGTTGGTATGTGTTCAGGATTGTAGACTTCAAAAGCACTGTTGTGAGATACACATTACTTGCTTCTTTTCCTTTAATAACTTGAGCTGTAACATTTTGGCTTCAAACCAAAATGAAACCGAATGTTCAGTAATTGCAGACGAGCATCTGACACACTTGCTTCTTTGTTGTTGTCAGTATAACGTACCTGTAATTTTGTGCTTCACCTTCGAGGGAAACCTGGTCGTACTGTGAGAATCCAGAGTTTCCTTCCCAGTCGCTCAGCTGGATCCTTAGTTTGTACGACTGTTGAATTGTCAATCTCGAGACAAACTCATTTCCTAACCAGAATTCACCTGAAGGGTCTCCAAATCCCTGAAAAGACACAAAATAAATGCAATTAAACCTTGTCGAACCCCTGCAAGAAGGGTTTTCCATTAGCAAACAGATGGGACTACCATGTACATTTCTTGGCTATTCCACTGAAAGTTGTTTAAATCAGACTAAAATCAGAATACTTAAAATCACAAAAAATCACGTTCGCACTGAGATATTGATAAGAAAGTATGCCAGGTAAACAGAGCTAGCATTGTGGTCAGGATAAAGGAAAGTGCATGAATGCTTTCCTCTGTCATGATTGCTTTGTCGAGATTTGAGATTATTTTTGGCAAAAGTGTTGGCCCATTAATCTCCTACTTGAAGTTGACAGTGCTGGTCTATTTTTGAGAATGATCTAGTCCTCTTTTTTTTATCACAAATGTTAAGCACAGTTTCAGATGCACTTGCACTTGCAGACATTTTAGATATACTGTGATTAAATCTGGTGCTTGAAAGTTGGCAAACTATCGTGATTTCAAAATGTTGGGGGTGCCCTGTTTGCATAATTTTCATGAAAAGCAGATGGTGATCACTTAGGATATCTGTGTTTGTAGTTGCCTCTTACAGAGCTTTCAAAAGACTTTTAGTGCTCACTGTATTGTGCAATAGGAATGAAAACCGTAGCCTAGGTTGTATTATTTTAAGGGAAGAATTTCTTCTCGATTGCTCTTACCTTTCTGTACTCTTGCCACGTTCGGTGAAAGTCAACATGGCCGTCAAAGCGTTTTTGTAGTACGGTCCACCCACCTCCTTCGGTTTCCATGTCACAGAAAGCCTTCAAACACAAGGTAAAAGTAGTTGCTGCAAACAATACTTCAAAAATGAATGCTGTGTGGAGAAGTCATCCTCATTTGTAATTTGACAATGCCGTCGTATTTGAGTTGGTCAAAACAAATGTTACGTTGTAAGGAAGGGAGACAGAATTGAAGTCCAAGTCTTTATCGCTGAAAAGTTTCTAAGGAGATCTTAGTTTTAGCTCAAGCATGCATCATTAATGGAAGTCTGAGAACATTTTAATTCAACTACCCTGCCTTCAGACACAATACTGAACACTTCCAGAGTGTTTATGAAAAAGATTGTGTAAGTGTGGGCGGTCAGTGCATGTCTAGTCTAAATCAATTTGACTTTATTTAATTACTTTACCTTAACCTCTATTGTAGTGTTGGGTAATGTGAGAGTGTAGACTCCATTTTGGGTGTTTCCTGACTTGAAGACAGCAGCGCAGTCCATGAAGGTGGTAGGAGTGTCCTGCATCATGACAGTTTTGCTCTCTGCAAAAAAAAAATTGTCCTTGTTAATTTGACACCACACAATTGTACGGCATTTAACTGTCCTCCTTTGATAAGTTTACATCTTCTGAGGAAGAAAAAAAGGCCACATTCATTGCATTAGTGTTGCTGCTTTTACAGGAAGCCATGTGTTAATTAAAGTTAGGTGACCTTTTCTTTCGTGCAATCCAAAACTATAGCACAGCCACACACAACGGCTTAAAAAATGAAACGTAAGCCTTTTGATTGGATTAGTTTGCGTAGGCATTTTAATTGAGTTCAGTGGCTACAACAGACAGTGGTTGTTATGGTAGGTCCCAAGGGTGTTGTGTTTTCCAAATATACATCAAAACTTAAGAGTGCATGAAAGAGGTTATGATGACCTGAAGTGCAGACTCACCTCGAGCGGAGCTCACGGAGATGGTGTGAATGAGGTTGTTCACGGTGTCCAGGAGCTCCTGCTGCTGACGCTGCAGTCCAGTGTTGTTGGAGGAGACTTTGAGCAGCTGCAGCTCCAGCTCACCGATGATGGCCGTCTGCCTGAGTATGAGAGCCTGAAGCTGCTCTTTTTCATCTCGAAGCATCTTCAGCTCCACCTGCCTCTGCTCCGCCATCTCATCCACCTTTTTCTCCAGAAAGCTGCGGAGACGCAAGTTCAGCAAGTTTTGTCTTTGCACATACGTGTACAAAACTTTACTTAGTGGCCCTGAAAATTGGTATTAGCAATTGATGTCCTCACCTGTTTTTGTCATTCAGCTTGCTGAGGTCATTCGTTTGGATAATCAATTGTTTTTCCAACTTGTTGGTTGACAAGGAATTTTCAAGCAGTTGACGCTCAAGTCGAGTTGAATGATGAATTACCTTCAAACAAAAGAAAAAAGTGAAGCAGTTAAGTTGGGCTCTGTCCAAGAGATACCGGTTAAAATCTTCCATTCATCCATCAGTAGTTTTTTTTTATATGCTCCAGACTATGATATTTATTACTTTTTACTTACAGGTTGTGTTCTGCATTTGGCATTTTTCTTTGAAATTATGCCGTTGCATCTTAAATTTCTCAATTCTTTATGTTTTTACAGTATGCAAATGAGAACATGACTTGCAGCAAGTTAGAAAAAATAAAGTAAAAAAGCATGTAACCTGTAAAAACATTTATATATATATATATATATATATATATATATATATATATATATATATATATATATATATATATATATATATATATATATATATATATATATATATATATATATATATAAAAATCCTTAAAATAAATAGCTTGTCTCAAATCATTTTGATATTAAGTTCTGTGTTCCCTTACTGGATCAAGTGCGATACAAGCTCTGTTTGCACCTCTAGATTGAACAAACAGCCATTTGCTAAATGGAAAAAGTGGAATGGGAAAGAACGACCAAATTCCAATACAGCAGACATACCTGAACAAGGGAAACGTTCAAAACCCACCTACTTTCACAGACAGATGTATTGAACTAAACTCTGGGGTTGGGGACCTTGCCTCTAATTTCCCAGTTAGGAGGAACTGAACTCAGCAAAAAGCAGGTTGTTTACATGGATCCTAGCTATGTGTCTCCAATGGAGCTGTTGATGCCTTTGAACAGACGGATGTCTGATTGTGACAAACTGATAGACCCTTTCTGTGGGAATACGAATGTGCTAATAACAGGAAATGCTGTACAGTTGGCTAACATAAGGTCACTGACGTGTAGCCACAATAATAAACCGACGCAGTCATGCCTGTTTTTCCCTCTGCTTAAATTTTACATTATTTAATGCAGCGTATCGCTGAGCACACTTTGGCCTCTTTGATTGGAAAGAATGTTGAGCATATTAATGTTTTCACTTCTTTAAAAACAACTTGCACATGCTTTTTCCATAATGTTATATTGCATAGCATTCTGTATGTGTAAAGCTGCGGGTCGTCCAGCCTCACCTGGGCCTCCACATTGGTCAGTTTCCTCGTTTGCTCTGCGGTTTGACTCAGCAGGTTTGTTCCAATTTCAAGCATCGTAGCCGTGTGGTTGTGTACAGCAGTCTGTTGGAGATGTACCATGTCTTGCTTCATGCTGTCCTGTATGTAGTTCTCCAGCTGCAGCACAGATAAAGAGTATTAGCTTCATTGATTCGTATCATTAACCCGTGGTTCTCACAATCCTGTATTGCATTCACAGGTAGTTCACAGATTGATGGCGCTCACTGTCGTCTGCTTCTGTAATGTTGGACACAGAGCATCTCTGTTTCTAGCTGGAGCTCAGTTGTCCTTGTCACTTGTTCTCTTGTTCAGATTCATCTTGGTTGTCCAGGAACTCACATTCTATGAGTGTTCCTTGTGCTCTGACTGGAGTGCATTTAACACCATTAACCATTAACTGACAGTTAATGAAGATGGACATACCGTGTTAAGATAAGATAATCCTTTATTAGTCCAGCAGTGGGAAAATTGCAGGCTTACAGCAGCAGTGCACACAAAAGACACATAGTAAAATATAAAACAAGTAAGATAAATAAACAGTAAAGAAGAAAATAATCCACAATAGCAATATACAGATGGAATAAAACATATTTAAAATGTATTTATATTGCACCAGTTAAAGTGATTAAAGTGACCAAAGGGATTGAAGTGTTATTAAGTGTTTCTGTGGTCTACTGCAAGCTCGGTTGGTTGTGCAGTATTATTCAGTGTATAGCCATGCTTCTTAAAGAAATAACATTTAGTATATTTCATTATTGTATTATTTGACTCCCTGATTACACACCAGCCGTGTCATTTTATTGAATTTGTTAACCACATTCCCTTCTGTCTGACGCAAACATCGTGGTGGAAAGCACAGCGGTCTCCGCGTGATATAACGATGATATTATTATTGAAGCAACATTGTTCTGTTATTTAAGGAGAGCTATAAGGACAAAGGTGAATATAACTATCACATGACATGGGGTTTCATTTTTTTTTTGACATATGGTGTCAAATATTTATGAAGCTTCTTTAAATTAATTTACAAGTAGTTGTTCATCCTGGTGGTCAAAAAGTTGTTACTACAAAGTCATTTATTAAGTTATTTATATCAACTTGACTCAAGATGATGAAACTATGTCCATGTATGATGTATCCATGTCCATATCAAACCTCTTAATCATAGGAATAATACAATGAGCATGGTTGCCCTCAGGGTGGGAAAAGGTCAATGTTTCATCTTTAAGAGATTTGTCCTGATCTACCTTACAGTATTGCCCGATTTAGACCGAGACCAATCATTAAGTTATTTCCTGCATGGTGTTCCTGAGTGGCAATCAGGTCACACGACTCGTAAACAGGATGGAAGTGTTGAGTGAGGAGTTACATCCTCTATGACAGTATGACATGTGTGTGCGAGGGGAAAACAGAGTCTGTTAAATATCAGTACGTTTTGCATAATCATTTTGTTATTTACTCATCGGTCAGCAATGCAAACCCCAAACAGCCAATTTTCATTTTTATACTTTTACAAATGACATCTGCAATCACTGCTGATTTTGTTTGCCTTTCTTTCATGACGTCCAGCGTGTTTATGTTCTTGGAGACACAAAGGGATGTGTGGTAGGTGGGAGGCTGTCATTTGAAATGTTGGCAGGATGTCCCATTTACAGTCAATGATCAAATCAGTTGTTTACTTTGTGCGCCTCAAAGGCGTCAGGAACAAAAGACTGTTCCTCAACAAATTGTTTTGCTCGGTAGTTGTCAGCCGGTGACTCAACTCGTTCGATCAATCCGGCCCCTGCTGTAGGAGAGGGTCCTAACCTCACAGAGGGACTTACATGATGAAGTAAAGTTACATATCATTCTGCTGTCAAGCCATCTATTTACTTTGCTTATTCCTATTGAAGTTCACAGGGTGCTGAAACCTTGAATCACATGGAGAGGCTACATTTGACCCGATGCAGAACGCTCTGTTATATCATTTTGAATAAATCACGGTTGCACTTAAGGTAGCAAGCTTACAGCAACTACGGTATCTTTTTAAATGTTTTATCTGTGATGACAGAAGTTGTTGAACGCCTCTCTCTTCTACCATACTGATCGTCAGCTTGAATGATTAAATAGTCTTTTACACATATTTTTTTACTGGGTTTCTACGGTAATAACGGCCATAGCACACTTGCCTCCTGACATTTACAAAGATGAATTCTACCTCTCTGTTAATACAGAGATGTAGTACGGTTTTACTTCTAATCATGATAATCTGTATTATAGTTGGGTGCAATAGGTCTGTTTTACTTTATTTGACACCTTCGCTGAGATCTCTTCTCCCACATGTATCTTCTTGTGCACATTCATTTGGTGAAGACTCAACAGAAGAAGGCACTGGAGTCCTCCCCCGATGACACAAACAGCTCATGTTTGTTGGTACAGCAAAATGTTTGCTGACACTTCATTTATCAGCAATGCTTCTTTGCCTGTAAGAAATATGTAACCTGTCACTACAGCAGAATTGCTGTTGGACTTTGTAAAATGTTCACTTGTGTTGCAAGCAGGCTTTGATTTGTGAGGCAGCACTTGAGCTTTTGTGCCCTCTGAGCTCTCCGGTGGAACAGATCGGAGCTCGCTTTATGTTACGAGACAGGAATTGTGTGATCAAGCTGTGAGGTGTTCTTGTCCTGTCTGGCTCGTCGTGTGTAGTTCTGATCAGTAATCGCACTCTGAGAAGGGAGAAGAGCGGCAGCTAGACAAGAGGCCGGTCACTTCTTTCACTGGCACAAGTAATGGCTCAGCAGGCTAAAAGGGGAGTATGAATCCCTCGTGTGGACACCTGTGTTGAGTCTTTGTCAGCCATCGGACTCTTTATGTCTTTTAGCACTGAATGAAAGCGGCTCACAGACACTGAGCACTTTTTTTTTATATTGTTTTCCGCGTTTACTAAATCAGAATAGATTCTCAAAGAAATAACAAAATATATGTCAGGTAACACTGTGTGTGGTTGTTTATGTGACTTTCTAAAACTACACATTTAGACAACATTGTGATCCTTTGCTCATTTTTAACAGATTTTGTTCGATGTTTTATTTAGTGGAGCAGTTTTATCACTCTTTTATTTTGTGCTATTGGTCAAGCCTTACTCTTGTTAGTGTGGCACTTAACAAAGAGCTCGTGGTTCGGTACGAGCCTGAATCATTCGCCCATTGCATGAGAACCAACGCAGCTGTTATCCTGGAAGTCAGAACAAACTAATTTATTTTCATTCTGGTTGTTAAAATGTGCCGATTTTCCACATGCTGAAGTATATTAGATAATTATACAAATGTTTTGGTGGGAAATCTGATCAATGTTTCATCCAAAGTATACATCATGCTCCTTACTAGGTGTATGGTTTTCTTTAAAAGGCTACCTTCTTTCCTTTTCAGAAAATTGGAAAGGAAGTATGAATGTCTCCAGTGACACCTGTGTAGAGGAAGTGTAGCTCATCAGCACATTTTGTCCTCTTACACAGCATAATGGTCTCTCAGATAAAGAAATTGACTTCATGCTCTTCTCCTCTGAAACTATCACTCTGAAATCACTGCATGTCATTGATATCACAAACTAATGTAGTGGTGTGATATCAAGGGTGTGACACAACTTTACCTTCAGCAGCCATTGTGTGTTATTCTCCATGATGATCTCTAGTTGTTCCAGCCTCTGAGCCGACTCCTCGTTGTCCTCAGGTCCATCTTTTTGAACTTCATAGTTGCTGCTTTGGGTTTGGCAGTTTTCCTGCTCTGGCAGCAGAAAGGTGTAGCTGCACGGCCCGTTTTGGATCTGATATTGTCTCTTAGCAGCAGCACTGTATCCTGTCCCCAGACCGAGGCAGAAACTTAAAACTAGTAAGTCTACATTCAGCATCTTCATAGTAGATCTATTGACCTAAAAATAAAGTTACAATTATAACTCCTTGGATGTTTAGGTTGTCTTAAGCTTCTCTTATTGCCTGGATGTCTTTCCTCGGCCGCATCCAAGTGTAAACAATCCTCTCGAGATTCTGCAGGTTCCTTTTATTACCTCTCAGTGGTAGGAGGAGAGAAAGCCATCAGGAATTAGAGGTAGTGTGTCATTCCCTTTAGGTTATCTGTGCCGGACTGCATGTGCTCACTTTTCATCAAGCCCCCAACCACTTGTTTGAGCTGCCCATGGCTCCTCTGATTAGCTGTGAGTTTAAACCACTCCCCCCTTCACTGCGGCCAGCCGCTGTGAAGAGCAGTGAAGTGGAGATTCCTTTCAGTGCTCACTCACTTAACAACACAGAGGAGCAGATGCACAAAACTACACACGTTCCACTATATCCTCTGTAATACCCACATGTTGTTTTCTCTCCAGTTGAACAGCTACTCAGGATGCAGCTGTGATAGTAGCAGTGTCCATTCATTAAAATGTTTCCCGCTAACACGCTTGCATCTTTGAATGGGAGATTCAAAGGAAAAGTGAATTCATTCAAAAATATTTTCCTCCTTCGTTCTTATTAGATGCTTAATCTCTATTAAATAGTTAATTCCCAGAAATCTACTGATTGTGTCTTTTCTTGAGACTTATATCCTTATTTCCTCTGTTTATTTCACAAATTCCTAATGTATTAAAACAATCTACAATTCCCAGATCTTCCTTCGAGTCTGAGGGTCCATAAAGTCTCATATAATCCGTTAGTACAAATTAAAGTTGCCACTTGCTGATCTCTGACCACAAAATAGTCCTGACTTTTTTCTGCTTCATGGTAGATTAATACAAGATTCAAATGGAGGAACTACTACACATTACATTTTAAGTATGTCCCTTAGTGTAAATACATTAAAGGATCAAACTTAATACTAATGCAGATTCTTATGGATAAAATAGATGTAATGTCTTCCAGCCGTATTAAAAGCAGCATTGTCCTTTTCTTGAAAGGTTAGAGACTTTTCAGACATCCTTTGTGCACAACATGCCTGCAATACTCAAGTAACCTCTTTTTCTGTGGCTGTGTTTTCAGTAGAAAATGTTTCTGAAAATGAATTACTCCTGGGTTACTTTTTCTAGATATCTTATAATGATACAGATATACAACTTTGTTTTGTTGTAATGACTATCCTGCCAGACATAATGGGAAGTGTAGGATATTTCCCCCTAATTGCAGCATTATCCCAACCTGTTTTTGTTTGTTTTTTGCTGTAGTCTGTCTGAGGGCTCTCATGTCACAGTGGGGAACAGGGTGCAGGTGTGTGACACAGAAAAGGTATTGATATAGGAGGATGTTTTGTCCTATACTGCAGGAATGTGCTTCCATCACAGACGCTCTCTTATTGATTCAACAGCTTCACTCTTTACTCCCCCAAACAGTAAAATCCCTGATAAACAGAGACCATGTTCCAGCAGTCTGCAAAATAGCTGTGAATATATATTGTGCTTCGTATCTTGTCCTGAATAGTCATTTAGCTTTGGCATAGCCACATTTTAGTGTCAACTGCACCATTTATCTTTTTTTCTTTTGCCAGGAAAGGCTCAGAATTGCCTTCTGCAGTTGGATAGAAATACCAAAACAGAATTGTAGGAAGTAGGCTGATGTCATACTTACTGTATAAGGGAAATGCAACATATTTAAAGGACATTACCAAAGAGGAAGGACTTGCCGTCATTCCAAAAACACTGACTTTTTTCAGGTGTTCAGGCTGAATCACAAAAATGTTAATGGCAACAGTTGTTTAACGCACAGAGGAAGACATATAGCGCACAATAAACATGTTCTCATGCTACAAGCAGACGATGTGACTCACTGTATTTCATTACACAGGGCTGTTCGTTTATTCTTGCCTGGTATTGGTTGTTCCAGAGCTTCACAAGCTATCTGCCTCTCTGCAGACTCATGCACAAGAACAATTTAACTGTACACTAGTGGCTGCTAAGACATTGATTAAGTTGTCAGAGTAAGGAGGTGGAATTTCCCATGTGAAGAATAAATAGATTTTTGCTGGCACTTTACGATGCAACTCATCCGTGTTGTAACAATTTCGAGAGTGTTTATCAGAGAAAGCTCGCTGGCATCTATGACCCGTTCTCTAGAGATTTGAACAGTTCAGCGTGGTGATACTGGCAAATGCAACAGACAGACTTCAGTTTACAGACAAATAATAAATACAGAGATGTGGGTCATAAAAGATGTATCTTAAATGCAGCAGTATACTCTATGTTAAATTAAATGAATACAAATCAAAACAGCTGTTGAACACAACTCAGACTGTACTGTATTACAGTATAGTTAAATTTTTAAACTTTTTTATGTCGCCCTTTTGCGTTGGACTTTTTATTCTATTTTTAAAGCCTCTGTTGGCACATAATATACCTTACATATAGTCTTCAATCATTCCCTTTAAAGTGCACAATGTGGGTTAATCTTAACTTGACCCTGTCTCTGAACCCTCTGACCAATCCCTGATTACTTGACGTCAAGTGAAACCTGTGTGAACATTGACAAAAGACTAAAAGCATGAACGCTTGTTTCCTGGCATTCAACTTTAGAAGAGAGCAGATTGTACCCTTCAGTTTCACAACTGACCCTCGCTGGATACAGAGCAGGCCCGTAGTGAGCGCTCGGAGCATCACTCACCGAACCGAAGAAGAAACACAACCTCAAAGTGATTCACACGCTCTCATTTAGTCAGACAGAGCTGATAAAACTCTGTGAACAATGTGGGCTGCTGAAATGAAACCGGGCACATAGGACATCATTAAAGATCCCCTCAATGCCACTTGGAGTTCAACAGAGTTGTCTAATGTGATTCTGATTTGTAATTTTTTCAATTCGAAAATATGAGGCTTCCTTGAATTTGAAAGTAAACTGAATTAGTGCTGAATAGTTTGTTGAAAAGTTTTTTTTAATGCAATAAAAGTTCAGCAATGATCGAGAAATATTTACTCTTACAGCTAGTTGTTATTTAAATTGGCTTTACAGGTCTTTAATGGTAATTTAGTCTTGCAGTAGAGGCTGATTTTTATTTCCCTCGGAGACAAATCATTACAGCTTCTGCTGTAGCTCTAGCAGCCACCTTCAGGCCAGTTTTGGTATTGAATCACAGTTTCAAATTTACTGCTTTGATGTCTTACAAAATAAGTTATTCTGGGTTAACTTGAATACTTAATTGTTTTATTCATCCGTGAGAGAACACATTTATTGACATCAATATGTCAAGTTGTCTGTCCAAGGTCCGTATTATTGTCTTGTTTCTGAGATAAAATACCTGAGATTCATGTGAGATACATCCTTGAAACGTGAGAGTTTCAATCTTAACCTTTTGATTCACCAGAACTACAACAGAGGAAAGTTTCTCATAAACCTAAACACACGATGAATGCTAGGAAGTATGGCAATCACAATGGTTCAGAACAAACTGGTTTTGAGGAGTTTAGTGAACAATCAGAAGGATGTTGATTTGATTGATAAGTCACTGCAAGTCACACAACTCAAACTCAATATTCTAAGTTCTTAGAGTCCCCGTAGTCCACCCACACAGGTGTTTTCATGTGTGTTGCCGGATTAGACCTTTTCTCTGCTATTAGCTTTGTTGCACTGGTAAGACTGGAGTCTTCAAACCATTATCAACTGGGGACATTTTGACATGTCACTGCAGGAAGATTGTAGGTGTGAATAATAAAATAGATGTTGATTGAATGAAGCTGCTTCAGTTTCAGGGTCGTAGTGTTGTGCGTGCTGTCACACGGTCACGGCTGCGACACTCTGCTAGAACAGAGCCATCGTTACTGTTATTAGCAACATCTGTGCTTTTCCCACTATTACAAGTCAAACTGTACACCAAACAATGCCTGTTGTTATTAATGCATAGAGTTTGTGACCACCCAGCTTCAACCTGACTGGAGGGCAAATTAATCAGAGGAATTGAAAACACCTGATTGGGTTTATCTTAATATAATAATACAATATAAAAAGATGATTTGACTGCTTTCATTCTTGAACCAGTAACTTCCTGGAATCTCTTATGGTTGCCTAGCAACTGGACCCAGCCAATAAATAGTCCGGCATGTAAAACAGTGAATTACTGTCTTTACACAGATATATATATATATACATATATGTATAATGAGGGAGTTTTAGAGGTGTTGGTAGGGTTATTTAGCTCTGTTCTCCTTCCACACAGAATTACAATAAACTTAAGGTAAAAATGTAAATTAAGAATACAAAAACACATTGCTATAAATGTTTATATATTATTATATTATATATATATATATATATATATATATATATATATATATATATATATATTCTTATTTTATATAAGAAAATATATAAAATAAGGCACAAAAATATGAGTACAGAATTTAGACATCATCATCATCATCATCATCATCTAACTCCTGAACATGAACAGCTTCTTGCTGAAAACTGGTCATTAACTGTCACTTTCTGGTCCCAGATCTGTCGTCTCCAGAGGCACCTGTCTGCCGGGGAACACCAGCAGGACCTGTTCCAGGGCCAGCCAGCCATGTTTGTGTCCCAGCACTCCCAGCCGCCCGCTCAGAGCCTGGTGGAGCTGATCCAGCTCTGTGGGGGGGCGGTCTGCAAATCTGTTCGCCAGGCGGGACTCTGCATCGGGAAGTACAGCGGCAGGAGACCGGAGGGAAGCCGGGTCCTGTCTGAGCAGTGGGTGCTGGGTAAGATAGTTCCCGCCAATCTCTGTGTTAAATTTGAAATTCGTTTTATTATGCCACTATTCATTATTGCTCTCATTTTATTTCAGATAGTATCACACATTTGAAGCGGCTGTCATATGACGACTACAACTTGGAGTGAAAGCTGTGAAGTTTAGTTCACCTGGTGCCTCAATTTCTGACTTACAATGTTCCCCTTGTGCTGGTTTTTCATCCTGCTTGTGTTCAGGGGATTTAAATAAATCCTCTCTTTAACTTTAGTCCACGGTTACCATGGGAACCTCTCACTTCTGAGGACTATCAACCATTCAACGGCGACCTCAGATACTGTAAACACGAAAAACTGCTTTGACGGTGCTTGTCGATACTTTATTGTTTATATTTTAGTAGTAACCACTACTGCAAAATGCTGTGAACAACAAGACATGTAGTGAGCGTTGAGATTGTTTTCATTTATAACAATGTGATTTTTAAGATACTTGCTGAGCCACTTAAATGGAGATAAAATACTGTATCCATATATAAATGTTTTGTGGTGCCTTTATTAATAAATACTTTGATTTGATCATCGGTTCTCTTTTGTTCTGTGATGTAAATTTCAGTTTTCCAGGTTTTATTGAAACTATAGAGAGATTACTTAAACAGTGTCTGGCATTTTTTCACACCCATGTAATGAACCCATGTAATGAATAAAGCACCAGGGTTGTCAAAAACCACTCAGCAGTATCACTGGGTAATAGATGACAAGTATACTAGCTTATGTATCACAGCTTACTTGTAAGTCATGTTTTAGCAGACAATATGGAGAGTTACTAAGTATGTAATACATGCATAATACATGCTGTATTTTAGGTTCATCGAGTATAATAAAAAGAAAAACTGTTTAGAACAGTTAGCATGTCAATGTGTCCTTGAGAAAAACACTGAACATGTACATGAGGATTGTAATAAAGTTCAGTAATGAAGGAATTATTTTTTAGTTTCAACATTTACTTTGCGACCAACTTTCTGGGCCACCTTATCAGGCCAAGGCCAATAAAATAAAGAATTGTATCAATATTTTCAGTTCAGGCCAGCCCAATATGACTGAGCGACACCCTCTGTTATTGTCCCCTTTCACTGCAAACAATACCAAATCATGCAAACAATACCAAATCATATCTATGTCGGATTGAATTATTTTTTCCATAAAACACTATAAAGTGGAAATGATTGTAAGACGATAAGTAAACAATATGTCACCCTTTTGAAAAGGCTAATATGTAATTTGTGGAGAATCGTAGAAAAGGCGTTGTGTCGCTTTAAGAAGGGGGCGTATGGAACTCACTGTGCCTCTCGCCCATTGGCTGGCCTCTACCGCGGCACGTGACTAATCAGTTTCGTCGGTGTCACCGGGTGGCATTACGTCGGGAGGCGTGTGTGACATTTGCTGCAAGAAGCTAGTTTGTGAGCAGCTAGCAGGATAAAGATGAAGAACTAGTGAAGTAAATAGAGAATACTTTGCCTCGTAACGACTGAGCTGATGGTTGGCGGACCGGTTGTTGTCTTATCCACATGAGAGAATACAGTTTATAGCTAATGTAGCGCAGGGTAAAACTTCCTATGTGGCTAAACACGTTCAGCAGCACTTAGTAGGCTAAACCTTTCCCTTAACTTATACGTTAACTAGATGCTCGAGTTAAGGGCATGTGCTGGGATTGTTCTTGAGATGTTAAAACAGATAACTAGTTAACTTCTTTTATTTTTTTGTATTTCCGTATGGGTGGACGTTAGCGCGTAACCCGGCTGGGCTCACTGCAGGTTGCACACAAGGTTAATATTAGCTTTAGCCAGCTAGCTCCTCACTCCCTTCTTGCTGCAGCTTTATCACTTTCTTATGGTGACTTGTCAGGACAGGTGTGCTGTTAGTTAGATAGGGTGTGCAAGTGCTCACGGAAGAGTACTAAGTCCACCAGTTCACTTCAGCGATCTGTGCTCCTGTAGTGGACCAGAGGTGGGACCATGCTGCTCTCCTTGGTCGTGCACACATACTCGCTGCGGTACTGGTTTCCAGCCACGATTATGCTGGGATCAGCCCCAGCTTATCTGCTGTCATGGGGTGCCTGGCGCTTACTTTCTAGTGTTTTACCAGCGAGAATATATCACAAATTAGACGATCGGTTGTACTCCATGTACCAGAGTATGGTCCTGTTCTTCTTTGAAAACTACACTGGAGTAGAGGTGAGTGATCATGCATGTACTGCTTGTGCATTTATAGATAATCTAATTAATCCACGTGTTGTCACCGTGAATGGAACTGTGTTTATCAAGGATGGGGAATCCTATTCTGCTTACAGAAATACAAGGACATAGTAGGTCAAGTGACGGCTACCTCTGACTGGCTGTTTGAACTTGCACTAATATTGCATGAACCCCCATACAGATCAGTGCATTGTTGGAATTCTCTGCATTTCCCCCTCTTAAAATAACAAAACATAAAGTGGTGCTAATAAACCAGCTCTTGATGAACCAGATGTAAAACAAGAAGGTCTGCATTCTTTTGTCCTTTTGTTGCCACTCCTTGCACAACTGTTATTCTTGTATGGTAGACTTTGCAGAGAAACAACAGTGATAGTGTTTTGTGTAATAAAATTGTCTGCACTGTCTCACTAACTGGAGGCCAAAGGAGTAGATGGGAACAAACCATTAATTAATTACCTTGGGTTTATTGAACAGCTGCAGTCTACACAGTGGGCTAAATCGGTCTGAACCAGAAACAAATCCATGATGCAGTTTAGATATTTAACAAAACAAAACGCATCTTGAACGTAGAATAATTTTGCACACTGACATTTTGCTGGAGTCTGTAATATTTGTAACATGCTTTCTCTGTAGATTATTATATATGGAGATATACCAAAGAACAAAGAGAATGTGATCTACCTGTCCAATCATCAATGTACAGGTAACACATCTACAAATGAATATCTCAGTCTATTGTGAATCCCAGATTGGAGTAAATATGTCATCTTTACCAATGTTTTTCCTTGTAGCTGACTGGATTATCGCTGACATGCTCGCCATCAGGCAGAGTGCTCTCGGCCATGTCAGATACGTCCTTAAAGATGGACTCAAGTGGCTTCCGCTTTACGGATGGTATTTCTCTCAGGTAATGCAACTGTGTGAGTATTTGAATGTCATTTGTTATTGTAATTTACAGATGCAGAGGAGTAGATTAAACATGAATCACATTCCCCACCGCAGTTCTCATCAGATTATTTCTATCTTTCTGTTTTAGCATGGAGGAGCCTACGTGAAACGAAGTGCAAAGTTCAGTGAACTAGCGATGAAGAAGAAGCTCTTCACACAGACTCAAGATGGAGTCCCAGTAAGTATTTTGTGTGTGTGTGTGTGTGTGTGTGTGTGTGTGTGTGTGTGTGTGTGTGTGTGTGGACAGAGGTAGTCCTGGTGACCCTTAGGTGCACAATGAAAGCTCAGTTGTGAAGTGGTAACATAAACCTGTGATCACAGCCCTTACTTGAACATGCATATTTTAATCTTGGTTCTACTGTGACTGAAATGTATCAACTCTAAAACAAGTTGTTTAACTTGCCTGTTGATTCCAGTAATTCACAAATAAGTTATGAAGCATTTTAAAAACTGCTACATTAGTTCATCATTTGCAAATGTGAGAATGTTGTCATTGTCTTAAAAGCCTTCGCATCCTCAGTATTTTGCAGATGATGAAAAATAAAGATTATTATACATATTCATTTAGTACTTTGATTAAAACAGATTTTAAGAAGACCCTACTTTTTGATAATTGTTCACCTTTTATCTGGCGTCACGGTAATGGGGGAAAGACAAAGGAATACAGAAGTAGGTTGAGTCTACATCCCCAAAAAACTCGGTTTCAGTTCAGTTGCAATCCAAACTGATTCATAAGAACGTTTCCATTTTTCTTTTTCAACAAGTCCTGTCAATGTTAGAGATTCCAGTCTGACCCATAGCATTAAGGACAAAACACTGGAGACTTTGATTTCATGTGTTTTTTTTTTTTCTCCCTACAGATGTACCTTGTCATCTTCCCAGAAGGAACTCGGTATAATCCTGAGCTCAGGAATGTTATCGCTGAAAGTCAGGCTTTTGCTACAAAAGAAGGTACAAACATGATGGAAGTAATTTTCTGTTGTACTAATTGAGCACACAGCATGTTATGTTGTATGACTAGTGAGCATCAAGTGCTGCGTACGGATTCATAAACTTCTTTATTTTGAAGTTAGGCTTGCAGTTTGGATTGTTCATTATTAGGATCACAAACTTCAGAACTCTAACAAAGTGAAAATTGTACAGCATTTCTAATTATGTCAGTCTTTTGGACATTTTCTTTACCCCTTTTGTTGAATAATGAATTTGTGAAGCTTTATAGACATACAAACTACAATATTAAATGTCTGTCATCACTGGATTACTGTTGTGTTGCCAGGAATTGGTCAGTGTCCATCAAAAATGCTGATTGTATATTCCAGTTTGTGCAGATCAAAGTTTTGAGCACTAAATTGCTATCTTATCTACCTGCTGCAAGAATTACTTTGAAAAGATGTCTCTTCTGGTTATTTTTTTAGCATAGGGAAGTCAAATTATCAGATTTTATTGACTGAAATCTAAATTTCAATACAGTTTTACAATGTCATAGCTAAATACAGCATGATTATTGTGATACTGTTGGGCAATGTGGGGTTAGGGTCCAATCACAAACTGCATTAATTCTGCAGAGATTAAGCCTATCGCTGCACCACAGCTCTGAATATCACCTTCCCCCACTAATCCAAAATAAATCGCTCTGGAGCGCCAACATGTGCACATGACATTATCTGCTATTAGTGAGGTATTAGTGAGCAGAGGGTGGTGCCACATCGACTGAGGAACAACAGACGAAGCAGTAACTTAGACAAGCATTCACATATAATTACTGTTTTTACCATCATATGTGTATGTTGGAGGGGGTTTAAGCCATTATTTATTAAGAGGATAGTAGAGAGTTGACAGGAAATTAGAGGACAGATATGGTGATGACATGTAACAAAGGTTTCCACCCACACTCATTATGGGGAAGTTATGTCTAGCTTATATGTTGTAGGCACACTTTCTATTCACCCTGTTAATACAACCTGTAATCTGATTGAATAGATGATGTATTACATATGTTCCTCTCTATAGGATTGGCTGTCCTGAAGCACACACTGACACCCAGAATGAAGGCCTCTCACATCGCCCTCGAGGCCATGCAGGGCCACCTGGACGCCGTGTATGACGTCACAGTGGCCTACGAGGGAAAGCTGAAAGTTTCCGGGCAAAGAAAACCTGCGCCATCAATGCCAGGTATGCAGCCATCACTTGAAATCAGAGACAGTCAACCGCTTCATTCATTTCAGCTGATTTCTCAATGTGATCTTTACCTGCATATCTTGTCTTCAGTCATTTGTGTTAGGTTATACAGGACACATGCAGCTGGAATAAGTATGGAAATGTGTGTGAATACCAGTTGGGGCAGGAGATATGATTTTTGTTTTCTTCAATCATACAGATCCCAGAAGCATTTTAACAGCAGATATAAAAGCAGCTACAGACTGTCCTAACAGCAGCTTCATTCTGCCTCAATCTTCTGTGGATCAGTGATCCACAAACACACAGGCGTTGTATCATCAATCCTGTAACATTGTGTACGCCCCCTCCAGTAAATAGTCACATAGCAAACAAAACCTATTAACAGTCTTGCTTCCTGTAAACAGCCTGACTATGTTTTGGAATTTTATATTCTGTGTTGCCAGTTGTTCGACAAGCACTGTTTGATTGTTAAAAAACATCCCGTTTCAGTCAGGAATAAACATCAATGTGTTTTGAGCAAACGGAACAGAGAATAGAAAAGCATTCTTGTCGTCATCACGCACTTCCTGGTCTCATGTGGTGAAGGTGGCTTTAGTGATTTCACAAGGAAGTCGAAGTGACTCGTAGCCGCAGTGTGAATGCAGCCTCAACAGTCCAAACTTGCATTTCATTATGAACAGATTGAACCATTTCAATGTATTGTGATGTATATTAGATGGGATGTATACAGTATGTGATTTCTACTTAAAAACTTAGATCACTATTTATGTCTGTTTATTCAGATGATGGACCCGATCTTCCTCCCAGAGGCAGTGATGGTTAATTGATGACTTTAAATTGCCCGTTGGTGTGAATGTGAGCTTGGCTGGTGGTCTGCCTCTCTGTTTTGGCCCTGTGATGGTCGCTGTTCAAACTATTAGATGAAGCAAATGATGCTGCACAACCACAAAACCACAGCATATCTTCTG
Organism: Taurulus bubalis; assembly: GCF_910589615.1. NCBI lineage: Eukaryota > Metazoa > Chordata > Actinopteri > Perciformes > Cottidae > Taurulus > Taurulus bubalis. The sequence goes on from NC_136602.1 coordinate 14,363,196, forward strand.
AAAATGCAAACATGAAATAGATTGGCTCTTTTAAAACAAACTTTGGCATGCCCTGTAATTACTTGGAGCTTAGAGCTTATTGTTATGAATAACGGTCTGCAGCTCAGCAGGGATTTTAAATTCCTATTATGTGCTAATCTCTAGCATCGTTACTTTGCTACATACAAGACCGTTATTCTGTGCCTTTACGCTTACTTGCATAACGTGGGTTGTATCCATTCAATCACAAAATTCAACAGTGGATTTTTCACTGACTGCTAAGTGCACCGTTTTTATGAATGAATGAGCTCCCTGCATCTCTTTTGTAGCAGTTTGGTCTCCTCTTTGTATGCAGATGACTCAAGATATTAAAGATTAATTTGCAGCTTGACTAGTTTATTAAAAGGATTGAGATCAGGAAGTTTTCTTGCTTCAGAGAGTTGATTTCCTTCTTTTGTTCCTTGAAGTGGTTTTTAAAGTGTGTTTTGGAACATTGTTCTGCTCAAACACACAAACCTGCAGCCGAGGCTCAGATGGTATGCTTTGCTTTAGACCGTCTTTGGCTAAACTAGATCAAGTGTCTCTCCTCCTGCGCCTTCGTCCACACTAGCCCCATCTTTCATTGAGATATTAGTGTTTATTGAAGTGGTACATATTGTGTCTGATGTCAATTTATATCCGTGCAGCAGCTGATTGAGTTGCTCTCTCCGTCAGTGAAGCAATCTTTTGCTGCTGACTTCCATTAAGTTTCCTCTTTTGGCCACAGTGCCAGGTTTCCTGATAATATAGCATGTTGTGGAAACAGGAACTTGAAGGTCTCTGGGGATACACGTGTAGCCTTGAGCGCTCACACTTGGTTACATTTTTATGTCTGAGCTTGTGAGACACTTCTCTTTCTTTGCTTAGTTCTCTGATGGGTTGCATTTTACTTGAGACTTTCACATTTTAATTTAGGAAAATGTATAAATTGAAACTAGCTATTGTATGTTACTGGCCTTTACTTGAGCCAAAAGGCTTTGGCATCACAGCTCCACTCCATCATTGTCGCCTTGTGTTGACTTTAAGTGCTTACTCTACGTGCCGTTTTGCTGAAAAGCTTTTCCTGTTTTTGTTTAGTCTCTTTATTTTTTGTGTTTGACAGAATTCCTGTGCAAAGAATGTCCCCGAGTCCACATACACTTTGACCGCGTGGACATAAAGGAAATTCCTCCAGAGCCACTGTTTTTCCGCAGGTGGCTGCACGAGCGGTTTGAAATCAAGGATCGGTAAGTGTGTGTGGAACAATTATTCATGTTGAAATTGCCTTGTTATTCAATCAATGCATAAACCACAGTGACATTTTTAATAGTTTTGATTATGCTTTTTTAACATGGGTGAAATATAAAGGTCACGGTCCAGGTTTACCTAATATTACTCAGAGTTGAAATGGTTGCTGAATGAATCTGCAAGTTATCTAATAATTAATGTATTGAAAGAATTTTACTTTCAAGAAATAATCTAATTTATGGATAATGAAGATAACCATTAGTTGCACCCTTAAGATGTACATGGGGACATGACAGGAAAAAAGTCCAGGGGTGTGGTCGAAAAAGTATTTTTCGCTGAGCGTTCCTAACAGAGTGAAATGACCCGTAAGTATCTATGCAGCCACCATGATGAGAGCTATTCAAATTCTTTAAATGCTAAGAAAAGGAGCTTCAATGCTTCCTTTCTTATCTCCTTCTGCATAGGGAACACATGCATCCTTTGCGAAAGGAAAGATGATAATGCCGGCCCACAATTCCTTGCGGCAGCAACATTTAAAATGGCAAACACAATTCAAATATGTAAAAAAACAAAGGAACATAAATTTAACAGTAAATATAGCAAACTGTCAAACTAATTCTCTTCAACATAAATGTATAAATATTACATATATATTATATTACAATACACACATACCTTTTCTCCATAACTCAAACGTTAACTCAATGTTTATCACAAACCTGTGACTGTTGGCCTATTTCAATTTCAACCTTGGTAATTTAGTAATATTTTTCCCCCTGTGCTCCACTTTTAAAATGAGATAATCCTTGATTACAGATGGCAGGGACATTTACAGATGTGGAATAACAAGCATCGGTTAATAAGGACACGAAAGGTCTATAATCACAGTAAAAAGCTAAAATATAACTGAACAGTTAAATTCACATTATGCCCAGAGGAAATATTGATCCGTTGAGCTAATATTACACATGAATAAATTACCAGTTTTTGGTTGTTTTATTTACTGAAAGCAGTGTTGATCGTAAAGTGTGACAGCAGCAGCAGCAGCAGGAAGGAACCTTCCTCGCGTATCTTTTTTAGACACCATGAGTGAAGCAGCTGGTCACTGAAGGAGCTAATTAACATAATCTGCAGTAAAGCCGATATCAGAATGCGCAAGTGTAGCGCGTGGTTTTTGTAGTCCATCTACAACACTATTGCACCATGCCAGTCTCGCGTCAGTAACGTTGCATCATAATTACGTAGCATAGTGAAAGTTGAGTCGGATTGTCTTTTCCTAAATCTTAATGACTTCTCATTCATATCTTTCCTTGACCTCGTGATGTTTTCCATCGAGGAAAAATATTTCGGGAAAAACCTCTAGGAAGTAATTTTTTGACTGACCGTAGCCCAGACCTCTGATATAGACTGAACTACACATGTTATGGTTGAATAATAGTTGTTGAGGATGGAAAGTTGTAATCTACTGAGGCCAACATTGACAACATCCACCAGGCAACAAAAAGTGTGTGTGTGAGTGTGAGTGTGATTTGGGTGCAGTGTTTGTGCTGTAACTGTTGCTTTTTGCAATGTTTCACTTCTGTAGCCTTTGTGCTTTTCTAAGACAGTAATCTTTGTGCTTTTCTAAGAGAGTAATCTGTCTTTTCAAAGGCTGCTGACAGATTTCTACGAGTCGGAGGATGAAGACAAAATATGCAGGTTTCCAGGTGAAGGCAAACATTCTCATCTGAACCTTTCTAAAACCCTCCCATCGGTGCTGATCTTGGGGGGACTGACACTGCCATTACTGCTGACAGAGAGCGGCAGGAAACTGTACGTGGGGACCTGGGTGTACGGGACTCTGCTGGGCTGGCTGTGGGTGAATGTGTTTCCTTAACGAACAGGTGCAGCGGCTGCCACAATGAGACGCACAAAAAACATGGAGAGACGTTGCCATTTTTCCTGTATCGCAACGACACAAGGTGTGTTCCAGATGCAGGGCAGTATCTGATAAGAGGCTCAGAGAATTACTCCTCGTGTCCGGCTCACTGTGGACCTTGAGCTGAACGGAGATACGGAGAAATGTTAAGCTTTTTTGTGCTACTTGTTCCCTCGTGCTATTTGGATTTGCAGCCTGAAATGTTGAGAAAACATGAGTGGAATTGGTGAAAGGTATTCTCAAATGTCCCTAGTTATCTACTATGAAATAAAAATTACCTATATACTTATCTTAAACTAATTCCCCCTTTTCATCAGATTTAGCCAAATTAGTATTAGTGCATGCCCACTTTCCATCAAACATTGGCCAGTTTTAAAGCTCTGTTCGAGAGCAAAGTGTGCCAAGTGCTCTGAAAGCCAGTTAATTGATCACGGTCAGCTACTCCATGTAGCTGACACAGTACACCAGCCGACTGATGATAGATCATTCATTATTTAAGTGCACTGACTCATTGACATTGGTTGTAATGTCATTTATGCCAAGTCCCATGTCAGGAGGTTTATGCAATTTGCTCATTTAAAGTGATGTTTTACATTGGTAGAACTAAAGAAGTAGCATGCAGTCCTCTATAGGGACTCATAAACATGACACCAGCTGCATTGTTTGCCAGAAATATTCGTGACACTGAGCTTTATATAATTATAATGAATGTAGCCGAAAACTCTTATGCATATATGAAAGCTTTTTTTCATTTTTATTCCCAACACCCAAGATTTCGTTTTTACTAATATTGATATCCTAAAAAAAAAAAGACTCTACTGCATATGAGTGTCGCCACAGTGAACTAACTCATGTGGAGGAATGCGTGTTTAAAAAGGAAATATTGCGTTAACCTTAATGTCGATCATTGCCAAACCTACTGTATTTACCATGTTGTTCTCCATGTGTTTAAGTTGAGCAATACTTGTTTAATGCCAGCCTGAATGTCAGCAAAGAAACGTAATGTCTCTTTTTTGTGTGGCCTAAATACATTATTATTTGATTTCCCTTTTATAATGGTTTATTCACAGATCCATAACTTTGATATGCATTTGTTTATTTGAATACCATGTTACAGGTCATACAAAAGTATCTACCTTGCAAAAAGCTGACAAAGCCATGTTAATAGTATTATCACAGGTTCCTGTGCTCTCAAAGCCATTTGTATTATAAATGTCACTGTCTTTTGAAATGCACTGTATGTCCATTGTTGTTGTTTACTATTATGAAACATTGCATTTTTTTCCACGAGTCACTTTACATGTTTGCTGTCTCGTCCTCGTCTAGAATTACTCTCAGATGTTTTCCTCATGTGGAAGGTACAGTAGATCTCATAGTTTTTACATGTCAATCCAATACCTCACTTAAATAATCCTTCCTTGTTCTTAAATGACTTGTCAGACATTTTAGTTATTTTTATCCTGACAAAATCAGACTAACGCATCAGGAAATCTCTATGTAGACAATATTTAAATACCAACTGATTTTTGGAAATGTGTGCCTTCTCTTTGGAGGAGTTGGTCCTCAGCCCTCTCGTAGAGGGCCTTAGTGGCTCTTTTCCACCAGGTGACTGCATAGAGGCGCTCGGCTGGAGCTGCTGCAGCGTGTGGTCACATGTCTACAGTTCATAGTGGCTTATTTTGCTCGAAGAATGCATTGATTTACTCTTTTTGAGGACTATTATTAAACGATGAAACCTTTAATGTATGTACATTCTGGAGATGGGTCAAAGAGAAATAAAGTGGTTTTCTTTTGGGAGATTCAAGTTCTGTTGCCTTACTGTCCTGAACACATGATTTAAATTAAAGCGTTGTACCCTTTCACAGGTATTAGAGATGCACAAGTACATCTCAATTGATTCCTGATTTAAACTTGCACACACAAGATTTTCTACTGTAGAGTCTAATCAAATTAAACATTGTTCATAAACCTGTTCCTAATGCACAATTTCATGTTTTAGTGAATTTATATTTAACCATTTACCAGGGGAAGGAGATGTATGGCAAAATATGTGACCCTTGGATTGCACACAGGTGGATGTTATTTAACTAATTGGGACTTCTTAGCAAAGGGGGTGAATACATATGCACACTCTACTTTTAAGATTTGTTATTATTTTGAAAACAAGTTATTTTTTCCACTTAACCAATTTTGACTTATCAAGGTCCATTACATTAGAGCCAAATAAAAATCTATTTTAATTCCAGGTTGTAAAAAGGGGGGGAATAATTTAGCATGCCAATCTGTGGGAAGATTCTATTTGAACAAAAGGTTTCTGCTCGATTGGTTGTGCACACCTGCAATATATTGTCTTTCTCCCACTACTTAAAAATAAAAGAAAGAAAAAGACTATGCTTTCTGAGATGAGAATCAAAACAGTTCTCTCACCTATAAGTAAGAAAATTAGTCAAACTAAACTTGTATGACAGCAAATTAAACAAATGAGAAAAATACTTGAGAATGTGATATTGTGGATGAACCAATTGTACAGACAGATTACATTTTATATATATATATATATATATATATATATATATATATATATATACACACACACACACACACAGACTTCTGATAAAGTGAAAAAAACTACTATTTATACTAGTAGTAATTTGTATTTCTGGAATACTATTTTCCCACTTTATCAGAAGTCTCCGAACACAGCACGAACCAAATGACGCATGCGTATTGTGTTTTGAGGGCAGTAACAAGGAAGTGCAGTCACACATTTAAGGTAACGTTTCTTACTGCTGCTGCTTGTTTGGACGCAAGGTATGCAATATTTACCGAGCGAATTAACTTAATGATAATATGATACCAACACGTATTTCACATGAAGTACATCATGATAGAATAATGCGTGTGGCGATGTTTGTTTGTTTGTTTTATGTTTAAACCACTAAAGGTCTCACAGCGACACCTAGGGATTCGTCAGACTTCTTGCGGGTAGATACTCTGACAACAGCGGTTAAAGTACTAAAGTACAGGTATTACTGCGTCTAAAAGTTCAGGAAGAGGTAAACGTGTTGGTGTTTAAATCTCATTAGCGTATATCGTATATTTGTGGCGACTAAATTGTCTCAATATACGATAATTGAATACTTAACAGCTCAACTTTAGAAGTGAATTTTCTTAATGTTAACGTTAGATATTCTGTGTTTTTATGTGTTTTGTGTAAGCATTGCTATTTCAAGTCCTTGTTCAACATGCATACCAAACACACCTGTTTATTATTCTGCAGCTTCGCGATGGCAGTGGACTGGATTGGATTTGGCTATGCTGCAGCCATCGCATTTGGGGGATTTATGGGCTACAATAGAAAAGGTTGAACACTTTTTTTTTTTAGCAGATGGCTGGACTTTAAATTTGTCACTTGATGAAATATGATTAACCCTGATTATCCCCACGTGTGTCTGTATGGTCGTAGGCAGCGTCATGTCCCTGATGGCGGGTTTAGTTTTCGGCTGGTTGTCTGCTTATGGTGCATACAACGTCTCTTACGACCCAAAGGACATCAAGGTCTCATTGCGTAAGTATATGCTCGTGTTAATAAACAAATTAACAGTTTGAGTCAGTGAATTGCTTTAATGTCGTGGGGTTTTCTTTCTTCAGTTACCGCGGGAGTCCTCGCACTCGTGATGGGAATGAGATACAAGAAATCTGGGAAGTTGATGCCAGCTGGCATTATGACGGGGCTAAGGTCCGAATCCAGGTTTATTTCAGCAAATAATGTATGTAACTGGTTATTAAACACTTGTTTTAATCATGTTTGATCTGCTGTTTCTCTCTCTCCCAGTTTGTTGATGGTGTTTCGGCTGTTACTGCTCCTCGTGGTGTGACTGGAGGAGTAACTGTCTGTCTCTCAATGAGCAGGCCTTGTTTTAAAGGAAACAGCATTCCCAGTGTGCATACTAAAACACCCTTCTGCTTTGTGACCATGTGACCAAACACTGCCAGAGGGCGTTCAACACATTTAAGGTTAATCGTATTGCAGTAAATACGTCTTTCCTATCTCGTATAAATAAAACCGCTTCTTTTTTTGTATGAGCGTGTGCATGAATGTAAATCTCTTGAATTGGGAGTAACAGATGTACTTGAACTTTGTGATATTAACTGTATGTGTTGGCAGGTGGTTTACTGTATACACTACAATTTAAGTTTTGCAGGCTGTTAACTCTCAACATTAATTCTCAAATATTCAAATTAAGATTCTTGACTGCTCTCATGCTATGTCTTTAACTTTTAAAACCCATTGACGCTAATAGTTTGTTTTTTGTAATAGCATCTAATAACTTAACAATGTTTTGTATGTATTTGGTGTGGATATAATCCAAATTATGTAACTGACTACCAGAACATAAACACAATTTATCAAATGTTCCTCAGAAATGAACCATTTATTTAGTAGAACCTTCACATTAAATCACTCACCATGAAGAAAGGATTACATAGATTTCAGTTAATTAGATTTGCAATGGATTAGCAGTATTCTTAACAAATCAGCAAATAATGAATCCACATGTTAATGAATCATAATGAATCCTTCACACTGCCTGTGTGAGGAATGTGCAGCATTTATTTCATGGTATCTGGAACACCTCCTTGATGGTCTTCACATAGGTTTCATCTGGCTGCTGCTTCCTCTTGCTGCCTGGCTGCAGGAACCTTTTGATGGCAGGAATATCGCTCATCCTGCCCTGGAAAGACTGGAGAGAAACACAGAAAGGCATTCTTAATTAAAAAAGCATTTGGTAGTCGTTGTATATTTTTGTTCTTATTAACAATATACAAATTGTATCTTGTTTTGTTCCTTTGTGCGTTCGGTCTTATATAGTATGTCGCATTTACCTTGATGTTGCGAAAATCTGCGAGGATTGCAGGAAACCTCTCCTCCAGCATCAGGGTGCATTCAAGCAGCTGCACATCTGCACAGCTTAGTTTATTTCCCACTAGGAATATGGGCCCAGAGAGTGCCTGAGATGTTCATCAAAGACACACACAATACCGTGTTTAGTTATATATATATATACACACATCATCATCATCATCAGCTCCATTTTCCATCACAAAGGGGTTTTAGCTAAGATTAATCAGTTTCTAGAACACGTCATTTCGTATAATATGTACAGTAAGCATGACGGTACCTTCTCGAACACAGGAAGGTAGCGGTCTTTTGCTTTACTTTGAATGGTGTCCAGTTGTGCTTTTTCATCTGGTTTGAAGATCAACATCATTATCATTTCCATGAGATCCATTAATCCCTCACAGTACATGTTGATCCTGAGGGAAAGAATATACCGTGACACATCCATCCACTAAAGTCACATGTTAAAGACACTCAAAATTACGCTTTTAAAGAAATGGACCATACATGACTCGGTCTTTGAGATCTTTTCCATGAAGACTGTACTTTTCTGCGATGTAATTCAAGATTGCTTTTGACTGAATCAGCTTCATGCCATCAATTTCCACCAAAGGAACCTGTTGAAACATGAGATCTCCATCTGCAAAGGAAACACAGCAGCAGCAGGTATAAAGAGTGGCACACCCTTGTGGGTTATGACTATTACTAGTCTATAGGTCACAAGTATAGACCTTCATTTCAAAATGCTTGCATCATAACTGGGCTAAAGTACACAGTTACAAATTAAGCTGAAAAAGCAAACATGTGACTTGAAAACGGGCCAGAAGTTTTATCAGCTTTAAACACAATTTTTGAAACCAACTCACCACTCAAGAGTTTTACATACTGCTCACGAGTTGTCAGATAGACCTCATCAAACTGTGAACAGGAGATTACGTAACAGATTTAGGGCACATTCAGGGGGTTCTGGTTTCTTAATAGTCAGCAAAGTTTCAGATTAGTATCACTAAGGAACACTTACCTCGACTTCTGCAACAGTCAAGAGCCAACGGATTGACTCCATTTTCCCTCTCCCATTGAAGTAGTGCAGCACAACTTTCCCAGCCATGGCTTTAGTATTGGAAGTGTGCTGTCAAATATCTAAAACAAAAAAAGGAGACAGAGTAAATCTCACACAACACAAATGCATGTAAATGTACCAAGACGTGGTGACCGAGATTACGTGGCCTAAAGTATACCTGTGTGCACTACCGTGGAGAAAGCAGAGTGATGTGAGCAGTTAAGTTAAGTCGTTATATAACTTGGCATTGTCGTAAAAAACAGAGAGATAAAGGTGGGGAAAACATTTGACGACTGTGATTGGTTGGTGGCGGCCAATACAAACTTGTCTCATTAACATATTGCCGCTAGACATCATGGGCAAAATACTAACGTTCGATAATTTTATAGATAGTTTAACGTATCGACGTAGTTTTTGTCTTATAAGCATGAGTTGCGCGCTATACACTATACTATACACGTACATATACATTACGTCGATATCCGACACCTCAATAGTACATTGTGTTGCTGTCCCGCTAGATATAAGCAACACGCCGAGCTCTGTTTCGTTGGATGTGAGGGCGATCTGGCTGCGACATCTGTCACCCCATTGATCGCTAGGGTTGATTCGGCTGATCTGGCTGGCTAGGCGGGTGTCCCCTTCCTCCCTCACCGCTCCATATGTGTCCCTCCCGACGCCCCGCGCTCGGTGGAAGAGGACGAGGTTCCCCCGGCGGACGACCATCCTTCGGTGTACCAGTAGCTGCGCTCCCCTGCTAGAACCTCCAAACAAGCTCAAGGCCCATTTGTAGGAGAAACGTAGGGAAGTTAAGCTCCAAGCGTCAGACACATCCAAATGAGGCGCTGCACGTGGCAGTCTGCCTTCCTTTTGCAAATTGTATATACATTAAACGATCAGTATAACAAGTAGTTGAAATAGTGGATAATGCAGAATAGTATTTTAATAATAGTATTTCTTTTTGTAGTATTTTTATATAGTATTTTATATAGTATAATATTTTAATAATACTATACATTTGTTTTAGATTAGATTAGATTAGATTAGATAATCCTTTATTGGTCCCGCAGTGGGGAAATTTGCAGGATTACAGCAGCAGGGTAACGTGTACACAAGAGACATAGTCAAATCAAAACAAGTAATATAAATAATAATAAACAGTAAAACAACTACAATACTGAATTATATATATATATATATATATATATATATATAGATGTAGATACACAGACAGTATCTATTAATATGAACAGTGTAATAATAGTAATACATTTTGTATTATTTTGCATTAAGTGACTTACTTTTGGTTCATTAAACCGATCTTGTAGCTAGTACTTGTGTACTTTTACATAAATAGGATTTTAAATAAAGGAGTTTTACTTGTAACCAGGTTCTTTTATTCTGTGGTATTCAATACCGTAAAAGAAAATGGTATTCTTCCATCATTGACTACTTTCAGTCCGACCACAATCTACTTTATTCTGGGGAAGAAAGAACCACACATTTGGTTCACTAGAGTTGTTGTCATAATGTAATATAAGTGTAATATAAGTGTACACTGTATTGATTAAACACTGCTAATCCTAAACTAGTCTACTTACTCTATGACCATATTCCCAGTACATCTGCCACCTCCAGCAGCCCTTTTTAAATACCATATATATATATATAATGCCATTATTAAATCATTGATGGGTTTATACTTCTTACACTGTATTGTTATCTGTAGCCACTATTTCACTGGAACTCCTGAAGATGGTGCTGTGTGGCACACGAGTTAGTTAACGATAATAACATACTGTTTGTGTGACATAAATATTTTCTTTTATTTCTGTTGCCTTGTAGCTACATACATATGCATAGCCAGAGAATGAGAATACCCCTCATAGGTGTCAATTAAGTGCACTGAAATACAATGTAGGAGTCTAACAAAATACTTATACCTGCATCACCTACAGGACGTGTGCAGGGAGATTGTCGATTAACGGCCTCAGGAGCTAGTTCTGCTTGTTGGTGAAATGGTGACATGGTGACATCTACCCTCCATCAATCCCAATATATATTCAAGTCTATTCATTTTATTTTGTACAGCCCAAAATCCCAAATTTGCCTCAGAGAGCTTTACAATCTGTACACATACAACATCCTCTTACAGGAAAAACTCCCATAAAACTGTCATAAATACATTTCATTACATTATGTGCTCACAGTAGAATACCAGATTACTATAAATGTACAGTATTCATGCTTGTATAGCATTAACATTGATCTACTACTGATGGATTAATCTCTAGATTAATGTAGTCAGCTGTGCTCACAATGGTGCAGCTGTTGGTAAGATATGGAAATTAATAGACAACTTTTAATTTTAAAATAAAAAGGCCGGCATTCAGCCAATCGATTTGATATTTTCACTGTCATGAAAAATTACACAAGATGAACATATCGGTACCCAGTCAAAGGTTTATTTATGCTCAACAACTGGCAATTCAATAATCACACTCGCTTTGGCCAAAGGTGTGTTAACTTGGATATTTATACTTCAGAAACTAAAACAGATTTGAGCAGCAACTTGCATTGTGTTCATTATAATGCACACAAACAAAACAAAAACAGTGGCAATGTAAAAAAGAAAGAAAGAAAAAAAGACTGACTTTACAGATGCAAAGTAATTTGTTGTAGCCAAAACAAGTCAGCGACGTTTTCATAAAATTATAATATGCATATTATGTATACAGGTTGGTGAACATTCAATGACAAATCTGATACAAAACTGAGGTAGTAACCTCTGTAGAACAGTAACTATGTTACAGAATTACAAAATAAAAACACTGGAGGAGCAAATCTGGGCTAAAATTTTGGCCGGTTGCATTTAAATATACACATACACTTAGATATTTTACAACTCACAACATCCATAGTACACATAATGAAAAAAAAAAAAAATATTGCTGTGTAAAATGTATGCACAGATTTAGATTATAAAACAACTAGGCCTACTCTTTGGAGGTGAAAGAGTCTCAGGAGCACAGGTCAGAGCTCCGGGCGGGGCACTAGCGGTGTCCATATTTGGCAGACCAGTCTGTCCGCCCGTGGAGGGACTGGACCGGTGGGCGGGGCAGCAGACCCGCGGTGCTCTTGTTGATCATTGGCGTGTTGGTGGAGGTGCTCATCGGACTCCGGCCTGATTGCCATGTTGCATAATCTAAAATAGCAGCAAAACAACATTTTTTTTTTTTTTTTTTTAAAAAGGCATTGTTGTTAGATGGCTGGACACTAAAACAGCTAATACAAGTTATGTAGCTGAGGTCCGTCTGCGTTGTTCGTTATTAAGCCGCTAAAGAGCTGCAGACACAGTGAGTTCCTTTTCGTACGCGAATGACAGGAGATCGTTTAATTCTTTTCTATTTGTCTTTATTTTATGCAGCAAAACGTTAACCAAATACACAAATAAACTCTGTCACACGTTAGAAAAACGATATGCTCCCATGCCTAATGCAGCTTTGTTTTGCAGCTGCTGCCGTCATGACGTCATTAAATCACGAAGAGTTGTTAACATAAATGTCTTTCAATGTATTTTACGTATCTTAGTTCCTACACAATGAGCATAATTCAGAAAGTAAACTTAATATTCCTGAAATTCCAATTAACCAATATGTACACTTGTGGCTCTTAGAAGTTAGATCGCTGAATATGACAGAAATTCATCCTCACTTGATGCTGGTGATTCCACCGAAGGACTCTGGTGCCTTCTGGGACCGGCTGAGCCGATGTCTTTTTTGTAAAACGATGGCATGTATCCACCTGGCATTGTGTTTGTACCTGACAAATAAAAAACAAAACAACGACAGATTAATTATTTGAATGGTAGTGGTAACAAAGATTACAGGAATGTTTAGTGCACGATGATTACCGTGAGCGCCTCTGCTCGGCAGAGTCCCTCCAAATGGAATACTGCTGTTGCCCCAAAGATGGCTTGCAGTGAAGTCTTTACTGGCATTCATGGCCACGTTCTTCTTTGTGCTAATGCCTGAGCGAGACGGTGAGAGGTGATCAGATACTTTTTTCAAGGAAGATGACAGACCGGTCAGAAAAAAAGCAGGACCAAGGGAGAAGTGTTAAATCCTCTTCCCTGTCACAAAGAAGAAATAATAAGTGATCATGAATATTATTAAATCTAACTGGGCCTTAATTTCATGAACACTGATGACAGACGGCTCGGTTTTAACTGACCCTGCTAACTCTCAGCACTCATGTGCTGACGTGTGTATGCTTCACCGTGGTTACCAAAAGATTAGCATTAATACATACTGTGCATCTGTTCAAAGATTACGTCCTTGACAGTTCACGGCCAGCAGATGGATTTAAAGTAGTTTAGCTTTTTAATTTGCCAAAAATCCTGTGGTTGATCTGCTGTACTTTATAACACCATAAAAACATCCCACCATGTTATTAAAGACTACTCTCAGTCCTACTCAATGGAAGTATTCAAATATATATTACCAGGTAAATATCTTGACTGCCTCAAGTAATGTTGTTTGGCAGACGCGGTTCTCGGTGGCTCCTGGTAGGCTGTACTCTTGTTCAGGTTTAAAGGTGTGTCTTCCTTTTCATTGGGGCGACTGAAATCCAGAACATTTCCATATCTGAAAGATATGGAAATGAGACGAAGGTGAGTTACTTGCTTGTAGTCATAGTGATGTATGGACATTAGCTGAGGCTACAGATCTTGTCTTCCCTTTTTGCATATTTATATTGTACATAAGTCCACTGTGCCCCTGGTAAAAGGTACCACATGATGACAGGTCATGGCCTCACCTGCTCAGTGTGTCCTCCCCCTGCCTCGACTTCTCTGTGGAGAAGTTACTTTTTCCAAGAATACTTATGGATGTCAGATCCGTTTTTTCGTAGTCGTCCCAGTCTTCACCCTTGGGGTGTCCGGTGCCGTGGCCCCAGCGCCGCCGCCCCCCTCCTTTAGGCTTCAACTGATAGCTCAGTAGGTTCGCTTTCTCTGTCTCCTGTCTTGTTTGCTAAAAGAACAACATCAACCATGTAAGACATATGTTTCACAATTCCATGTTAGAAAAAACAAGTTATTAGTTGTAAGTATGACTGAAAATACTTAGTGAGGCAAAATAACGTAGCTCAGACGATCAATCAACCATTATCAGAAATGTATCGGAGGCCAGGTGTAATGTATTGCTAGCACAACATTTAACAACTACATGTTCATCTTCCAAAAAGTAATGATAGTAGCAGATATATAGTAAATACACACATACATAATGTTTTCAGCCTCACCTTGCTCTGCAGACTCTTGTCAACGATGTAAGGAAGATGGCTCTGTGGCGTTCCTCCGGCCTGTTCCTGTTTCAGGATGTGCTTCGGTTGCTGCTCTCGCACCAGCTCTGTGTGCCGTTGGTACACTGCCGCCTGCGCAGCTGCAGGCACAGGGGAGGGCTGGATCTGTTGGAGAGGCCTGGAGGGGGAGCAGTGTAGGATGTGAGGCGGAGGCTGGGGCGGGGGCACAGGCTTCAGCAGCAGGGGTTGATGCTGCTGCTGCTGCTGCTGCTGCTGCTGCTGCGACTGAAACGGAGCATGCTGCGGGACAAGGCTGGGCTGAGGTCTGCCCTGCTCCAGGATCTGTTGAGGAGTGCCCAAAGCCTGGCCCACGTGAAAGTAAGCGTACCTGAGAGCCTGAAAGGATATCAAGATTTTAACAAAACAACATCAGCTTTCATTCTGCATGTTCAGCTATAAAGAGGAAGTGTAGGTCGGACGCTACCTGGGCCGAAGCTGGTCTCTTCTTGGGATCCCACTGGAGCAGGTCTGTCATCAGATGAATGGCTTCAGGACTGGCATTTGGGATCAGCGTCTTTAGATTACTGGGAACACACTGAGGCCAACGGAAATTCATGGCACTTGCCAGATGGTATCCCTCCGGCCAATCATTCTAGAGGAAACACAAATACATTTACAGAACATCATATTTAACAAGAAAATGTGTTTCAGTAGTCAGAGTAGTAGATTAGTACATGTTTTTTTTTTAAACACCACGAGAGGTGACCCGTAACATGGGACTAATACCTGCACTGAGAGACACATGATATATATTCTGTGCACAATACATATTCCTACTACATAGTATTGATGTTTTTGGTGTTATTTTTCAAGCATAAATGAAACCTGGAGATGAAAAAGGTGATTCTAGTCTCAGTTACATGCCTCAAGTGCAGTTAAATAGTGAGGGATTACTCATGTATGTGTACCTGTCTACACATGTGAAGAGCCTTACCTTCTTTGGCGTACCCAGGACTTGGCAAACTTTGAATATGGTGTCTATTTCACTGGAGCCTGGGAAAAGAGGCCTGAGGGTATAAAGCTCTGCCATGATGCAGCCGACTGCCCACTGGTCTATGGGTGAGCTGTAGGCTGTGGATCTGAGGAGCACCTCTGGGGCTCTGTACCTGGTCCAAAAAGAGAGGGTACTGGGACTTGAGTGCACTGAACTATCAAACAAAGCGCACAATGTTTACTCTCAAAGAAACTCACCATCTCGTCGAGACGTAGTCTGTGTATGGCGGTCGAGACCTGATTTCACGGGCAAGCCCAAAGTCAGCTATTTTCACCAGCTCCGGGCCCATGCACAGAAGATTCTCAGGTTTCATGTCCCTGTGAAAAAATCCTAACACAAGACACACTGTGTGACCGTCTCGGCACAAAACGTCAAATGTGCCACATTTAATTAAGCCTTCTGGAGTCGTAAACAGACGTACCATGTTTATGAATGAACGTGAGCCCCTGTAGTATCTGAAACATAATATTTCTTACAGCGGATTCAGGAAACAATCGAGTCCTGCAGCAAGAAACAAAGAGTTAGAAAACTCATACAGTTAAGAAACTGTACATATTTATCAAATAAAGTTATAACTGCGGGATTAATAATGCAACAAGTAATAACTATACACACCTGTCTTTCATTAGCTGATATAGATTTTCCTTCATGTACTCAAATATGAAGTACAAGTGATCATTTTCACGAATTACCTCCTTAAGTTTGATTATATTGGCATGGTTGAGTTTCTTTAAGGACTGTAAAAATCAAAGAAACAGATCATGTAAGAACACGTGGAACGGATAAAGGAAGAAATAGCAGTAGAAATGAAAAGTCAATGAAACCATGCTGGACAATACACACGGGTCACTGCAGCACATTCAAAAGCACGCCCTACACGACAACTACGAAACACAACCTTCATGTTCAAACACGGGTCGACTACGAACACAGTGGAATTTGGGGGTAAATGCTGCAAAGGTGGGATTTAAACTTACAATTAAAAAAGGGTAAATAGAAAGCAGGATGGAGAAATGGACACTGGGAGGACATAGGTTTAACCATGCTACATTTTAGTAAGGGGGGGAAAGCTGTAATGGGATTTTGAGATTGTACGGTGTGACATGCTGTAATTATGATCCAACGATCCTCTAAGGACCAGCGTGTTCCACACATGTTTTGCTGCATTAGGTTCAAGCTCTAGGAGAGGGATGTGTAAGCCAGGGAGCTCAAAACCAACAGCACACAAGAATCACCTTCAACTCTTAGAGCTGGTGTGTGACTTTGAGCTGTGAGGAAATTTGGACAGTAACATACTGAATTGGTATGAAAACAAACAACAGACATTTTGAGTATTTGACAACTGGTCTAAAATGTAGATGTACAGTATATTAAATCAAATGATCATTACTGCATTACCTGCAAATCATCAAGTTATCATGAAGTTATAGATGACAACATGACATCAAACATTACACGTCATTGTTAATGACATATTTATGATAAAAGGCTCGGTGAAATGCAGCTCACATCTTGTCGAGGCGATGATACAGCAATGATTCACTAAATTCAGCTTTTAGCTGTATTATTGTTCTACTCCCTTACAACATTGTATATAAGATTAACTAGTAATACAGCGTAGCGCAGTGATATTTAAAACCCAAAATCTGAGAATGGAGCCAATACGCATAAGTTTATGGAGCTTCAATAACAACATTGATGTGCAAAGTTAATGGGGATCAGTTGCAGCCAATACATACAACAGTACATTCATATTGGCACATATTATTTAACATTAATTTTATCAGTAAATATGGACAATTCTCTGCCAAATCATAGATGCAACTGTATGTAAAGTATTCAAGTGGATTTGGGGTTGTATTTTCTGTAATTCTGCTGTGCTATTCAAATGTGTGAAATTGTGTTAAGGAAAGGTAGAAAAGATGAACCCACCTTGACTTCACGAAGGTTCATGCATTCTTCCCAGGAGTAAAATTTTCTTTTCATTCTGAAAAATATTTTTCGACATCAACTTCATTTTTTGCAAATTATATCAAATTGAATGTCAAAAAGAAAAAAGGTGCCGGCGGTCGCAAACGCACACAATTGTCCGAATACTCACTTCTTTATGGCCACCAGCTCTCCGGATTCCAGACTACGACCGAGGATGACGGAGCCGTAGGTTCCATCCCCGAGCTGTCTGATCGTCGCGTATCTATTCATTATGCTTGTCCTTCCGTAGCATCCGGGGGAAGATGAGAACTGGGTGGAGAATAGAGTGTTTTCCTGCCGCTGCTGAATGCAACCAGATTTTCCTGTGACAACAGCAGAAGACCACAGGCAGAGCTGGAGGACTCATGGTTTCATGGAATCACCGTCTTCTAGCTGGGAAGTTGAGGGATTAATGACAAAAAATGTTGTTAGGTATGTCAAGCCTGGCTGTTTGAATTACTATGTATGCTACATTCCTACACTGATATGTATTTGTATGTATCAGCCACATTATTTGCCAATATATCAGCAATGTCCAATATATCAATTAACAGTTTCAACAGTCATGCAAATCAAGTGTTAAATTGACTGTCTCTCTACATTTCAGACAGGTAAACTACCTCTGATGATGAATTAAGAGTTTTCCTGGTTTTCAGTGCCACAGTTGTCTCTGCCTGCATCATGAAGTGAAGGATTTGGGATAAGGATCAGGGTCCTCCTGTGAGGTATACTATAGAACATAAAAGTCTCCCCAACACTCAAACACATGTTTTGACTATTGTTTCTTTACTTTGCTGTGCAGAATGACACATCATCTGATGAACCGGGGAACCGTCTGTGAGCTCAACTTAAATCTGAGTTTAAGACAAATTAATGTTGTGACATCACAACTAGTTTGGTAGCCAATCATGGTGCAATGTGCAACTCACACGGTGTGATGTGAAAACCTAAAATCAGATTGGACTTTTCAGGAAAGCAGGAGACATCTTGTCTTTAAGTGGGCAACATTACATTAACATTAACATAGCACATTCTGTCTTTTTCAATGTGGAAGAGGGAGTGGATGAAATTATTTATTTTAAATGAGGACAAATAACTCATATCAGACACATATATTACACGTCTGGAGTAACTTGAACGGTTGACTGATAAGTGAAATAATGTGTAAACATCAAAGAGTCACAATGACATCATCATCGAGAGGAGTGATCACCTCTCGGTGTAACTGTCATCACCGTTAACTCATCACAGCGCTAGTAAATACAACTTCTAACGTAATTGCGTTACTTGGGAGAAAGTACGTAAGAGAAAAGAGCCTACGGAGGCTCATCGGGATGCTAGCAGACTATTTACATGTTTTTACCGCATAAAGTAACAGCTGACCCTAAAACAAGGAGCACTTAGCTCCAGATGATTGGAGTTAAGACTATGACGTGTTTGTGTTGGTTTCATTTTAACGGCTTTCAGCGGGAGGATACGTGGTCTAGTAAGGCTCTCTTATACGGTACTGGTGCTACTGGTGCTGCTGGTGGCCCAGCTGCTGACAACATTACATCGCTCCAGAGAACCCCAGTTGGGACTGAATGGTTTGCTCAATCTAAACAAGAAGCAGAGGACATCACTCACCCTTCTTGCGTCAAACCGACAACAACACATAGTCGAGGGGCGTTCGTGGTCGATGTTCAACAACTGGTTTCACGGAATAATCCGCCGCTAGAAAACGGATAACCGCATCCAGTGTGTCTCGCACACAACATATCTATCCAGGCCCCGCCGTCATAATCTCGCGTGGCTGTAAGAACAGTTTGCGGTCTCGTTACGACAAATCACAGCTCTCCTCCGGCTCTGTCGGAAACAAAGATACAAAACGAGACGGGAGAAGTCTCAGCGTCCTTATTTTCAAAGTCTGTACGCCCTCAAAGCCATTCGCATTGACCATCTAAATATATAGTCGTGAGAGGTAAATATCATAGGAAGTCTCGTTCATAACAATGAAATGATAAAACGAGTCTCATGTTAAAAAAAAAAAGCAAAAAAAACTAGAAAGATTTCTCAGCGTAAAACAAAGCCGGAAGTGACCAAGTGTGTATAATCTTGTATTGAATTATTCTTCTCTGCTCACATTTTAGTCCTCAAGTTAAACTGATGGTCCAGTTCCAAACGTGTTTTCAAGGACCTAAAGGAAAAATGCCACAATTCATAAATAAATGATGTGAGTTTCGTGTTTTTGTTATTCAGTCAGTGTTCGTGGGTCTGGTGGACCTGCTGCATTTTCTTTTTTTTAATTCAACACAATCAAACAATGTTATGTTCAAATACTCAACAGATGTTTATTTCATCCCAATTACAAGCAATATAAACAGCATATATGGTTCACATTTCCCCTTTACCTTTGTTAGATCACATTTATGAATTAATGTGCTACTCGTTTTTTGTTTTATTTTATAAAATGTAATACAAAAATAAAATAAATGATATCAAGACATGAGTGATGCTCCTGGCCACAGATTCTCCCATCCCTGTGTAGTGTACGCATGAGTACCACATTCTGGCCTTTCTTTAGCACATAGGACACACACACACACACACACACACACACACACACACACACACACAAACACACACACACACACACACACACACACACACACACACACACACACACGTGTAGCATCACAGGCAGTCCCGATTTTTATTCAAGAAGAACATTCAATTTCACCATTTTTTTAAATTCATATTTCTTCACTTGCTAGCTGATGACGGGCTTGTTCTGGTCCTGGGTCTCATCTTCATTTTGGAACTAGCTGAGGTCAGAGCATAGCACTCTGAGGTCAGACCATATAACACTTAGGCTAGAGCATAAAACCTTGAGATCTATGCTCTGACCTCAGGGTTCTATACTGAGGTCATAACCTAGGGGTCAGAGCATAGAACACTAGGTTAGAGAATAGAACCTTGAGATCTATGCTCTGACCTCAGGGTTCTATGCTCTGACCTCAGGGTTCTATGCTCTGACCTCAGGGTTCTATGCTCTGACCTCAGGGATCTATGCTCTGACCTCAGGGTTCTATGCTCTGACCTCAGCTAGTTCACAAAATGAAGATGAGCCCCAGGACCAAAACAAGCCCGTCATCATAGCAAGTGAAGTTTATGGAAATAAAAAAAAGCAATATTCTGAGCAGCAAAATATACTTTAGTATTACAAGTACCTCTCCTTTCAGAGTGTTATAGCACATGCATTTTATATTAACAGGTCTCTATTACTGATGTATTACGATATAAGACAAACTTTAATATTGTTTATTTTTTGAGAATTGATGCATCATATTTTTTAACTTAGGTCATAATGTGTTTTGCATGTCTTGATCTGCAAAGTAACTTGTAGATTGCCAATAAATGCTGTGATGTAAAAACTAGGCTTCAGTAAAAGCCGAGATGGACGAGCTGATCAACACGTTTAACTTTATTGGTCAGCTGAATGACATCAACCCTGAGGAGCAGGAGTTCCACTGGATTTAGTGCCTCATCAGATATTCATCAGTATTACTACAACTAGACTACTGAGATGCTACTTGAGAAACTATTTGACAGATGAATCCACAGAGCTGCCAACTTTTCAAAAAACCTTGGAGTGAGATTTTGTCGGGGGTGACCAAAATTTAGCCGCGCACGCAGCCACACACGTTGGTGGCTCAAATATCAGGAAACTTGAATTAATTTGGCGTTGTACCCATGTTGTACCCTGCATTTTGGTGGTTTGTGGGGCCTAAAGTCGTTGATAGGGGCAGCCTACTGGAGATGGACAACATTGGTTACATTCTGTGAAGCAAAGACATAGCTGATGGTCCACCCCCAGGACATTTTGGTTGAAGTAGATGTTATTTCATGCATTCTAGTGGATTTTTGGGTGGTATGCTAAAGATGTAGCCTGGTACCAGCCGAACTTAGCCCGCCCTCAACATTTGAGGTCTGGAAGTTCGGTCTGGCACTGCTCCGTTGGGGAGAAATGATCCAAAATCAAAAATTGTTCGGACCAATCAAATTGTCAGGGCGGGCTTTATACGATGATGGACAGATGACAGTAACGTAATCAACCACGTCACCAAAGAGCGCTTGGGAACCACATGTCATTAACATACCTTAGTCCAGGGGTGGGCAATTCATTTTCCCAAGGGGCCACATGAGAAATTTGGACCGTTGTGGAGGGCCGAACCAATAGTCTGAATTTAATTCAATTAACTCAATATGAATGTTATTACTTTATTAAAAAACTGTAAATTATAATGTTTTGAGCTGCTACTGGTAAGAATACATGTTACAATAAGGCTATCAAAATAAGTTAACAAAAATGTAAACCGTACATTAAATATGTATGTTAAAGACCAGCCATTTATTAACTTTAAACAAAAGCAATAAGTGTTTTTGATGGTTTCCAGTTCAGTTGTTCTTACTCAGTGAGAAAAGTCCAGTCTGTGTTGCTTGAACAAGAGCATGACGTCTGGTTGAAGGAGGTGGAGATGAAGGACAGCTGACAGGTATCAGAGAGAGGATCTGATCTGTTGAACTTCATCACTAGAATGTTTGTTCTCATGTAGGTAGATCCAAAGAGAACCAACATCTTCTGAGCATCTTTCCTCATGTGAGGAACGTTCTCCTCTTTGAGAGAAGAGTGAAGATCCTGACTTAAAGTACTCTGTCATAGTGGATCAGACCGCAGGTCAGATCCACGGCGGCTATGCGCGATTAATTTTCAATCTGGAGGCGGAGACTGCAGCGCGAGGCTGCTTGGGAGGGGGGGTCTCGCGACAGAAACTGCAGATCAATACGCTTTCACTTCAGTCTCCAAGTCGGCAACACTGCCCGTAGTGAGGCTGCATAAGCGCGCGCGCCTTCAAAGTAAAAGCAGTGCAGTTTGTATTGCATTCATGGCGTGCACCTTATTTATTTATTTTTCATTTTTGATTGACCTCGCGCGGGCCAGACTGGGAGAGCCCGCGGGCCGTAAGATGCCCAGGTCTGCCTTGGTCTCTGCTGCTCTTGAGTTTCTCCCGCGGTTGTGTCTGTTTGAAAATCTTCTTCTGTTGCTAACTTCGGGACTCTTTGGGGTAAATAGGATGTCTATGCAGCGAATAGGTTTACAGATGCGCTCCTTAGCGCCATCTATCGTCGGGAGTTAGAAAAGGAACGTACGCGCCTCGGCCCAAAATCTGATTTTTTTTTGCCGTGAGAAATTGGTTGTGTGGCTTGAGTGCGTGTGAAAACATGCAAAAGCGTGTGGCACACGGCGAAACCGTGAGAGTTGGTAGCTCTGAATCCATAATGGTAATAGTTGTTGGTTGCAGCCCCACTTTTATATACTCCACTTCAGCTTTACAATTATAACCTTCTATGAATCTCCAGAGATCGTTCCCAATAGGTTATAAAAAGGTTATACAGAAATAACCTTCTTGGAAAGTTCCTTGACCCAATATACCAGATGGGGAAGTATTTGAAGGTTGCAGAAACATGATATTGTGAAGGGCCTGGGGGCCTCTTCCAGAGTGTGTGTGTGTTCCTGTGGTGCAGGTGTGTTTTCGCTATAATTTATTTAGTTTTAACGCCTTCCTGTCAGTCTCATGTGTCTGAATCAACATTGGTACATTTGTTAAACGTTCTTACTTGATACCTCGCATGCTTCCTTTGTTTATGGTCTCAATAATCATGACAATTCAATTACACTTCAATTAAAGTTGTCATTCTCGCTTCTATTTATTCATCCATTTTTTTATTGATCAAGTCTAACATTCATTGTTGACTTATTTCACCGTGTATTCCCGTATATGAATGCACGTATTAATGCATGAACACGTCTCTAGTCTCGCCCTCCCTACCTATGACCAACCTGCTCCTCCGTCTCTTCCTAACTTCGCCACACTTGCTGACTTCCTGTCACTGGAGCTCCGGGACACTCAGCGGAATGGCTGCGTTCCTGCGAGCTCGTAAATATGTTCGTTGTGTCGTCCGCTTCTCCGACCGTGAACTGTAAACGCCCGTGTTGAACCGCGTGTGACGATACAAACAAAACAAACAAAAAGGACGCCTACTAGCCACGCTGTCATGGTGGGTGCCCGTGCTTTTACTAGATATCCGGAGAGAAACGTGTTAGCCAGCTAGCCAGCGAGCTAACGAGGCTAACGTCGCACGGATACCATTAGCCGTGACGTCATGCTCGGTTGTTGTTCTGCTTGACGTGTTCGGGGCTTCACTTGTTGACCAATAATAACCATTAACTTGTTACCAAACAATAACCTGTTTTTTTTAAATGATCACGACGCACTTGAGATGGTTACAGATTAATTATCGGTGTGATCTTAGCTTAGCTGAACTTTCATGGGGGGCGTGGTCAGTCGCGTGCTGCTCGCGAGCTTTATTACTTAAAATAGATTAAGTCCAGTCCAGACAACACGGCGATGAGTATTATCCATGTGGTCGTTGTCTTTATTTTCCACAACTAGCACCGTGTGTTTGAAGCAATGCAACAGTTCAAACTTTGTAAAAGCAGAAACACATGTGTAGTACAGCTAATACATACAGCACGTTTAAGTGTGTAGTGAAGTTAGAATAGTTTGCCTGAGTTGTGTTCGCTGCACAGATGTTGTTCAATGTAGGGGAAGCTCCTTCAAGAGCTGCGTATTGATTACTCTCTTTGTTGTTTTTACAGTTAATTCATCAATAATGTACCTCATAAAATGTTAGATTATAGTGAGAACTGATTATGACGATTCCACAATGCATATGAGTTGAATTGCTTGTTTTGCCTGAAGAACAGTCCGGAAGTATGTCATTGAGCCAGTTTTCAAAACATAAACAATCTCAAGACGGATCCTTTTCGTCCTCATCAGCGCTCTCTGGTGGACAAACTCTGTAACTGTTTCTAATTGGCCTCAAACCGAGCTCTACATTTCTGTCCAGCAATTTCTTACTACTTTCTCGTCAACATTTATACATATATTTTGTTATCTAGTCCTAAAACAGCAAATATTTACATTTTAGAAGCTGCAAATATGTTGCATTTTACCTTAAAGAATTACACAAATTATTCTAAAAACGTTTGTTTATTTACTGTATTTACCAATAACCTCAATAAAAAAGGCAGTCTGTTAAGTGCACACTATATAAAGAATAAAACACAGGCAGTAATTGCAGTTGCAACGTATCTAACTAACACAAGAAAACCATGACCAAAGTCAGTCTCCCTAATTTCTCCACACGGTTCTGCTATACATTAGAAAAGTCTGCTTTACTTTGTAGTTCAGGTTGATGTCACCGTGCTCTGCAAGACCGCACACCCAAAAGCTGAACAATCCACAATCACAGTATGTTTTCAGGACAAACAACCGGCTATTGATGGATTTAAGTAAAACTTAACTTCTTCTTTGTACAGGCTGAAGAAAATGAAGATATCGGAAGTACGATTGAGGATGAAGATGAAGGTTCAGATGACCCAAACCTTCATGTGAGGAATCTTATATAGACATACATACAGTAGATGACGATTAACATGTTATTTTCTCATTTCTAAATTATTGCTGGTATTAATTCCAACTGCTACAATCTCTTATCCCTTCAGGACGTGAGAGCATTTTTTCTTTGCTTGGCAGTTTTCTTATTTAACTCTCATCTTAGTGTTTGTTTCTGTTCCACTACACTGTCAACATGGTGCTGCCTTGTAAAGCCAGCGAGCTCCACTCACTCAAGTTTGAATGAAAGTTCAAAAATCTCATAAAGCGAAAGTGTCTCACAAATCCATCAGGTGCAGTGCAAGTATAGGATGTATTAGTACATAAATACATGTACTCTAAACCCAAGCTGCACTTGTCTTACTGTTTTCCAACATTGGATTTGCATGGGCTTACACCACTGTTGTAAGTGTAAACCAAAATCCATGCATATTGATACCACATACTACATATTTTACAGAATACTGAGCCAAGTCATGATATTCAAGTAGCACAAGAAACCTTGTATGTTAGAATAAAGAATCACCTTTGATGTTGTCCACGATTTCAGACTATTCAGAAATAGTTTTTGAGAAATCCTTTCACGGGGGATTCAGAACACAGAAGCCCGGGACTTTTTTTGGCCCTTAATAATCATTTTATTGTATTGCAGCTGGAGCTCAATACGTTCAGAGCGCAGTGGATGTCTGAACTCAAACTGAGCTCTGGAGCAAGTGGCCGGCTGCTGCGAGCTAAAGGTCTGAGGAGGACACAAGATATTATCCGAGAGGAGAAAGTAAGTTATGAAATGATTTCATGTACTTTGATGTATTGCAGAGGGCTTTCACTGAACTCCACACTGCTGTTGAATGATCGATGTGAGTCTTCTTCCTTCTTCCTTCAGGCCACCGAGCTGTTCTTGAGAGCTGTTCAGGAGGAGCAGAATGGAGCCGTCTATGAGGGTACGTATGTCGGATGAATGGTGATCAAACTCACCAGTGAAAGGATGAAATGTCACAAAACAATTCTTCTTTCGAGACTAACCGAAATGTATTACATTTTTCCAGTAAGCTTATATAAAATGCTACATTATATCAGAGTTGTTTTGATACTGCATGCATTTCTTACTCAATCATGTGATGAAACAGTTCAGATGTCACGTTTCATCCACCCATATAGTTTTGTGACTTCAAAATCAGAAACAAAGACAGATTGCATTGCTTGAGTACTTCAATTTAATATTCTTGTTAATGTATCATCAGATGTATTTCTTTACTTGCAGCAATCAAGTTCTATCGCATGGCTATGCAGCTTGTGCCTGACATTGAGTTTAAAATCAACTACAGCCGTCCTCCTGATGCTGACCGAGTGGGAGGAAACTAGTAAGCTGCTTTGATTTATTTTATATATATATATTATTAAAAATCTAATTTTGCAATGTTTCAATATGGTGTGAAAGGTCTGTTTAAAAAAAAATGTAGATCTCATTTGAATGTGTTTTTCATCTTAAAGGAACAGTGTGTTACATTTCGGGAGATATATTAGCAGAAATTGACTATAATACCAACAATTTTCTTTTCTGTATAATCACCTGAAAATAAAAATCATTGTGTTTTCATTGGCTTAGAATGAGACATTTATATCTACATACAGAGCGGGTCCTCCTCACAGAGTCTGCCATGTTTCTACAGGAGCCCAGAACAGACAAACCAAATACTGGCTCTGGATAGGGGCATTTGCATTTTCACTTTCTAGTATCTGCTCGCGTAGCTCTCCAACACGCTTGGCATATGGGAGAAATTCAGTTAGTTGCAATCTGCAACCTCTTCAATAGATGCCGCCAAATCCTACACACGGCACCTTTAAAGTCCCAGTGACACTGAAGTTAGAGACGCATCTGTAACGTGATCAGTTAGAAGAGTTGTCTATATTGGTAAATAGCACAATAAGACAGCACAAAAAGACATTTTTTATTTCGTCTCGACTTTTAGCTTAAACCTTCCAATTTATGTATGTTGTGCATTTATGTAGCGTCATGGAGCCGGGATTGCTAATGTGTGCTGAACCATTAAAACAAAAACCTGCTGAGTTTGAAAGGTGAATGATGTGCAGGCTTGCATGAGAGACTCTCGCGTCTAAAACTGAACACGTGTTTTATTGCAGTGTGGACAATAATGCTGATGGTGAAATCGAGGATCTACTTGCCTACTTTGAGGAGGAGCTCACTCTGGAAAGCTCTTTTCCAAAGATCTGCACTCCTGAGTTGGATTTGACTCAGATGCACATTTCTGGTAAAATCTGTATTTATTTTTAGATTGTAAACACGTCTCAGGTCATTATCAACTTGTATTTATGCATGTATTTTTATTAAATGTTCTTCTTTTTTTTACTGCAGCCTTGCCACGTGAAATCCTGATGTACATCTTTCGCTGGGTTGTGTCGAGTGATCTGGACATGCGAGCCCTGGAGCAGCTCTCTTCGGTTTGCCGTGGGTTTTACATCTGTGCAAGGTCAGACCCTCTGTCATGGCAGATTAGATGTGTGACAGCTTGTTTTTTAACAGCTTGCTTCTTCATTTCTATGTGCATGGTTATAGGGTCACTCAATCTTTTTATTTTTTATCCATCTCTCTCCAGGGACCCTGAGATTTGGCATTTGGCCTGTTTAAGAGTTTGGGGACGGAACTGCACCAAACTCACTCCCTTCAATTCCTGGAGGGAGATGTTCCTGCAAAGACCTCGTGTGCGTTACGATGGTAATTACGTGTTTATTTTTCAGTTTCAGTACAGGGAAAAACCCAAATATAGTGTGGTTATAGGATTCTCCTCAATACAAGGATATCATAATGATTTTATAATAAAAAAAAGTCAAAGAAGCCAATTTAAGGATAATAGTTATATCTACAAAACACCAGTTCCCAAGCCAAATGGCTCAATGGGGGCGGATGTGGCTCATGGGTAGCATGGTCGTCCTGTGACCCCAAGGTTCACGGTTCGATCCCAAGTCTCCTCCCTTGAGCAAGACACTGAACCCCCAGTTGCCTCACGGCAGCACACTGCTCCCCTCTTCATGCTCTTCTTCTTCTTCTTCTTCTTCTTCTTCTTCCTATTCTTCTTCTTTAAATAGCCATTTGGCTAAATATTATGGGTGAAAATAACATTGGACCAATCTTGATTTTGCATCTAAAAAGTTAATACTGGCCAATGTAGCGGTGAATTATGTTTCTATTACTGCACTGAACATCCAATGAAGATGATTTACTGGATGTTCAACTTTTGTTTTTTCACAGGTGTTTATATCAGCAAGACGTCATACATCCGTCAAGGAGAGGAATCGCTGGATGGGTTTTACAGAGCTTGGCACCACGTTGAGTACTACAGGTAGATGTTCGACTTTAACGATCATCTTTTGATTGTGAGTTGTGTGGATGTCACAGATCCGATTGTTATCACAGGTACCTCCGGTTCTTCTCTGACGGCCACGTCGTCATGGTGACTACCCCTGAAGACCCTCTGCTAGTGGTTCCTCGCTTGCGTACTAAGAACATCAGGTACACCTCTGTTTCATACCGTCTCTGTTTCATACCAATTCCGCTAGAGTGGATGTCAGAACATGGAAGAATGATTTCACTGTGAGGCAGCACTTTTCACGATTGTTGAATTTTGTTTAATTTTTCAGAATGGATTCTGTTCTGCTCGGTCATTTCCGTCTGTCACAGGAGACAGACAATCAAACCAAAGTTTTTGCTGTTGTTTGTAAGAAAAAGGAGGTGAGAATACATTTGGGGGATGAGTAGGAAAGACTTAGTGGCCATTGTGCAGATGTGCTTTTGTGTAAAGTGACATTTTAACAAAGCAGCCTATGGGGCCATTATTGGAGCAAAACTATTTTATAAATTTGTGTGAAAAGTTGTGTAACTGTATCTCAATCCTTGTGTGCGTAATACAATTTGTAAATGTTAATAACTATTAGATGTAGACTGTATTGCTACTGAATCACAGAGCGGTACAGACAAATCGCCACATGCATTTGCAAATATCTCCCACAGCAGAAGTGTGGTGAAAGTTATGGGTAATAAGAAAACTGAGATGCCCACTGAGTTGGAACGGACAACTTGTCTGTATCTCCAGCTTATGGAGAGAAATACCTTTCAGTTACTGACATGTATCTAGATGCAGTTACAGATTGGCCTACACATTTAATAGTCTGATTACATACACAAAGAGTGTGATAGTCCCACAGCTCTCCATATCTTTTAAGCTAGATCTGAAATGAGAACATTTGATTGGACACTTAAAAAAATTATTTTAAGCAAAGTTAACCAATGGGTAAATAAAATACAAATTAAGTAAATGAAATAAAAGACTCATTGTAACTTTACATGTTTTACATACTTGCACCTGTGTTAGGCTTTTTAAAATGTTCATACTTTACAGATTACTCATCATTGCTATTTAAAATAATGTGACATTTGTTATAAAAACAGTAATTTTTTTAAATTATTTTTTATAAATGTGACATTATTTTTTCAGAAAATGTAGACGTTCTTTTGAGCCTCTACATGAATGATCCAAAAGCTGAACTTGTGATACTGTACAATATTCTCATCATGCATTTGTACTGTAAATACATGGCAATACATATATGTAGTGCTTTGCAGGTTACTGCAGATTAGAGACAACTAACTTTTAAAGAGTCATATCTCGTGTGGGGTGGATTTATGTATTTACTACATTTTATTATTGAACCTAACATACATAAGGAGGTGCTAACAGAATAAACAAGTATTTTACTCAGTAGAGTTGAGGCTAAGAAATTCAAATGTTTGCACTTCTACCTAACTAGTAATGTCAAACTGAGTGACGCATGAATGCTCACTTGCACTGTAAATTCAAAATATCCAAGAATGTTAAAAGTAAAACTTGTAAACTGTGTTATTTGTTGACAGAAAGCGACCGAGTTTCAAAGGAATCGGTTCTGCAGGCGGAACCCGCCTCCAGAGGCTGAGCACAGCTTTCACGTGGGACTGCATCTGTGCTCTGGGGGGCGTCAGAGTTTCAGCAAGATGGTGTGGATCCACCACTCCTGCCACATCACGTACAAGTAAGAGACACAAGTTAGAAAGTAGTGGAAAAGAGAAGAACAAAATACCCTATTTGTTTTCACCAAATTGACCTTAATTGTGTTTTCAGGCCGACCGGGGAAACCGTTATCACGGCGTTTGACCTGGACAGCATGTACACACCCTTCTTCTTTGCGCGTGTGAAGAGTTACACTGCTTTCTCCGGACAGCCTCTTTAAGATGGCGGATAACCTGCACATGATCCCACAAAGACCACAGCAGGAGGTCATCCACCATTTAAAGAAAATGCATCCTCCTCAGCTTGTTTAAATTGTGTTGCAGCTGGATTACCGTCTTGACATATGAACCCTCATGCTTCCTACTTGCAGACACTTTATGTTTCAGGTTTACATGATGGAATACAACTCATTTTCTGATTTCAGAAATTCTGATAATCTGCTGAGAGCTAAAATAATTAGCAACCTTTCCCACCTGCTCCAAGCAATGAATGTTCTTACGGTGTTTGTTTCATGGTGCACTTTCTCCCTCAAATAAACAGTGGTGAACAGAATATGCTCTTATAGTTTGATTTGTTTAAATTGAATGAAAACATCAGCCTCAGGGTAGTGATGTGTATCGAACAATTCTTAAGCATGTAATGCACACTTGTGGCTATAGGACATATGATCCATCAGTAGAATTATAGAGGTCCTATTACGCAACATCACGGAAAAGATGTGCAGATGTGATTTGGAGACTTCGACTTGCATTATTTGTCTTGCTGAGGACACAGGAATAATCCACACATTACATGTTCTGGGAAAACTGAGTGCGGACAGATCAAACAGGATTTGCAGGGGGGGAAATACATGTGAAAGTTGTGTTGGATTAGGCTAAAAAGATTTCTGCTTTGTTGACTTTACTATAGTTGGGTTTAAAACAACTATTCTCAAGGAATGACTTCTATCACAAATTCATAATTAAAATGGCAAAAATATCTATTTCTGCTCTCAAATCAGACAATACAAATAAAAAACTAAAAAGGGCAATTCAAAACTTAATTTTGTTTAATTTTAGATGTAAATTTGAGTTGATTTGCACATAACGTCTAATTTTAAAGCCTTTAGGCTCTAGTTTTATAACAAATACACATGTTGATATTCATATTGCTTTGAGGTGTAGGGAAGCTATCAGGATATTAGTGCAAATTCAAAATAAATCCAAATAAAAAGATTAAGTATAGGTATCCCCCAAAACCATCTTCAGAGTGGTTTTATTCTGCTCTTTTTTGGGTGAGTCGGGTGAGTCAAAATATTGATAAATTCTGATCACTTTTTTTACGTTCATTCACATTCACATAAAAATTATGAAAAAATGTGGTTGTGTTTTGCAAAAATAAAGCCCTTTAGAGGATTTATTGTCTGTACTAATAACTGCGTCTCCTCTACTCTGCCTGTAAATTCAATATGAAGCTACAACCAGCTTCTGGTAAGCTTAGCTTAGCATAAAGACTTGGAACGGGGGAAACTGCTAGCCTGCCTCTGTTTCGAAGGTAACAAAATGTCCCCACCAGCACCTCTAAACATACTCATTTCCACATTTATTTCACACCTGGAAGATGCCCAATACTACCACAGTCAGATCAGGCTGGTCATTAAGCGCCTCCACTGGAGCTGTTGGTGTTAAGGGCCTTGCTCAAGGGCCACACAGTGGTGGTAATGAGGGAGGAGAATAAATATGGGTGGTGAAATTGAGAAGGGTGCTGCCTTCTCACTTTGTATTGATGAACCAGATTTATTCTGGCAGTGAACCGATAACCCTTTGGTCCTGAAGCCTGATCTATAAACTCCTGAAGAGACACTTTTTAATCACATCATAGAAATGAGTAAACACACACGCTTACTATACCGCTGTTTTCAGGGGAGAACCTCAACACAATCGCCCCACCCTCTCTCTCTCCCTCAGGCCATTGCCTCTGAAAAATCTGTGAGTAAGGCATTGTTTGCATAGTGGCTGGCCAGCAGACATGCCACAAAAGCTCACAAACAGTCGCTCTGTACTCCTGTCAAATGCGAGCTGTGTCACACACACAGCAAAGCAGTCTGCACACCCTGCTGAGGAGGAGGTCGCAGTGGGAGAGTGTTACCTCTGAAGTGGAAAGGACTGACAGGGGAGTAGGCTTAGTCAAAGTGGCTGTCAGGAAAGGAGAGGATTTCTAAGAATATCTTGAGGAAAATAAGTTTCTTGTTTCTTGCTTTCTTTCACACAATAAGCGCAGCAACACACAACTGATCCACGTCAGGTTCAATTATTTAAGTGTACAGTCAAGATTGGACTTTTATAATCGAGCATGCCAAACATTCCTTCATAACAAAAGCTCACAACGAGCTGGGTGCTGATATCAGGACTGAGGAAACACAAAAACACTTTTAAGAATATCTCAATCCACTGAGAGCACTTGTTAGTGGACCTAGAAGGGAATAAAATAAAGTAGAAATAGGAAACAGAACACATCAGTGTTTTGGGGAAAACTGTCTAAAACGTCTGAAAATCCCAAATGCTTGAATTTGAAAAGAAATATTCGCTTCTAACATTTTCCTTCACTACAGATAACCTATATTATATTGGCTGTGTTTATTACCAACAACATTTGAAGATAACAAAATTCTAAAACAATTGTATTTTACTGCATCATCTCTAATGGTTAAAGTTGGAATATACTTTAAAACCCAAACCCATGTTTCACATCACATAGTGTAATTTTCTGATGTAAATAAGTTGCAGTAAACTAATACACACAGCATAGTTGCCGTTATAGTATATCTTGTTTATTAGAGCCAGCTTTGACTTTTAACAATATGCCTTCTAACACACTTATTCAAATTCAAAAACCAGACAAGAGGCCATGTGGCGCTTTGAGCTAAATGCTAATCGTGCTAACATGCTCACAATGACGCTTAACCATCTTAGCGTGTTAACATTAGACAACTGAGCTTTATTGCAACCAGACCTCTACCATGGCTAATACATGTTTACACAAACATTACATGGAAAAATATTATAAGGCTTAGTGAGCTCTCAACTCTTCTGCTGTACAGATGTTGTCTGTCTACACAAGCTACATTATTTCTAGCAATTACATAATTTTCAATGAAAGACAACAAGTAGGTTTACAATCTGTGTTTTTTTTTAATGAGTTACAGGGAGTAAAGCATGAGTCACAACATGTCAACCCAGATTTACCCCACATTTCTGAAAATATTTATATATATATATATATATATTTATTTTAACAGTCTATAAAAATGTACGTAATAAGTAATTACATACGCTTCCCTGGCCTTTTCCAATTGGGATCTTATTAAATGCTAATCCAGCCCTTAAATATATAAACCCTATTACCTTCACCTTGTACAAAAGAGGAACTGCAACAGGGATGGCATGTAGCTGGAAATAATTTAACTATAAATACAGTTCTGAGTAGATACGGCTTATGCAGGTTGAGCAGGTTTTCTCTTATCGGCAGATATCTCCGAATCATATTTATCAGGCAGATACAATTCTATGAATTATTAAGAATTGAACAATAATTTCTGCTGCAGTGAACATGCATCTAGGTCATCTATACATTTGAACATCATGTCATGCTCATTCAGTGGTTAAAGCCAGACAACACCTCATTATATTGATTCAGCATGGTAGAGGAGTTCAGCAGTGCTCCACTGAGAGTAGCAGTTTTACAGAGTTCATCATTCAAACATCCTTGTACCATTGTTTTCTATACCAGCATTTACTGTGTTGGCCCCTGGCAATGGTTTAGTGAAGAAGTAAATAACATAAACATAAGGAACACAAAGGAATAAATAGTTCAATCTCCACAACCTTCTTTTTCAACAAAACAATTCTCTTGTGAGGACTTTATGTTTTCACATTAAAAACATGTTAATATGGTAAAGTAACTGTTTTAGCAAAATGTTAAAAGAATAGTTCATCATTTTGGGAAATATGCTTGTTAGCTTTCTTGCCAAGAGCTAAATGAGAAGATTCATACCGCTCTTATATTTGTACGCTAAATTTGAGGCTACAGCCTTTGGACATAACCAGGCTAGCTGTTTCTCCATGTTTCCAGTCTTTATGCTAAGCTAAGCTAACCAGCTGCTGGTTGTCCTGTAGCTTGATTTCATGAGACACGAGAGTGGTATTGATCCTATCATCAAACCCTCAGCAAGACAGTGTACAAGCATATCTCCCAACTATTATTTTAATATAAGATAAACATCACTGTTGGTTTAGTATGTTTCAGTTGTTAGGAATGATAGTTTAGGACATTTGATATATCAAAAACAGAAACATCAGGCACAGGATTTGAACTGGAAGTTTGACAGATATTAGTATGAAATGGACCAACATGAATCTGGTCATAGCATATTGAAAAGATTAAAAATGCTAAATTAGAAACCAAATAAACTGGTCCAGAAGGCACCATATTTATGCAAAGACTAAAAAATAATACTACTACATATTCATTGACAAAACAATTCCATCTCATGATCCATTTATCAGCTATTTTGAAGCTTTTGATCGTATCACATGATCTTCCTCAGTATGTGGTTTACTCAGTTGTCATGAAATTTATATTTCCATTATTATGGACAATGTAAGGACTTGTGATAATCAAAAGCTCTAGAGCATCTACTAATTGGACCTTTTGGTGAGATTTTTTTTTCTGCTGTTCCCACGGTCAAACAAGGATATTGTAAAGTTTATCCGAATATAATATACTTGAGTTTTTATATTTGAACTATACAATATGATAAGATTCACTTGATAGGCTACCTAAGTAATTACCAAAAAGCAGCTGCACTGCAGACCTATATTTAATTAATTTAAATAAATTCAAGTTCTAATTGCATTCACTGGATAAAGCTACAGTAGATATTATATTAATCTGAGAGGAGACACATATATTTGTATAACATGGGGTTGTTAAGGAGAATTGATTTAATATTATGCTCATGAAACATAACTTACCCTCTTACATTGTGTCTGGTTTGAATATAAATCCCTGAAAATGCAGTACACTATGCTTTGGTTATGCTTTGGTTAGATGGCTAAATATTACAAACTGGAGAGGCTGCTCTGCAAATATATATCGGCCCTACAGCAAAACGTCTACTGGTGCAATCTGTCAATAACATGTGTGATAGTGTTACACAGGGCAAAATGTAGGTTTATGCAACAACAGGCAGGAGTGAGGTAAAGCAAGACTGAGGATGCTTGCCCTAGTTAAACTTAGGGCCATCGTCAGCATTGTGGTTTTATTTGTCCCCTGGGTTGTTGAAAGAGACGTCATTGAGTGTGATAAAAAACCTTCAGCTGCAACCAACAGCTGAAAACGTTCATCTTTGGACCTTTTGTGTGGAAAGCATCAGTGAATTAATCAAAATGTGTGTTTCATTGCTTGTAGCAAGAGGTTTTTGGGCTTTGGAGTGAATTTCTTCTAGAGGTCGGGTGAGGTAATATTGTGCAGCCATACTACAATACTATTGTATGGGAATTTATTATTCAATACCGTGAGTATAGGAATGTGTACAAAAAGATGGAAAGTATGTAACTATGGCTTAATTCATCTCAAGTGAATGCTAAACTATTCTAGGTAAGAGGATACATATACCTCCTAGCAGCATTAGCTAGCCCGCTACAGTGAGAATCAGTTGGCGGTTTCTCAAACGTTAATCCACCCTCAGTTTGTTGTGTGCAGTGCGTTCCGTGGCTGGCATCCCGTTTGCATGTCCATTCGTTGATGCAGGAGAGCCGTTTTGGTGCTCCTTCTTTAGAGAACCACTGTGCTTTTTGTAAGTCTTAAAAGAGAGGCAGAAATAGCATGTTATAATTAAACACAATGTTATCACTGACAATTAAAGAAGGCGAACAGGCGGCTTCATGATTAAATGTAATTACTGAAACACAAATTATTTTTCTTACTATGAGATAGGAAGTTATTTAGAAACAGTGTTTCCTTCACATAGCGTGGTCACACATTTAAGGGGTCCTTATCAAAACTAAAAATATTTTTGCATATCATCATCAATATCACAATTTCACAGCATATGCAGGGCTCTCAAGTGTCACGCATTGAGCGTGACTGTCACGCATTTCGGTCTTAAGTCACGCCCTCCCGCCACAGATCGTATTTCTCACGCTGAAAAAAAACCAGCGATGTGCCACAGCGCACAAACATGACCTGGTCGCGCTGCCCTCACCATGGAGGAATCAAGCACGTCTCCCCCGAATCCCCTGGAGTTCTGCCGTGAGGTGCCACTCATCAGCCAATCAAAAAAAAAGAAATGGGCTACACGAATAGCCAATCAGAAAAACGTATCTGTTGTATCTGGGTGAAATGTAATCCAGCAACCAATGAAAATAAAGCTAATAATAATATAGGGGGTAGGGGGGCTGGTCTGTGGGCATACGGCATGGACGGAGGCGCGGCCGGGGGGGAGAGAGGAGGAGGAGGAGGATATGTCACTCTTACCTGTCTTAAAAACTTGAGAGCCCTGCATATGTAACATACACAAATGTTAAACCAAATAAATCTGCTTCCAATAACAGAACTAGTTCACCAAATTCTGCCTATATACCTATTTGCCTATATACAAACACACACATATACAGTTGTGTTTATCATATGAATGGCAAGGCTGACATTATTCACGTTTTAACATGTATCCTGAAAATACTAAATACATTTTCAACACTTTCCTTCTTCCTTTCAGCTCCAAACCTGCTTCTTACTGAAGATGTATATATTTGAATGAATATAAGTCATGAATATAACATTTAATAAGAAAAAACAAGCCTAGTAATATAGTTGAACACTTGTTTTAACACACCTTACTCAAACAGGAGTAACTACTGCATTTGTTAATATACATTTATTGCTGTAGTGAGTATTTACAGCAGCAGGATGGAGTTTGTTGGATTAACTCAAAACTAACTCAACAGTCATGTTCATTGTAGAGAAGGAACATGTTACCCAGAGCAACAGTGTGGACTATTTCTGTGTTTTCATTGTTTTTATTGTTCAACAATGGAGACCGCTTTCACAAGCTCTGGTTCAATCAATTCATTGTCAGTTTTGGTCTTTTTATGGCACTTGCTGACGATAATAACATATCACCAAACCTATCCTTTAACCTCATTAAGTAACCATTCAAAAGTGAAAAACCAACTGACCTGTATGTAGAAGTTTGAGAAAAGGAAAATGAGCGTGACCATGTAACTTATTTGGAAGTACAGCCATCCCTTGGGGAAGCTACACGGCCAAATGACTGCACACATCGTCTGGAACATGGTTAAAAAGAACTGGATCTGTGGAGGAAACACGACACATGCTATGTGAAGGTGACACACAGCTTATAGAAACATATTATTGATCCAGAGCTTAAAATATCTTTTAGTGGACAGTGAAAATGTCTGCACTGTATTAGGACTAAAGAGGGTCCCGGAGAAAATAGTGCGAGGACACTTCAACATCTAGCAACATAAAGATCCACAATGTAAAGTGCATATAACAATAATCACACGCAAACCAAAGATCAAGAGCTGAAAATATAACAACTTTTCTTTACAACAGTAAATTTAAAAGGACAACGAGGGAAGATGCTGCGAGGGAAGAAACAGTGGTGAAAGTACATTTACTCAAGTACTGCGCATAATTCCTGTTTTGAGGTACTGAGTATTTCTATTTCATGCAAGGCAAAGGCAAATATTGTACTTTTAATCCACTACATTAATTTGGCAGCTGTTATTTTTCTTAAATATTATACATTGTTCAGTACACAAGTAATTATAGTCTGTAATTGAGTTGTTAATGTTTGATTTTCTTTAATAAAAGCCAAAAGATCTAATAGTGCGGTAAGAATATTTATTTTCAATGCAGTTAATCAATTAATTTCCAAAACCCTTTTATTTTCTAGTTATTGTTGTGCAGAAACCTGCTTTGATCTTCCTCGTTTTGTTTGTTAAGAGCATTCTTAAACAAACCTATTCAAAAATAAAAACTGATTGAATACAATTTTCTGGACTGACTGACTGACGTCTTTTAAGAAAATATGACTTTGAGACGTAATAGTAATCAGAAATATGGAAGATGGGCGTTTTGCAGATTTAACTGCCTAACAGTATATGAAATAGTTAAATTAATTAAATTAAACAACAATAAAAGGCTAATGCATCAGTAATATTGATCAAATAGAATATACAGTTTATGTATGTTTACTACATCATGATCAAATGAGCCTTTTATGAATTATGACTACTTTTGGTACTTTCGATTTAGCTGATAGCACTTAATTTTTCCTTATTAATCTATTAATTCTACTTTTACTTCAGCAAAATATATAAGCACTTCTTCCACCTCTGGGCTGAACCCACCAGCTGAAACTGTGTGATGTACTTCTTCCACCAAAGGTACGGCCGTATGGCGGGGATAGCCGACAGGCCGTAGTAAGAATACATTACCACGTGGACGAAGCTATTCAGGGAGGCGCCAAAATACGCTGAAGAGACATAGTGGAGACACAGGAAGTTACTCATGTACTGCGAGCAAAGTGAATGGCAGTGAATCAATCAATCAGTGAATGGCAAGTAACGTGGCAAGTAACGTGCATTAGTGGTGTTATGATCATAGAGGGAATAACTTATTGTCAGTGTGGAACCATTACTTTAAAGTTGATGTAAAATCAATAGAAGCTATTAACAGTAATACATAAATAATATAGTGAACATCCGATGACTGAATGAAATGTGTTCAAAGATCTGAAGTGTCCCATTATATTTGAATCTAAAGTAAAATGCCATCAGTGTATGAAAATTGACAACTGCATAACTCGCAGACTGCTGTGCTTTTTTCTGCACAACTTTAATAGGAAAGCACAAGAAGATATTTAACAGCGTTCAGATCACTTTGTGTCCTTTGAGGCTTTGTGGGGAAAACTAATGCGTTTAACATTAGAGCACTTGAATTATTTAGCTCTCTTTGGGGCCAAACCGTAAATGTGGTTACTGCAGTGATTTGAGTCCCTGGAGGGTAAAGTTGTCTTAAAACACTCACAATGGCCGCTGGGGACCCAGTTCATAACAAACCACCAGATATTCAGCATGCTAACATGGTGGTAGAGGTGGAGAAACGTGATCTGGTGATTGTTCTTTCGTAGTATGAAGAAAAAGGTGTCCATGAACTCAATGAGCTTTGAGAAGTAGTACCACCACAGAACATTGGTGATCTGAGAGGAGATGCAGCAAAACAAAAACGGGTTAAAGAGGAATAAAACAGAAGAACAACTTCTTGAAGAGAACAATGGAGAGCTGGCCAATCAGAAAATTACAGTTCAGAAGTTCTTTCAAGTGATAAGCAGAAGTCATCCTCAAAGGCCCTTGGAAGTTCACGATCGTAAAGCAATTTAACTTCCTGTACTGTGGCGGTGGCACAGTGATAAACCTTTTGATGTAATCACCGCAGAACTGCAAAGCCGTGCACATTTCCCTGGGAGCCGTGTTTTCACCTCCACTGAGCTCAGTAGGGCAACTGAAGAGAGTCATCATGATGACATGAGTCGGATTAAACTGACTCTCCTGTCTCTGCAGCTTATCCGCTGGGATTTACAGGTACTTGCCCATAGAAATCCCAACAAAAAAGAAACACACGTTGTGCTTAATATTTTATATATATACTTGCTGTCCGACAATAACTGGTATTAATATGTTTACTGTCCTATTAATAATATCAAGAAACAGAATAGGAAATAATATGCCAAATATGTGATCACATGAAAATATTATTTTATCATTTTAAACAATGATAATAAAACAGGTTACACAGTGTGAATCAGACTGACTCACCTTATTATCCACTTCCTGTGCACTGTGAGTGTTTTGGCAGTAGAAGTTGTAGCCACCGCTCCACACAGCAGTAACAAGCTGATGAATGATAAATACATATTTATGAATACAAACGCGACACACACAGGCACTGCAGTGCACAGAAACAATGTAAAAGTGAAACAACTTTCCCTTCCCTACAAGTAATACACACATGCACAGACAAATGGCAAGTCAGATCACTCACACTTCTGTCCATAAGGGAGAGGGATCCTCCTCTGATGCTCTCCCGGAGGTTTCTTCCCTTTTTCTCCCTGTTAAAGGTTTTTTTGGGAGTTTTTCCTGAACTGAATTGAGGTCCCGGGACAAAGGATGTCATATGTGTACAGATTGTAAAGCCCTCTGAGGTAAATTTGTGATTTGGGGCTATACTAAATTGTATTGAATTGAATAACTATATCCTGTCCCATATCGGTTTGTCGTCAGCTTGTGGTGCCCAGTATTATAATGATGTAATCTAATTGATCCTAAAAAAAACATGAGCTCACACTGCTACTAAAATAATCTGTATGATATGATGTGTAATGATTATCAGGTGATTTTATGACGTGTTATCACAGAGTGTTGGAATTAATAATTAACAAACATTTAACACACAGGTAGAATTCCTATGTTATAAAACACTCAATAGTAACAATCTGACTTATTTTCCCTCTACTAAAGTGGTACTGCAGTGATTTGTCCATAACGCAAGAGACATATTAAACAATTTTGGCTAAAAATCAGCTAATAGCTAAACTATTCTGACTTGTAGTTTCTAGTATAGGTCCAACTGGAAAATAACATTGGATCCCACACTTCCTATTCGGCAACTCAAATATTTAACAAAAACTTTACTTTTGGTTCATTCACGATTAAAACATGTATACAATGACAGGACAACATTACAAAAACTAAACAAACAGTCCATCACACACACAACGTCAGCAAGAAGTGTATATTGGACAAAGTAAAAGCAATTATACTAATTAAAACTAAGGATATTACCACCCTTGGTTAGACCGCCCCTGCTTGGCATCTTTCAGACTCAAACCAATCTTTATCAAAGACTTCATAAGGTTATTTTTGCCTACTTAACAAAAGCCACCAAAGCCATTATTATAATAAGAATTATTAATATAACAACTCTGTTTACAGTAGTACTCTTTTTGACAAGTAAACTAATCTTTATGTGCACAGTCAGTGTCACGTCCCTTAAAACAACAATTATTCTAATGCAAGTAGATGCCGTGGCTTAATGCTGATTCACCAAATCGATATAGATACACTGTCTTTGTCTGCTGCTGTAAAATGCTTCCTTAACTAAACTCAGTGCCAAGAAGCTGCCACCAGTTAGGAACCAGCAACATAATTAAGTATTTGGTTTATAAACATCAAACATTTCATCATGTGCGCACAGACATAAGCCGTCCTCTCGGTTGTTATAACTCCGTGATTCTTTGTTCAAACCTCCAGCAGCATTAGTCAGCCTTTAAATATTACAAAATTAATCACAATCAGATTAATCACAATCATTATGTGACAAACCGCTGTGACCTGGAAACTAGACAAGAACAAAACTGCCTTGTACTTTGATTCACATCAGGTGGCATTGATTTTGGACTGCCAAAAGTTCACCCCATGGCCGGGGCATTGTCAGAGTACAGAGTACAACAGTCCACTGGGGCCTTATGCAATGCAGACGGATGGCTGGATGGAGAGGACAGATACTTTAGACTTACACATATACTATTCTGCTTCATCTGTTTCTGACTTCCTGGTATTCACACACTTTTTTACGATCACTATG
Organism: Taurulus bubalis; assembly: GCF_910589615.1. Taxonomy (NCBI): domain Eukaryota; kingdom Metazoa; phylum Chordata; class Actinopteri; order Perciformes; family Cottidae; genus Taurulus; species Taurulus bubalis. The sequence goes on from NC_136602.1 coordinate 14,404,919, forward strand.
ATTATTGAAGTCTGGGGCACTGTTGCTACAACATAAACAGAGCGTATTCAGCTCAGACTCTGTCACCATGTTTGTTTACATCAGTGCATCTATCGATTTCAATTTAATTACAATTAATTTAGCAAGCTGTTAATCAAAATCAATTATCCAGCAAACAAAAGAGGGCTGTGCTGATGTCTGCGAGGGCATACGCGGGATTCAATGGCTGAAACAATGAGCGTGTCAGCGTCCAGTTGTGTCCCTCTCACTCCCTGATAGCATTGTCTCTAATGGTAGCGTTCAGTGAGAGACACATGTGGCAATAGGCCTATTCAATTAAGTCTATTCAGAGTCATTTTTGGTAAATATGCTTATTAAATAATATATCATATGTTAATTTGTGAGCTTTAGTGGTGCTGGTTGGGGAATTATGTTCCCCTTGGACAGAGCCAGGCCAGCCGCTCCCCCCGCCTCCAGTGTTAATGCTAAATTAAGCCAACTGGCTGATGGCTGTAGCTTCATATATACATGAGAGTGGTATCAATCTCATCCGACTGTCAAGAAAGCAAATAGGTGCATTTTCCAAAATGTCAAAAATATTCCTTTAGTTAAACATATATATCTGGTCGTATTCCCACACTAGAGGTTTTTTTTGTGACGATGCTGCACAGATTCAGGTCAGTTTCCTCTTTTGTCTTTTATAATCTGTCTGTAGAGTGACGCTGCGGTGATTGCTTTGGCCTACTTCAACACATCTCTCAGTGCCGGGCAGTCTGTTTACCTCATAGAACATGTAGAAGGACAGGAGTGTGAGGCCCAGATTGTAGAGCACCAGGAGGCCTCTGCAGGAGTACGGCTGCCTCTGTTTCATGTACTTGGGCCCCATCCATACGATAAGGAGGTACATGACTGTGAGGACGAAGGTCGGTGGGTAGTTGTCGAGCAGCAGCCATCCCCGCACCCGCTGATCTGAAATGTGGAGATAAAGAGGACTGATTTTACCGTCGATAAGGTAGCCTCATTGGTAACAGCAGATGAGCTTGAAAAGTGAAAAGCAGCAGCAGTGCTCACTGAGGAATGTTTGCTCAACACATAGAAAGGTTGGCAGCAAGAAGGTGAAAAACCCCGGCAGGCTTCTTGTGCAAGTTCATGCAACGTGTGCAGTGTAATGTGCGACTCGGGTCAAAGGTTTTAGGTAATGCCGTTAATGCCGCTACCTTGACTTTTCTGATAACTGGAGTAACATGTTGGGAGATAAACACATGAAAGACAACAGCAACACATGTAACACATGTAATATTGTCAACTAAAGATAAGAATATAAACTTGACTTACCCCTGGGTCCCAGCCATGACTCTAAGTAAGTATTCAGGTTATGATTGAAAGTCTCCATTTGTCACTTAAAAACAGAAAATGAAAAAAAAATTTTAAACGATTCAAAGCGGTATGAACCTATTTTTCTGTGGCCACTTACGAGCAAAACACAAGAAAAAGCTGAACATCACATACATGATTTACATATTAAGCAAACATTGGACTGAAATGCCCCGTAGAGGAGAGAGGAACTGCAGAGTGTGTCAGTACATTATCAGGACATATTGTACATTATACATAGTGATTTGACGCATTTTCTTTTATAAATATATTGATTAGTGCAGCTTTAAGTATAAAAAGCTAAAGGAATCTGCCTGACAGAGGGCTTGTTAGTGATCACAACAGTCTTCTGGAAGTTCTGATTAACTCGACGTAGTGCATAAATGACCAAATTTAACTAAATTGTGTCAATTTTCATACATGGCTATCTTGTTTGTATGTATGTCGTTTTGCAGTCAACGCTCTCTTATACGTCCCAATAACTGATCTTTCACATCCCTGTGGTTTCAAACAACAGATCAAATGTGGCCACTTCTGTAAAACAAGAGGCCAGCAGGCAGCTGTGAACAGACAATAACCTCATATATTTTCATTTAAGACTGATGTATAGTGATTGTCTGTTTTTTTGATTGTTAGAAATAATGAAATGTGTAGATTTATTTGAAAATCAACGATTCTTGTCAATGCTGCCACATTTATTTTGACAAAAACATCTAAATCTTTGTGCATGTTCTGTTGCCAAAGCTGTCAAATTGTGGTGGTACATTATTGTTTGATTACTCTTTTCCTTTGTGAGAGTTCGAACACTCGGTTGCTGTATTTAAACAGCTGATTCATACAGCTGTTTCCAGTCAGGAAAATTAAAAAAGTGCAGATGTCCTCTGTAAGAAGTAAGTACTTTTTCCATAAACAGTATAATTTATCATATCATTTCAGATTCCACTGCTATACTTGTGAGTCAGATCAACCCTGTGATATAAAGAAGGCTATGTAATGAATGTCTGGTTATGTTTTCTTATCAGAAGTTTTAAGTTTTCATTATTGGTGTGTCCACTACCTACTAATGTATGGTCAGTTTTTTCATTGAGATGTAAGCCTGGACAAACATCTTAAGTCACAGTCACTCATTTCCTGTAAATCATACTTTGTGATTGCATTGATGCAGCTTTCTCACACAAACTGCACAACTCTGGAATAGCCACCCTCTCCAGGAAAATATCATATACAGTTGTGACAAGATCATTCACACTGCATGCACAAATCCCTGCAGCTGATTTCTTACTGTAGACCTTTTTATGTGTTGTCACCTTGCACTTTCCTGCAGCCCTTTACATTGTTTTCTGTGTCACCTCAGGTTCTGCACAAAATGCCTCATCGCAACCGCAAAAACTATTTATTTTCACTGCCGTGTTTCAGCGATATGCACTCAATTGAGTCCGGTTACGTCACAGACGGCTGCACTACTGGACAGCTTCTACACCTGCGTCCACTGCTGGAAACTAAATATGGACTATATACTGTATCTCTTTCGAACATGATGTCTCCTTTAGATGTGAGGTATTGTGGCTCTTATACTTTATCTGACTGAGGGCCATGTGAACCTCTGCTTATTGGTCTGCTTTTCCAACAAAGATCTTTGAACATAATGTTATATAATATGATTAACAAATCATATTTTGACGCAGATTGGTTACAATCTTTTGGCTCCAGTCAGATTTGTGTCTGTCTGAGGTGATACAAAATACCCTTGGACTTTATAGTCAGACATTTGAGTCCAACTATTAAATGTATATAAAGCATCTCACTTCAACAAAGGTATGACTATTAAAACTGAGAGGGCACACCAGTGACTTTGTTTATATGCATTTCATACATTTCATTTAATCCATATCAAGAAGTATTCATTTAAAAGCCGGGAAATATAAGTATTTTGATTATCAACTTGGATGATTATATTCCACAACGTTACCATGAACTCTTTTTTTTTCTTCAGAAAATGATGATTACATGTTAAATATACATGGTGCATATTTGTTCCTTGAGTGCAACTCGGCACAGTATATATAGAGTTGAAACTTATGATGAACTGCTACCCAGGCGGCATATTACTGATAGTTGCATTTGTCTATAAAACAAAATATGGCTTATTCTGGTCATCCTCAGTACAGTAATATCCGTGCTCTGATTATCAGAGATGCATTAGGCTGCACCAAAACATGATAATCTGCAAGGCCTTAATCAGAGCATGATGAGCCCCAACAGGAGAGCATGCTAGCAGTCAGTCAGTCTGACCTCGCAGAATGTTGGAGCCTTTCAAAATACGTCTAAACAATCAAAGGAAACACTAATGCATCATCTGGACGTGGTTTCATCACTGCAGCTGATAATGACTCATTCAAACAGTCTAATACCGGTTAGCTATGGTTGGCCAATATGACAGTATATATACACAATAATATAAATGTTTATACCAAGGTAGCTCGCCAGATCAGAATGTATTAGGCCATTGTGGTCAATGTTGAATAAATAGAAGTTCTTTATTTTCATTATGGATTTGTACATGCTTTTTGCATCAATGTGATGATATGTGCTTTTATACTTGTTAGGCATTTACATTTTTCACTGTTATTTAGACATGTACAATTTCAAATTACAGCCAGCTTGGAGACTAGCTATCGTCTGTCTCTTTATCTTTTATTGAAAGGTGGAATTTACAGCATCGCGGTTAAACAGAAACTGTTAACCAACAATCATCTGGAAATCAGCAAGCATTTGGACTTCTTTAAGACAAGTCCTTGCAAGTGAATTCTCTTTGTTGCCAGTAAGCAAAACTAACCGCGATACAAAATCATCCACCCCCCTCTGCAAAAAGATTTTTAAATGTTACACACAGGTTTATTTGTAATCATTATTTATAGATTTCCCTCCACATCTTAGCTCCTTGGTGTGTGTGTGTGTGTGTGTGTGTGTGTGTGTGTGTGTGTGTGTGTGTGTGTGTGTGTGTGTGTATGTATATATATATATATATATATATATATATATATATATATATATATATATATATATATATATATATATATATATATCTGCATGTTTCTGTTTGTGTATGTGACTGTGTTTCTCTCTAGATGCTCAGAATGAATTGCTGCTTGGTGGGGTTGATTAAATTGTTTTGAACTTGAATTGGAAATAACAGCAAAAGCAACATTGAAAGGTTTTCACCAGGACGTTTGACAACTATCAATCAAACATAGAGTTTCGTAACTACATGTAGTATGCAGTATTCTGCTGCCTGTGCTTACATAGTAATATTTTAGCATTAACATAATGGAGAATAGCGAATGCAAGACAAATGCATTGAAATACCGTTGCCAACTAAATCGTCCTGCCGCTTATTTGCAAATATTACACACAGTATTCTCACACGTGTTATCTAAACTGCACTTTACGGACAATGCACTGTATAAAACAGCAGCCCGGTCTCCAGTTCAACTAAAAGATGGAAGCGCTGACATGATGACGGCGGTTATCTCATTACATCATCCTCTAATTTTATGACTCAAACTTCCAGAGAGGAATTAATTAACTAAAAAACACTTATCGCATCCTGTCGATCGCATCCAGGCTAGAGGTCACCGCTTCAGCATCATCCAAAAAAAAAACTCATCGCGAACACAAAACGACATGCGCGCTGAAAAATAGTAATATAAAGCCTCACCATGAAGCTGGCCGTCCGGTCGCGTCAGAGAACGAGATGTTGAGTGTGGATGAAGCAGCTGTGCGCCGTGGACTGACTGCCACCTTTAGAGGCGGGGAGGCAGAGAGCCGCCTGTGTAACTAGCTGGCTGGCTGGCCGGTCTGAGCACAATGTGCAGCCTTGTCGCTCAGTGGAAAATAGTGGGAGGAACACGCAGACTGGCCCGATGCCCTGCAGGAGGGTTGCAGCCAGGAGGTGACCCGGTGTGTTGCAACCACAGACACGGATTCACAAAGATGACAGCAAGGCTGTCGCTCTTCCTGTGATTGCAGTTAAATAGGCGTCCCGTAAATTGTGATCTCGAGGCATGTTGATACTGTAGAAGTCCGGAAAACATAACACATGTGTTTGTTATTATCAGAGCTGCCAACTTTTCAAAAAACCTTGGAGTGAGATTTTGTCGGGGGTGACCAAAATTTAGCCGCGCAGCCACACACGTTGGTGGCTCAAATATCAGGAAATTTGAATTAGTTTGGCGTTGTACCCATGTTGTACCCATGTTGTACCCATGTTGTACCCATGTTGTACCCATGTTGTACCCTGCATTTTGGTGGTTTGTGGGGCCTAAAGTCGTTGATAGGGGCGGCCTACTGGAGATGGACAACATTGGTTACATTCTGTGAAGCAAAGACATAGCTGATGGTCCACCCCCAGGACATTTTGGTTGAAGTAGATGTTATTTCATGCATTCTAGTGGATTTTTGGGTGGTATGCTAAAGATGTAGCCTGGTACCAGCCGAACTTAGCCCGCCCACAACATTTGAGGTCTGGAAGTTCGGTCTGGCACTGCTCTGTTGGGGAGAAATGATCCAAAATCAAAAATTGTTCGGACCAATCAAATTGTCAGGGCGGGCTTTATACGATGATGGACAGATGACAGTAACGTAATCAACCACGTCACCAAAGAGCGCTTGGGAACCACATGTCATTAACATACCTTAGTCCAGGGGTGGGCAATTCATTTTCCCAAGGGGCCACATGAGAAATTTGGACCGTTGTGGAGGGCCGAACCAATAGTCTGAATTTAATTCAATTAACTCAATATGAATGTTATTACTTTATTAAAAAACTGTAAATTATATTGTTTTGAGCTGCTACTGGTAAGAATAAGTGTTACAATAAGGCTATGAAAATAAGTTAACAAAAATGTAAACCGTACCTTAAATATGTATGTTAAAGACCAGCAATGTATTAACTTTAAACAAAAGCAATAAGTGTTTTTGATGGTTTCCAGTTCAGTTGTTCTTACTCAGTGAGAAAAGTCCAGTCTGTGTTGCTTGAACAAGAGCATGAAGTCTGGTTGAATGAGGTGGAGATGAAGGACAGCTGACAGGTATCAGAGAGAGGATCTGATCTGTTGAACTTCATCACTAGAATGTTTGTTCTCATGTAGGTAGATCCAAAGAGAACCAACATCTTCTGAGCATCTTTCCTCATGTGAGGAACGTTCTTCTCTTTGCAGGCCTGGACTGGGACAAAAATTTGGCCCTGGACTTTTTGGTCCAGACTGACCCACCACAATCCGCGCGCAGATACTAATTAAAGTACAAATACGTCAAAATTTACAGCACTTGAAAACGTTGTTACATTCAACCAGGGCCATGTGTGTGCAAAAATAAAGCAAACACATTATGAATAACTTGGCAGTGGTGGAGGAAATAAAAGTCCTGCATTGAAAATATTTCACAAGCTAAAGTAATTTATTAATGAATTAGGCTACCTAAAAAGTTATAATAGGTGATGCAGAAAAATGTTCCCTATTGTTGGACTATTAAATATTATATTAGTATTTGTATTACTACTGAAGATTTAACGTGTAAGAAACATTCCACTTGTGAATGCCGGGAGATAGAGCAATATTAAGATGATGTAAATAAAGGTGTGGTTACAATTTATGCAAAATAAGGATTTATGAGCCATCTTTTTATTTTGGTGTTGAAACCCGCTTTTTGCTGACGTTTTTTTTTCTAGTTTCTGCCATCAGAGGGAGCTGTGGACTGTGAAAGGGCCTAGTTTTAGTTATGCGTAACGCAAGGTCATATCTAACGATTCCTGTCTCTTCATTTTCCCTGTTTGAGACCGGTTTGTAATGTGCAGAGTCAAAGTTATACAGTTGACATGACTTGGATACTTGCTAAACTTCGTTGAGCTTGTCGAACTTGACGGTTTTCCTGTTTGTAATAGCAGCGCGAGGCAAACCACGAGTTAATGTGAATGCTAACGGTCAAAGATGGCGGCTCGCTAAATTATCTTTCCTTTTGGTAAATTTACTTTGTAATGTTATGGCTCAAATTAAGGTTCACGGTGACAATATACAATGTGCGAGGGCGCTAGTTTTAGATAGAACTTTAGATAGATAACTTAAATTACTTGAATGTTTACATCAGTGAAAATTGACTTGTAAATTAGATATTTCTTTTCAGGGACTAGTAGTAAAATACAGATGCATATTATTACAAATGTCAATAGTAATTTGCAACTAAAACGTTTTGAGTAACTGAACTGAAGATAATATGTGTGTTTATGTAAACGAAAAAGACTTGACACAGAGAGAGAGGTCTTTTGGCATATTTTATTTTGAGATATTTAAGAGAGAACAAAAGCACAATTGAACCATCAATAAATGTTTAGTTATGACCAAGAAGAGCCTGAATGATGACATCAACTAATGATTTCTGTTCTTTTTTCCCAATATGAAGCAGGCTATTATCATCTGGTTTAAGACCCATTCCTGGAGCTTGTGACAGATTTTAGGAGGCACCAATGGATCCTGAGACAATAAATCCAAAAGGCAACGAGTCCTATGCCCAGGCAATAGCAGCACGGGCATGCAGGTGAGGCAGCGGCAGGTGACCACAGCGTGGGTCGGGCAGGTTACAGCACATCTGACATCAGCTGCGGCCGCATGTGGAAACAGATGGATGAGGAAATGAAAGCCAGCTACACCGCAAGGGAAGTCATGCAAGGCCTGCCAAGTGTAAATGATTCCCGTCTTTTCATTTTCTCTGTTTGATATATGCTGTTATCATTTTGTATCAAACCATTACTGCAATTAAATTACTTCTTCCTTTGTTCAGTCAGATACTTGGTCAGTCGGTTATAGCACTTTCACTCATACATACATGTGTTCGACCCAGATTATTATAACAGACTATTGATCGTATATGTCCGTAACGGGTTATTCATGTTGGCATGAACTCAAAGCTACTGCCTTGATTTGTCGATCACTCAATTGGCTGATCTTCAGAAAATCAATCACCAACTATTGCATTTTGATATTGGAGTAATTCCCATTTATCAAGCAACAATGCAGTTTTCTGTTTTATATTTTTGTAACACGAATGCATTTGGGTTTGGGACTGAATGTGACGACATTTCTTGGTCTGTGTGGAATTGTAATGAACATTTCTTTTGACAAGACTAAAATTACTATATTCAACATAACTCAAAATCATGCAACCTTACCAAGCAGCAGACATGCTTGAATGAGCTGCTGTACCAGGGCCTTTAGCAAAAATCTGTTCTTTCCCAGATCAACCCAAACCTATTATGTCACGTTGATGTGTTTGTCTCACTGTGAAGCTACAGTTACTTTAATAGTATTACTAAAGCAACACCAGCTGCAACCCAGGCACTCGACGATTAGTACAAAGTGGGAGAACAACGTACCTTTGACAGTCTCACCTTGAAGTGGAGAATATATGAAGGCGGTCAAAACCTGCTTTTACTTTCACACCTCAGCACACCAATCAATACTTAAAGTGTGATTTTGATTGTGTGATTTTATGTTTTGGACGGTTACCAAAATTGTGCCATGCTAAATATCCCACACTTTAGCAGCATCACTTGGATAATGTTACATTACATTAAATTAATTTAGCAGACATTTGTGTCCAAAGCAACTTACATTCAACTTATAGGAAGAAGAGCTAGGTGTCATGAACAACTCTGAGTAGGCTACTTCCCAACTAATTGCATAGCAGCTAACTAAACTGTCACATTAATTTTTAATGACCAGACCTGACCAGATGACAAATATATATACCTGCAAGCTTAATGAGCAAAAAGTTCACAGTGACTATGGGAGCAAGGACTGTAATGATCTGGATGGTTTATGATACTGTATGTGTTGCGTTATATTGGGCTGATGCCATAAATATTACACATATAATATTACACTTGTTTTAGAATTATTGGCACAAAGAAATACCAATAAGGATTTTTGTTTTTTTTTAACCTTTTTTTCATCCAGGGAAATTCTAACAATGAGAAAAGCTCAGGAACACTGAATCAATTAGATTCCCAGTACAACCAGTCTGTTCTTTTGGCCACAGACCAGCTTCACTGGAGAAGCTGTGGCTTCAGGACTTGGCTTGTCTGTCATCCACAAATCATCCCAGAATGAGTCATATCAACTCTCAAGTTCCACCTTTTGGTGACAACTGCATTTATTGATTTTCTTTGCCACTTGAGGGAAACAGAAACAAGCTGTAAGCAGCACTGGCACCTCATCACATTGTAGCTGCTTTGTGTAGATGTTAGCAAACATCTACACAAAAACACAGTTTACATTTACATCGTTCGATGTGTTGCAACATTAGCATTCATTTGGAGTCGTGTTCACCCAACAAATGTAAATTCAATATTCGTTATCCTTTTATCCGTGTTATTGGTTTCCATCAACTCCTGAGGGAAATATCTGTCTCTTAAGCAGCTAAATGCTCCACTGAGGTCACCAGCTTCTCGTTAACTTTGTATATTTGTGTTATCGTGGGGCTGGAATAAAGCTATCTTCTGAATTAAAACAGTTTTCGGCAGGAAAGGTATAAAACAATGAAAGAGCTGAAAGACACCAAAACACTGTCAAGTTGAGGGTGGATAACTGCAGAGATGGGTGATACTTCTCTGTGGGACTGTGAGCAAATATGTATGTGATCTTTTGTAAATATAAACATATTGATTAGTAGCCTGCATTTGAAGTATAAGCATAATCAATCTTGGAAGCTTGGAAACAGAGATGTAAAAAAAATGTAAACAAAGAGAACAGCACATGGGTGTTGAGTCTGGCATTTTAAATGTAACGATTAAAGATGGTACATGAACACATATAAGAAGAGGAATGCAAGCAGAGAATATATTATACAGATTTATGTATTAAACATTTAATTATTGTATACATATAATATGCATTTTGTTAAGGTGTTTTGCACAAAAAAAAAGCTAATGGTTTGACAATTACTTCTCTCGTCGTGAGGCAAGAGCCTGGAAGACGCTCAAAACAGGGAGAAAATAAATATTCACGATTACACATGACACGCTTTGACCTTGCCATGGTAACGTGTGTGGTAACGTGTGTCTCAGCAAAGTTAAAGTGGAAAAATGGCCGTACTTACATTCATTGACCTGCTGCATGTTTACTACTTAAAACAAATGTTTTCCCCTTGAATATCTCATCAATTTTCTTGTAACCGTTCAACCGCTATTTTACTTTTCATTTGTGAACTTTACAAACTAATTATTGGGAATTTTACTATTCTTGTATTACTTTTTCTTATTGGGACTTTAATTGTAGTTTTAATATCAGTGGAGCATTTCTAATAATTTATCATGAAGAATGTTTGTGTTGAAGACCAGCTATTTAAACACATAATGCATCTTATTTTACTCTAATGGCCATTTCCATGAATACAAAAAGAGCTTTGTTTGTGGTTTAATATCTGTTTCTTGTCCCTCCACAGGATGGGCCTTTTCGTATCATCATCTGGTCCAAAAGGTCAAACAGGAGGTCAATTATGTAAAGTGGTTCAATACTACCATCTTGTGGATGTGACTGTTCATGTTTTGGCTGTTGGACATTTATTTATTTAGCTATTAAGAAAAGTGTGTTGAAATTCACAGGTTTACTTTTATAACGTTTTCGCAAAATAAAATAAAAAAAGTCTTATTGTTGTTATAAACTATATGCTATAACTACACAGAAATGAAATACATCAACACTGGTTTGAATATTGACATTTATTACGAAATCTTTCTTTCTCTGAAGTTGGCGCCCGTTCTCCTCCCGGCAAAATAGTCTGCCAGCGACGGGGAGTGAGGTGGAGGAACCGTAGGATTTAATTCTTGTCTCATTTATGGTCACAATGACTTTCTGCAAGCCTCTGGTTGCTATCCAACGTGCCGACAGCAGCATTCAAAATGCTGAGAATTTGAGTTGTTGGACGATTTTCCAGAAGTGATTGTGAAGTCTGATAAAGATCAAGCTTGAGGATGATGGTTTTGTGTTGGCTCAACCATCTTATTTGATCCAATTAAATCCATTACCTTTGGTCATAAAAGACTGACTCACCATCTGTTGTGCAGATTTATTTTGAAGCAGCATTATATTGCAAACAATGGTTAACCTTTCCACTTGAATGCACTACTTTCAAGGTCCTATTACAATGTCAGCAGAGAAAAGCACACGTTGCAAAAAGAAAAAGGTGTCTACCAAAAGCGAAAAGCGCTTACCCAGAATAAAAAGGCCTGTGATGTTAATGTTTTAAAGAGCGGAAGTACAGTATTTAGAGAACACAAGATTAAAGCAGACTACTGTACAGCTCTTTGCTACATTTACATTGTCACACAGATAGGCTTAATTTCCAGAGAAAAATAAATACACATCTGATTTCTATACCACAACCTTTTGCATGTCACAACCCTATTAAAATAATTCTGTAATCATAAAAAAATCTGATACAGTATATATATATACATACATTTGATGCAGGTGTGTTTCTTAAAACACACACATGCTGTTTTGCATTCTCTTAAAATTGGACCGCTTTCATTCTGAGCCACACATTTGGTCTTTCTTTACATGCACGTTTTTATAATGACGGTGTACTTCTGCAGCGTTTCTCATTTGAACCTGTTCACTGGGATTCCAATGAGCTCTGGGCATTGCTCTTCGCCTTTTGCAACCCTGTCGCACTTCTTGAACAGGTCGTAGTTTATCTTGTCGGTTAGGACGCTGTCCTGCTTGTACTGCGGGTGCTTGGCAACAAATTCCCTCATCCACTTGGCCATCGTCATCAGTTCGCCTGTTACAAATCAGAAACATTTAGAGTTGCGCTCAGAGTTGAGGTTGCACAAAGAGAAATCTGCTTTTGCTGTCATTAAGTTTCGTCAATTCGTGCAAATTTACCTGAGGCACGTTTCTTGATGAGCTTCAGATAATTCAAAATGGTGCACCTGGTATCCACATCCACTTCCATGTTTTCCAGATAGCAGTTAAGGATCGGGATTAGCCCTTGAAACACTCCCTCCTGATGGAAAAAAACAGCAGTAATTGTTAGGGAGCTTAAAACAGGACTTAAGAGTCTGCAGCCATGCTAGTGGCTGTCATAATGCACAGCTGTGATTTAAACTAAATACTTAGAAAACATTCACTCATTATTACAACTCCAATGTTCAAGCTTATTCTAAGCCACTTACAAACACTGCTGGCATTGTAGTCACATCATTTAAATAGCCTAAATTAGCTTGATTTGTTATTTTGCATTTTTGGAGCGGTGCGTTAAGAGTAAAACCAGATAAATAAAACAGAGTATCGTTGAAATATTGTCATCAAGTGTCAGACAATAAACACCTTTCCATTGATGATTGTGTCGATACTCATCAGCGTGTACTCCTCATTATCACCATCGGTCTCCAAGCCGTTCTCAGCCGAGGCTGCTCCATCAAGGCCCGGGTTGCAGCCTGTTGGTGGACAAGACAAAGGGATCAGTGACTCCCATGTGAGGCTTTAAGCATCGACCTGAAGTCGTCACCTTTTGTTTTACCCACCTTTGAAGATGTCCTTTCGGAAGTAAAACATGCCCTCCTGGACAGAGTTTCTCTTCTGTGCGGCCTTCATGTTTTCATCCACCTAACGAAAGACCAGCGGTTATTGGATCAGAGCCCAGCGTACAAAGTATATCATTAGGACCCAAATGTCCTACTTTACTCATTGAATTCCTCTTGACATTTTATGAAAGAGTAGAACTGTGTGGCTGTTTTTACCTTTGACAAAGGGATCAGAAAGTTCAGTTTATAGGACAAGATCACTCTGGTGAGCAGGACGACAAAGACCACGTAAGCAGCGTTTTCAAAGTCAGTTAGCTGCACCTACAAAATAAAACTCAACTTACTATCATTTTTTTCAGCATCTGAAAGGCCATTAAATATATATTAAAAAAAAAGATTACTGTGCCGTTGGTTTTTACCTCCATGGGGCGGAACTCAACTCTCCAGCCAATGTCGGAGTTTGGAGGTGGAGGTTTGAACCTCATCGTCTGCCAGTTGGTCGACTGGAGGTTCTGCAGGTAGACAAGTGTGAATAAATACTCCTTTACGCCTGTACAGTGTTTTTACACATGGTCGGCTTTCTTCGCAGAACTTGAAATCCAGAAAACCTCACCTCAAAGTGATCGGACTCGTTTTCATCATCCAAGTGGATTTTCTCCTCAAAGATGGAGAGTGGATCTCGGATGAAGAGGTGTGCTATGTGTTGGGCCAGCAGCTTATCAATTCCTACAAACAGGAAGCTTATTATTCATTAATTTACTGCACAAGCATCAGATGATTCTGACTGGGAAGTTGACCGTACTTAAGACATATCACTTCCGTCACATTACCTGCATCGAGCAGCTGCTTGTTGATCTCCTCGTCTATCGTCAAGTCAATGTCATTGTACTTCTCACTGCAGCTAGACAGGTAGCTGTCAATTGAGTCGTATCTTGACTTGAAGATCCTGTATTTGTCGTTTTTCAAAGGCTGTAAGGGAAAAAGGGATTTTCATACATTATACTTCATTCAAATGCAGACCTAAAGCATAAATAAAATAAATATAAAATGAAATAAAATAAAATTGGATTGCATGGTTCCAGTCTTGGTGGTATTCCACTAAGTAAAACACAATAACAAGCTCTAGCAATTCAGAGGCAACATTACCCAAATTGGACAATATAAATGACCTAAATCAAATATGGAATATTTGAAATATACAGCATTGCCTCGTGTATACAAATCTCAAATGTCAATAATAAAAGATGATAGATAAATAATATATCAGAGGTAAAACAAAAAAAAGTACAGTCTCAGTACAGTATTCTTTTATTTTTCAACACGTGGGGTCTGGATTTTCAGCTCCGCCCGCTCACCTTGAGCCCGCGTTCTTCCACCGTCCTGTCATCCACAGAGGCAGAAATAACTCCCCAGCGACAATCATTATCGGACACAAAGCCTCTGTAGAAGGGAGACGCTGCACTCAACGCCATCTGGAACGAGAGGAAAAAAGATTCAGTCGTTGTTTATGAAAAGCTAAAGCCACACAATCTCGATAGAAACACATTGCGACTGGCTGCAGAGTTATTTTCAAAGTATTTGATTCAGTTATAGGATTGATAGTTATATAATAGTCCAGTGAAAGAAGAGGTCAGGTGAGTAATCATAATGCATCGACTTATCGACTCACCACTATGGGGCAGAATGTTGCTAGTTGGTCATAAAGATATCTCGCCTCATCAATACTACAAGCTTGGAATGTCACCTGCAAAACAATCATAAAAAAAGAGAGGCTGAAGTACATTTATAAATCACTTATTAGGATTGTAAAGTATAAAATAGTTCAGTTTACAGCATCTCATTTGCGTCACTGTTTGAAAACACAAGCATTGTTTAGAGGGCAACAAAGACCACCAGATGTTCGGTCAGTACCTGCAGACAGCAGTTACCCATCCCGAAGCCCATGGCGTCCATGTAGATGTGGTCGGGCAGAGCCGCCCTCGCTGCTTCACCGTCGTCCTCAGGAAACTCCTCCACAAATGGAGACGGAGTGCACTTGTCTTTAAAGACTAAAACCCGAGAAGGAATAGTCACATTTTGGTAATTTTCTAACTGCAGTCTGAGGCAAATCTAAACCGCCAACTGAAATCACATTTCGTCAAATATGACACACTTTGTTAAATGTATTGTTAATAGTTTGAAAAAGAAAGGTACTTGGGGTATTATCAGAAAGGCTTCATTATACATGTCTCTGCTGGCTATAGCATATACACTAGAGTCTGCATCTATAACAATTGATTAAGAATATTGATTGACCATATATTTAATAGAATAACAAATCACAACATAAAGTAAATGTTACACTTTAATTGAAGAAAAAGATCAAAGTGACTAGTTTATAGTACTATTCATATAGGTAATTTCCTTCAAACTTACTTGGCACATTAATCACAACTTTCTCTCCTCTTCTGTGACGTATGTTTCTGGTAAGGGTGCTGAAAAAGCAAGTTCACATACACATGCTGTCACATAAGCGCACATACCCACAAACGCACGCTTCGTTATTAAAAAGGAATAGAAGTCTACAGGCAGTCAAATAAGCCAAAAAGAAAACCATCTCTTGGTCTTCTGGGTCATTAAGACAAAAGGAGTCAATTATCCTGCAAGGTAAGAGTAAGCGGATCAGTCATGAAGCCTACCTGAATCTTGGGTGGCTGTTGATGGCTTCATCTGGGAAAAACAGTGACTTCGACACTCCCTTTTCAACAGGGGTCGGTCGGTGTTCTGGTTTGGTGAAACCTGGGCAACCCAACCTAAAAAAGGGATCAAAACATACATGATACACTTAATTTTCGTGTAGTACTTTGCTAGTTTGATAGAAAAGATGACTGCAACTTACAACTATCAACAATTATTCTTCAAATTCATCATGAGGTCGGGGGCAATCACAGTTTCAAAGTCAAAAACATTTCATGTTGTAAACTGAAAGAATCCGTCAAATTGATGAATGAATTATTTCACACCATTGCAAAGACTGCAGTTTGTTTTTCTTTTGCTCTTATCTCCACAAACAATGATCAATGAGGCCTAAAACAAGTCAAACAAAGTACCTTGGAAATGCAGTGATGGTGCAGAGGGTTTCATTCTGGCTCAGGACCGACGAGGCCTCTCGCCGCCTCTTCCCCATGTTGCCCTCCACGGTGTTGAACTCTGACATCGTACCGCCGTACGGCTGCCCCGGCGTTCCTTCAATCATGTAGCTGCCATACTCTGGCCTCCAAAGTGTGGGGTGACTGCACAAACATGAAAAGTGTTGTGACAACGTTCTTCCTTTATAGGCGAGCAAGGAAGGGAGGCCACCGAGGAGGCGCCCCTGATCTCTGCATCACAGTGACCTTTCTAACTGACTGATCGCTCTCCCTTTATCGTATGTCAGCCGTAATCTTGGCACGGCAAACGAACGCGACGTATTTGTGCTCCAGAGCGTGCTCTTTGGTGTGTGCGACAGAGGGGCAGTAATGAGGAATGCTTCGGCTCTACTATTCCCACTGCCACTGGTATTTCCCCTGGGTGAAGTCGGCTCCACAGAGTCAGACCGACGTCATGAGCAGCGAGCAAACATAACACTCATAAGCTTATGCAAACACATGTACACCGCCTGCAGAGGATTCCTCTTTTTGAAGAAATGTTACTACACTTTGGAAACGCCAACCGTATTACCAGCTCTAATTGATATCCCTGATGGATGTCTTTTGGCAAATTATCCTCACATTACCGCTTCCTTTTGTAGGATTGATCTGGAGCACTTTTGTAAAATGTTCAATTTATTTGTTTACCATGCAGAATGTCTTATTTTAGACTTCATTCAAATAACTTTTGTCAACAAGCAATCAAAGCTAAAATGGGACATCAGAACAGCTTTGTACATTTATTAAAGTTAAAGTGCTGTGACACCTTATGTTTTTATGTAATTTATGCCATGATGATTCAGGGACTTTATGTACAACATATAACTATGTTGGGTTATCAATCAAAAAGAAGGGTACAACAAACACTAAAGCTCCTCTGGAAGCACAAACAAAAGGAAATGGAAGAAGTTTAAAATGAAAAGGTCTTTTATTTTGTAAAACTCCGAAGAAGAAAATAAAAGCCCCTCTAAAACTGTAAAACTGCAATTAATGATTGACTGAGATTAAGACAATTTTTTTTTAACCTTTTGGACTGAATACTTCTGAATCGGACGAAAAACACTGCTCATTGCATAGATACTAACATCTCCACAGTGAAGCCAACAGCAGTGACATGTGAGGGAGAAAGGTCAGGACTGTGCAGTTACAGATGGTAAGAACTATGCAAAAAAACTTGGAAGTGCAGTTTACTGATATTTCCCAAACGACCTTAAGGAGCCTCAGGGGAAGTTACTGTGTCAACAGTTAAGATCCAGGTGTGGAACGCGAAAGGAGATACGCCAATAAGTCAAGAGCTGTAGCTGCTTCTAATGGCACTAACTTGTGCGATTTGGAAAAACTGCGGTTTTGCTGAAGAAAAAGCAACTTGTGGCTGCACCCTTTTGTTCAAACAGTTGAGACTTTGTGTGGTATGCTTTGTGCATGTGAGCGAAAGCACGACAGCCATTGATATGAATGGACGATGACTTTGAAAGTCAAATAGACACACAGGCTTTCAGGCAAATTCAGTGCGAGTGAAGCAATGTGAGGAGACCAAGGGGCATAATGCTGCATGCCTCTGCGCTTTAATAGCCGATTAGAGATCTGGTCACATTGATGCTGGGTGGCGTAGCTGTGCGAACACATGCCCGAGTTGGTTGTCAAAACAAATACCTGTGCAAGTGTGTGTGTGTGGTGATGCGTGATGATTTAACTGAAAAAGCTGGCTTGTGTCTTCACACGACAACTCGTACGCAGGGCTTGGCATTACCTTTTGTGCGCACCAGCCACTGTGGCTTGTGGCTTTCCAAAGCGACAACCCACTCAACATTTTCAAAGTTTTCTATCACATAATAAGTTATTTAATTTCTTGATAACAATTTATATCACAATATCGCATGTTCTCTGATAAATAAATAAATAAATAAATAGTCTATATAAAATAACTACATGGTTACACAATGGTCTTGTGTCAAATACTTGATAAATTAAATACTGAAATATTTTCTCATTTAATTAAGAATTTCGGTGCAAAATAATGCAGATTATTAATTGCATTTCAGATTGAGAATTGAATTGTTTCAATTTCTGAGATTGACAATCTATTTGTGACCATGTCTTTTTCCAGACAGAAAACATTGACTCGAACCACACATGACCGCACAAAATAAAATGCATATTTGGAAGAAGGGCGGAAACAAAGTTGAAGCATAAACAGAATAAAAACAAACGATCTCAGTAAATTCTGGCTATCATCGTTTAAAACTACACAGTACAAAGACATCTAGATCTTTTAATATCGAGTAAATTCAGCTATATGCATCCGGTGTCAAGTTCACTTACTTGGGGTTTATCTTTTCACCCTGGTCTTGGAGGGTTTCCAAAACATCTTTACCGTTGAGGACGAGTTGAACTTTTTCATTCTTGTCATCCAATTCCACCAACATGTACTCAACCTAAAAGTAAAAAGGAATAAAAACAAATAAGACACCTTATGAATCAAGCACTGCACTACAGCCACTGGTTTATTCATTCAACACACTCTTTCAACTTCTAAACCAGGTTTTCAGTCCACGCTTGACTTCGGCACAAAGCAGACACGTCCCAGATCAGACTGGGACATCACATCAATTCCAATTCATCAGTTATGTTTCCTTGACTCTGCTGATCCCCTGTCTGAAAGAGGGATTAATCTATAACAACAGCATTCCACATTGATCAAGCTGTAGTACGCTGAAGTTTGGTGGACTGGTGGTGGGCAAAAACTAATGTGGAGTTTCTGACTGAAATACAAAAGTCACAGCGGAGCCTACAAAGTGTCTGATAACATAATGTTTAGCCAGCTTTAAGCAACAGGGAGTGTCTTCCTGAATTACCTGTTGCACTGCCTGGGTCATTAGTATTAGCATACTGCTACAGGTACACTGAATGATTGATAATACTCGCTCACAAGCAGCTAGAACATTTACCCAGTGAATACCCACCATTATTGGAAATACAACCAACACCAACTATTCCCTCGTCAATCAACTTCCACATGTTGAACTGAAGTGGAACATGTTGTCCATGAGAGCAACTTATGAACTCATGAACATGCACATCCTCCTAAAATATTACAGTGCTGCAGGATAAATTGATTTAAATGTTGTTGTTGTTTTTCTGCGCAGAGTAAAAACAGTAAGGTCGTTTTCTATCTCAATAAAAGGCCAATATTGCATCATGCACAGCCATCCTGACAGGCAGCTGCAGCAATGCAGCACTTCCCCACATGTCGGGTCGTTTTGAGGTGAAGAAGGCTCGTTTCTCACCTCATCGCCCCACTTCAACACATCTTTCTGCCGCTCCTTCAGCTTGTTGTAGATGTTGAGGAACTGGATGATGCCGTGCTTTCTGATGTGGTCCGCATACTTCTTGGTTTCCTCCCAGCTCAGCGGAGACCCCTGCGACAGCAAACCCATCGCACCGACTACTGCGGTCTCGTATGAACTTGCACGGTTAGCTAAAAGCTAGCTGGTGTGTCCAGCTCGCGCGCAACTAGAATGAACTGAGCCCCGGGTCCTTAAGGTGCCGTCCGAGAGGGTGCACGAGGCTGCAGCGGAGCCTCCTGGTGCCGTTAGGCGGCGTGCCCTGTCGGTAACCTCAGCGGGGCATCCAGAAGAAACAGGCCCCTGCTCATCACTTGCTAACGTCTGGTTAGCTCGGTGGGGCACACCGGACAAACGATGCGGCTGTTTCCCAGAAGGACACCCCCCACCCCGCACCCCCTGACGCGCTGCTCGGTGCCTCGTTGGCTCGGTGGACCACCGGGCCCGTTCCTGTGACAGCGACGTGAAACGGTTGTTTGGTAATTGTTGCCGCACCAATTCTTGTTCTCGTGGCTGGTGTTGTATATATATGTAACGTTACGCCCTCCCGACTTCACACACGTGATGTCGTCAGGCGGAGCGCCATGACGCAACGATGACTCGGCGTTCTTCGTCGTGTGGCTCCTCCCACTCATCTGTCAATCGGAGCAGGTGTAGCGATAATACGTCCACGACACGTATACGGTATACGTCCACGTACACGTCCCTGTAGTGCTTGAGTCGATTAGTTTTTTTTTTTATGCTGAATGATTTAGTTCCAAGAAACTCCTGAGCACATATCTGGTAAACCCAATTATGTGATTATTTGTGAAGAAGCTCAGTTTTAAAGATCTGTCGATTAAATCAACTTATCAATTAGTCAACAAAAGTGTATGAGTGTTAATAAACTGTTTGTAGACAGTCCAAGTCACAGTTATTCAATTATATATGATATACGGCAAGGAACAGCACTAAATACTCACATTTAGGAGGCTGGAAGACTTGACATATCTACCGTATAAATATTTTGTTTCTCAATTATAAGATTGATCAGATCAAGCAATTCAATAAAAGTGTGTAAAAAAAGACGATTTAATTGATTTAAGTCACATTGCGTAAGATGTTCTCAGTTTGTTAAAACCGTCTTATTTCTTTCCATTCATTTTGTTTGCTTTTAGCAAGTTGATTTTCCAGATTTTCCTGAAAGATAAACGTAAAAACGCTGCTCACAAGAACAACTACCACCACAGAGCAATGTACTCACTGGGTCACGTGTCTTATCATTCCCAGACCACAGTACTGCAATTAATGAGTCATGCTTACGACTAAAGTTTAGGAAGAACCAGTTTATCAGGAACACCTGAATGCAACATAATAGAAAAACAAGAGGATGTGACACAGCACTTTTCCTTTTGAGGGTGTGTGGACTGTGCATGGGTGGATTGAACAGCTGAAAGGTCATTGAACTAACTTATTGCCCAAATAAGGATGTGGGTTAACTCTCAACACTTTTTCTCCATTAACCTGATTAATGACGTTCTGTTTGTTATTAATGTTTCGAAAGTTGTACGGCCAGGACTAAATCACCAACACCGACATCTCTCATGTGAAATAACCAAAACAGTTTTGGTGTTTAACTAGGAAGCTGATCAAGACGATATTTTTGTTTTATCCTTTAACATTGTAATGACACCTCTGTCTTTATGAAAATACCTTAAATTCTCCCCAAATTACAAACAAATGTCTGTCTATTGATCAACCATGTTGGAGTGAATGTGGGGCAGTCAATGTAAACCACTCCCATGTATTTAGGCTATGTCTGGAAATTGCACAGTTCTGGGGAAATGTCCATATGGTTATTGTCAAAATTCTAGGCTATGACCTAGGTTAAGTCCTGTATGTTTCTCTACTTTGGTAATATGACAACAGATACTGTGTTAAGGGAAGACAGATATCTGCTGAAAATTCTGCTAGCACCTAGTAAAAAGTCTATTACAAAGAAATGGCACACAATAGAACCACCATCACAAGATGGATGGTTGAAAATTGAAATATATGAGATGGAACTGTTAACCCACAGAATGAGAGCTCAAGAGGAGCAATGTCATGACAAGTGGGAGAAATGGGATGTTTACATGTCAACAATAGAACAAGATGAGAAACACTTCAATGTTTCTCAGGGTTTGTCATGTTTTTGAGAGGACAGAGCAAACCAGACCCTTTTTTGTTGAAGTTATTATTGTTTGTTTTTCATTTCTGTATATTGGTTTTCTGTTCGCGCTGAAAAGGCAAAAAATAAGGTGTTTAAAAAAAAAGAAAATACCTTAAATTTCACAAACTGTAAAAGAATAATATTTGCTTCACTCTTTGGGAATAATGGACATGGAACGACAAGAGTGCTCCAGAAACATTCTGTGCATAATGTAGTGACAGTTACTCATTTGGATAATGTTACATGCCTGAAGCTGTTTACTCGCTCTTGCTGTGTAAAGTGTGTTTGGAGTAAATGAGCAAGAGCTCGAAGATTAGATTACTCACTTGATGCCAAAATGTGGTATTTTGCCATCTCTTTTTATTTATCTAAAAATGTGTCTGGATACAGTTTGTAAAAAAGAAAAGTACACGCATTTATGATTCTCTGAGTTGGAAGAATTTCATGATAGGATTAAAGACGAGTGCTCATTCTAAAGAAAGGAAATGGAAACCTCTAATTTGCCTCATCACCTGGTCCACGTATACTGCAATAATTAACAATTTACTAAAAAGGGCAAATAGGTATGAACTGAAATAGAAAAGAGTGAAATAATCATGTGTACGTGTACATTTTGTTGATTTATGGGTAGCACTTTATAATAAGTACACACTATTTAGCATTAGTAAAGCATGAATAAACACTGAATTCATCATTTATAAAGCATTATTCCAACATGAATACTCATTAGTAACTCATTCGAGTTAACGGGCGAGCTAGCCATAGCTAGCATAATCAATAATATGTAGCTATGTGCAAACAAACTATGGAACACTCATGCCACTGATGGGCATGGCCCCCTAGCACCATCATATTAATGTTCTTTATCACTTTGTGTTCCCTTTTCTGTTGAGAAGATGAACTGAGACTTCTGCTAGCTTTGAGCCACTGCTTATATATTAGCGTAGGTCACAGAACATACTTAACTAATACTTAACTAATCACTACTGAATTCTTCATGACATGAATTAATGCTTTGTAAGGCATAAATAGTCTACACTTTAGATTAGGTCACAGAACATGCTTAACTAATACTTAACTAACGAGTAGTAACTGTAGTGTTATGTGTATAATAAGCTTAGGAGACCGTTGTATCTTCGGCTAACTTTATTAGCTAAACATTAGCACAACACCGAGACTGTGACTGACAGGTTCGTATAACTCCGACTGCGGACTGAACACGCCCCCCCTCCGATATCACACACACTGATCACTCCGCTCTGTATGTCTATTAAAAAGTACCATTACATCACCCTTTCTTTGAGTCATTTAAGACATGCTGCAAAAGGGCACAATATCATCCGTCAACAACTTCTGCATGACTAACTGTTCTTTGTAAAACTCAGAACAAATGTTATATTAGGTAACAGTTTCATAACAACATACATTTACTTTCAGGATTTAAACTTAACAGTTTTGTATATTGTTATTATTAACTAACAGTTATTCGACATAAACCTGAACTATTGGGATCTGGGTGGACTACCAGTCACCAACATAGCTGCAGTGGATTATTCTGCCACATGATGCAGGCTACGTCCTAACTACTGAACATACTCTAGTGGTTTTACAACTCTGCCGCTGGAGGTTGTGCGTGTTGAAGTCTGTGTCATAGTAACTGGAGATGTTACCGGAGATGTTTCTGGAGATGTTTCTGCATCAGAACAAGATGAGTTCAAGTCTCCATCGTTCACTATACATCCGTCCCTTCCCTCCTGGAAAGTCTCTGAAGGGCTGTGGAGAGGTCTTAGATGGCGACGGTTTCGGCGCAGTACTCCTTTATCCGTCTGGACTAGGCATGACCTTTGTGTGTCACCTTGCTATAGGACCGAAGCAGACTTTGTCCAGCCTCTTTCATTATCCAGCTTTACAGCAACACTGGTTCCAGGCTGAAGGTCTGGTAGAGTTCTGACGTTATTCTTGTCATTGTAGGCCCGTCTGTAGCTCTGTTTCATCCTCTCATTGCTCTGTCTCACTTTGTGGAGGTCTGGCCATCCCGGTTGTAGATTAGCCTCCATGTACGTACTGTGGTACGGATTTGCCTTCCGAGCATCAGCTGAGCTGGGCTCACACCTGTGGCTTGAAGCGGGGTCGCTCTGTAGACCAAAAGAGCTAAGAACAGGTCAGTTTGTTTCAAGATCTGTTTGGCTGTCTGCACAGCTCTTTCTGCCTCACCGTTTGCTTGAGGGTAGTGAGGGCTGGAAGTAGCTCATGGTTTCACCTGACATGTCATTGAGGTAGGCTATTTCTATAAATCGTGAAAAATAGTCTACAACTACCAAGTAGTTCTGTTTATTCAGCTCACATATGTCGGCTGCTACTCTTTTCCATGGGCGACTGGGTAGCGGGGTAGTGATCAGGGGTTCTTTCTTCTGGGTCCTTCTGAAACTGTGAGGTGATGTCTGGAAGTGTAGTAGTCTTTTACCTTGTCGGGCACCTTAACAGCATACTTGGGCCATCCCGACGTCACGTAGTGTTGAACCATCTGCAGTTCTGCGTCCTGTAAGGTCTGCTGTTTGACCACGTCGAGCTTGGTGGGTGAAATGGGCCATGACTCGTGGATTGCTTTCTCATAAGCTTCTATTTCACTGGTCAGCTCCGCGATTTCCTATATGACAGCAGCCTGGGGATGTCTAGACAGTTTACCTGCTATGATAAGTTGTTTCCCCGGCACATACACGGCTGTAGGGTTGTAACGCATCATACGTAGTAAAAGTCTCTGACACCTCATAGGAACCGTGTCAAGAGCTTTACAGTTTATCAAGGGAATAAGTGGCTTGTGATCACTCTGTAGAGTAAAGGAATCTAATCCATAGAGGTACCTGGAAAACTTCTCACAGGCCCACACTGCAGCGACACTCTTTTTCAATTTGTGCATAGCGCTGCTCGGCATCAGTGAGTGTTCTCGAACAAAACGCTACTGGTTTTAACTGTTCATCATGTTTCTGAAGCAGGACTCCACCTAAGCCATAGCTACTAGCATCTGCACTGATAATGGTAGGCTTATTCACATCGTAGAATGCTAGGACAGGTGACTCTGTGATGAGTTGTTTTACCTTCTTGAAGGCCTCCTCCTGCACTGCACTCCATGCCCATGTCATGTCATTTTTG
Organism: Taurulus bubalis; assembly: GCF_910589615.1. Taxonomy (NCBI): domain Eukaryota; kingdom Metazoa; phylum Chordata; class Actinopteri; order Perciformes; family Cottidae; genus Taurulus; species Taurulus bubalis. The sequence continues at coordinate 14,429,705 of NC_136602.1, forward strand.
AGTGGTTTGGTGACCTCAGACAGGTTTGGCAGGTACCTGCTTAGGTAGTGTATCATACCCAGGATCCTTCTCATATCAGGGACATTGTTTGGTGGCTCAAGCTGAGTGATAGGCTTGACCTTAGCCTCATCTGGCCGAATGCCATGCTCATCAATGTAGTGTCCAAGGTATTTGAGTTGTCGCTGACGCAGGATACATTTGTCGTGGTTTAGCTTCAAACCGGCCTTCTCCACTGTGTCCAGAGTCTTTTGGAGTATCACTTCATGGACTTCTTCTGAGTCTGCATAAATAAGGATGTCGTCCATGTAAACCGCCAGGCCTTCTTCATCCTTCAAGAGCCCAGTCATTTCACGTTGAAAGATTTCTGGTGCACTTGTGATTCCAAATGGCAGTCTATTAAAGAAATACCTTCCAAAGGTAGTTATGAAGGTAGTGAGTTTGGCACTCTCTTTGTCTAGTGGTATTTGCCAGAAACCACTTGCTGCGTCTAAAAGGGAAAACACTTTTGCGCCTGTGAGTTTAGGTAGGATGTCATCTATTGTGGGCAGAATGAACTTCTCCCTCTTCACTGCTTTATTCAGATGTTTTAGATCGACACAAATCCTTGGCTGCTCTTTGTTCTTCTTGGGTACAGCAACCATTGGAGCACACAAGTTGCTGCCATGTTGCCCCTTGATCACGTTTATTTTAAACCTAAACGTTTGCTTTTTCCACTCTGTGGTAGCTGTGAAGTAACCCTTGCAGTCTACTCTACCTCCTGGGCTGCCTAATTTGGTTACACCAGTTTTCAGTCGTGGCTTATTTCTCAGCAGGTTAAAAGTCTTTTCTGAGATGACACTTAAATCAGCCCCTGTGTCGATTTTAAATTCCATTGTAATATCTTGCACCGACAGTTTTACTGTCCATGCCTTGTTTGAGTCGTCCACGTCTGTAATTTCCCCCAGGAAAATGAACGTGTCTTCCGTCTCTTCCCTCGTAGGGTGCAGTGACCTCATTGATCACGCGGGAACGGCATACTGCTGCAAAATGTCCTAGCTTCTTACACTTGTGGCATTCTGCATCACGTGTGGCACATTCATCTTCTTTAGCATGCACTCTGCCACATCTAGAACATTTGTGTGCCCTATTGTTAACACCTTGTTTCTCTCTGGTCCCTTTTGTCTGCCAGTTTCCGTTGCTCCATTTCCCATTATATTGCGCACGCTAATTACAAATTATCTCAATAATCATCTATAAGTCCTGAATACTTCATTTACGAATCCCAAGCTTATTAATCAAGAATGAAACATTTATGTGCTTATAAATTAGTTACTAATGAGTATTCATGTTGGAATAATGCTTTATAAATGATGAATCCAGTGTTTACTCATGCTCTACTAATACTAAATAGTGTGTACTTTTTATAAAGTGCTACTGATTTATGGTTGTCAAAAACAAACTGAAGTGTGTTACCCCCAAGTACTGTACTTTGAAATAAATTACCGTATAAGTAAAAAAAACAAAAAAGAAACTTGCATGAACATGATTTTGAATAAATGACCATGGCTCAAAGAAGCTTCAATTCATCTTTTTAATTTAAAAACAAACAAAAAAATGAAAAGACATGAGCAGTCAGGGAATCCATTAATCCCAGGAAAGCTCAGGCTGACAACGTCGTTCCCAACTTGTATTTTCTTTTTCTTTTTTACAAAATATTGTATTGCTGTCACATCTAAACCCATTCAATCCTCGTCACTCAAACATTTCCCAACAGAATCCTTGTCTTTGCACTTATAGTGTGTTTGACAATCACTCAACATACGACCACTACATGAGACACATGTAGAGAAGCTGCGGCCTTACTACTCCGACTCATGGTAGGTGATGTCAATACTTATTCCAGCTCCAGCTCATCATTCTGAGAATTACAGGAGCTATAGTTGACATAAACTGGACTGTCACAAAATCCTTCAACAGTAATAACTGTGTTGCAAACACTTGATAAAAAAGACAATCATGTTACAGATTAATCTCAACAACAGCAGTGATTTTGCATCTTTAAACCTTTCATTTGAGTTTTAAATAACATTATATTTGCTATAGAAAAAGGGCTAATGATATCTCAACTGAATTGGCCCCAAAGGTAAATTTCTGTCGGTTTAACCATTTCTTTCATAAATGTCTTCCACGTTGCCAATCCTACTAAGTGGGAAACCATACTCAAAATGCTTTTAAGGCTTCAAATTGCGTCTTATAAATGGAGTAAAAAAAAAAATCTTATTAGAACATGTTCCCAAATCCTTCCATTTTATTTTTTTTTTCTTATCTGAAGAAAGTTGACCATTTGAACATCATCTTAGTCCTGAAAAATGGACTGTTGGTAGAGTTTACAACCAAGATTTATGCAACAGAAAGGCTACTTCATTATTACTATCGGAACTTTTATATACTGACTGGTGCAGAAGACACTGAACTGGCTCTGGACTCTCGTGTTTTCCGTGTGGGTATGGTGACAACACAGCATGAAATGCCAACTGTTGCTTCTGGCAATTCATCATCCTCAGTCCATTCATTGAGGTCAGGGTTGTAAACCTGAATGCATTTCTTGTACTTCTTCTCTCCCTCGTTCCAGCCTCCGAGGAGATAGACCTTGTTGTTCAAAGTGGAAATACCAGCTGTGCTCACTCCTGTGTTAAGAGGCGTGCAGTAGCTCCACTGCCCGCTGTGAGGGTTGTAAGACTCAACGGCGAGGACATCCACCCTCTCTCCACGACCTCCCAACTGGCTTCCACCAATGACGTAGGCTCGGTCTCCCACGGTAGCAGCGCAGTGCCAGCCTCGAGGTGTGCTCAGACTGCTCTTGTCGTGCCAGCTGTCAGTGGAGGGGTCGTACGAGCACACGGCCCTGGAGTAGGCGTTGTTGATGTAACCTCCGGATACAAGTATCTTGCCATCGATGAGGGAACTGCCGTGACAGCAGCGGGGCACCTCCATGGGCGCTTTCATCTGCCACTGGTTGGAGGAGGGCACATAGCACTCCACAGAGGCCTGAACACCATCACCGTTTCGCCCTCCGATGGCAAACAGGAGGCCGTTGAAGATGTTGAGGCTGAAGTGTGTGCGCTTCTGGATCATGTTGCTCAAGTGAATCCACGTGTTGAAGCGGGGGTCGAATCTGAAGAATGTGAGAGGGATTTGCAGTTATGTTGGAGTGCCATACCAACTAATGTGACAAACTAAAAATCAAATGTGACAATTAGTTCTTACCTGCAGAAGTTGCTGACAGCATGTTTAGCCTGGTTCCTTGCGTCATTCTGGTCCTCACCACCTGCTACATACAGGAAGCCATCCAAGACTGCCACACACTGATTGAAGCTCTTTGCTGGCATTTCTGTCAACTTATTCCACACGTTATCTGCATCTCTGTAGAGGACCTCTTTGCTGAGAGATTTCTCTGTCAGGGCAGGGCGTCCACCAACTGTGAATATCACCTTGAGGCCACCGCGCACCTTTGTTCTGCGTGACTGGAGGATGTTCTGTTGGAATGGCAGCAGATGGTAATTCATGGCATCAACAAGGAGACGGTGGCACTCGGGGTCTTGCATCATTCTAGGCGTGTTCTGGACATGATTCACCAGGTCTTGGGCAGAGATGGTGCCGAAGCGGATGAGAGTTAGGAGATCCGCCGCGTACTTCAACCTTTTCTCGTCAAAGTCCAACCACTTCATGGCGATCTGGAAGGCCGTGACCTCGGAGGGAAGCTGCAGAGAATCATCTAAAAGGAAATCGCTGATCTGCTCATAGGTGAGCTTCAGGAACTGCTCCATCTCAGAGAACTCGATGAAGTTCTCCCGCATGAACTTCTGAGCTGCCTCCTTGGTTTCTTTGAGGTCATAAGCATCAGCGATATTGGCCACATACATGCAGTTCTCCACGCTGAGCTCCTGCATAAGGAAATCGCTGCACATCTTCACCAAGGTGCCGATCTGCAGCAGCATGGCCGCGGCGATAGTGCTACCGATGCTGTACAGCGACAGGGTCAGCTTTCCAGAGTATGCATATGTAATCGCTGTGGCGAGGCCCACCGGTGAGAGGTCGTTCAGGTCGATCTTCTGGAGGGACGAATCCTTCTTCAAGATGCTTCGAATGTACTCGCTGCAGGAGGCCATGACAACCTTGTGGACATCAAATGACTTTGACTTGGTGGCGACTGTTAGATCGCAGAGGAAGCTGTCCTGCCTCATGTTGCTCAAACCCTCCAGCAGATTTGGGGCATACACAGAATCAGTGACTTCAGTTGAAATGCAGTTGAAGCCGTTTCCTCCTTCCAACAGAGTGTTTAGCCCGTTGATCTTGTTGATGGGGCTGTCCTCGACCATGATAGTAATTTCATGTATGTCTCCTTTACTCTTTTTGGTCGCCTTGTTCTTTTTGGGTGCCATGGCTGTAGCAGCAGAACACAGCCCAGACCTTCTGAAAATATACACAAGACATGTAAGATTTCATAAGAAAAGTGCAAGATGATTCACAGAAATCCTAAACAGATAAATTATGTAAAATGCAACTTGTGACAGACCTGACTTATGCTGGCAAAGATTTAGCTTGGAATTAATCTGGTCGGGACATCAACATATTAGTGACTTAACTTGAAATAGAGGGGAGATCTTTGGTATGCCACATTCACAAGATTGATCTGAAATAACTCATAATTTTGAGTTTATAAATTATTTCATGTGCTGGCTTGAGGTCCTGTTGTCCTTGTGCAGATGTACTGTTTTCTTTCCTTCAAGCTAAGCAATAATATACATTTTCGGTACTTTGTTGTATCGAAGGAGAACATTATTCTTACATTTTGGAGTAAGTGTAATTTATATAGACGCTACTAGAGACAGACACCTTTAAAAACGTATGTGCTACTACTGGGTGATGCTGGAGCAAGTGAGTGCGTCAACATGCCCCTCTTTGCATCTGTCACAATTTATCAGCAGTATGTCCAGGAATAGCAACGCTGGACGGCTCACCCATGACGTTCCTTTTATAGACTTTGAGACATGAGCACCAGGCCTCATGTCCTCTCACTGTTTAAGTTCAATTTAGGGCAAACATTCATCTTTTTTGTCTCTTTTTTTTATTGTATGTAACACTTGTCTAATCTGCTTGTCCTGGATAACTATGCAATGACCACAATTTACAAGACAAAAAGGTTTCATAAAAAACATCCTCAGATTATTCTAATTCAAAACCTAGAACACCTGAAGCGTATTGTCACCCTGTGGCTAAAACACATTTTAGGATGGGGTCAACAGCTTTACAAAATGAATCCCCTTTTGAATCCCAGGTAAGTTAGAAAGAGCACATTTTCCAGTCTAAAATGACGGCCAAACGCTGAAGCGCTAACTGCACTTAATTGCCCTTGATAAATTGGTAAAACAATCAAGCATGTGAAAGTTTCACTTACCTGAAAAATGAAGTTGAGGGTGGTGAAGAAGGATCTTGTGCCTCCAGTAATGGAGCAGGAGAGAGAGAGCAGCAGTCACCCAGCTGAGAGAGACATACAGTTAACTCCTCCTCTGGGGGAGTGAGTGCCAATCAAGTATTTTGCAATGCATGTGGCAGAGGAGAAGGACCATACAACTCCTTCATCATAAAGTGTCCCACAATAGCGCCTCCAATCCATAGATGTCAACATACTGTGCATGGAGTCGGCCTCCTCAATTCTTTCATTTCATTCAACCATTGTTTAGAAAAAAATGATTTGCTCTCAGTGGTGCCCAGAGCATTCCATTTTAGTATCCAGAAAGAAAAATGTTATATTTTTCTATTTTAGTCTTCTAGTAAAACACATAAAAGTGAAATTCTAGGAATATTCACTTATTTATTGTTGGCTGAAATTTCATGAGCAACAGAAATGGAAATATGCTGAAGTTATTTGGAGAAAATATAAATGAAAATGTACAGAAGACACTGGAGCACCACTTTAAACATTTAATGATATGTTATATTATGTTATGTCATAATATACAGGACTCATTAATAATATGAGTCATTCTGCTCTCTGTGCAGAGGACATATAGTCTAAGCCACAGAAAAAAAGGATCAATTTCACAGTTTGATGAGGCCAAAGAGTGACACCACCTGAAACATTTTAATTACATACATGTTCTCAAAATGTGTCATCAGCAGAGTGCTAAGAGCCATGATCATATATGTAATGTATATCTTTGGTTGGACTATGGGAAAGGAGAGTTATTTTGTTCTAGTTAGAAGGATGATCATTCTTTATTTTATAAAACCTATATTCAAAGGCCCAAGAGTTTACCATTAGTAACCTAAAGCAGGTCACATTATGTTCTCAATAATGTGATCATGATTATCAATGTGTTTTGTCATATATTGATATACGTACGCCTAATTGATTCACCCTTTCTAAACTACACACGCCACATCGTTCCTGTCATCGGGTCCGCCCATTATAATAGTGTCATCAATAGGCGCGCGCTGCCCGGTGTGTGTAGACGCGTGCACGAGAATCACCGCGATGGCCAGCAGCTCTGATGTGGCGAAGAAACTCGTGCGGTTCAAACTTCAGCTGACAGACTCAGCAGAGTCTGCTACGGTAGTAGACATACGGGTTATTATTTGTCTTTGAGCACAAAAAGAAGAGCAGATAGAGGGAACGGTTCCTGCCTTCAGGGAAGACATTGTTTGCAGAATACATGCTTTGGGCTACTCTCCCGTTTCTGGTGTAGAGTATGCAATATTTAATTATACAGCAAATACTTGCTCCATTACTATTCTTTTTATTGACCCTTACAAATGAAACGGTGACAAATTCACAATGTCGTCTCTGTCACAATCTTTGGGCTACAGGATATTCTCCCTACTTTATTACGTGCGTCTTGTGTCCTCCTTTATGTGTGAAAAGGGGCTGATTGTGAGCTGTTTAAGTCGGTGACATGTGCGCTGCTGCCACACATTTGCAGCACTTAACTTTGGGGTCAGGCTGGTAAAATGGGAGGCGCCTCGCTGCTAAAATTGGCAACTTGTCCAGTTGTCCAACTTATGGCTGCTGTCCATCATCAGTGGAGGTCCTTGTGTCTCTGCAGGCCGGTTTGAGTCTTAGATGTCATTGATTATTACATTGTCCAATGTATAATGTAGATTTAAACTTGGATGAATTAAAATCAAGTACATGTTAAAGGACAACCTGAGAAGGATTCTGTTGTATAGGGAGACTTTATAACAGCCGGCTGCTTTATCCATTTATAGTTCACAGTAAAAGGAGCAGCCTGAGAGGCCGTGCGGGTTCCCCATACATAGCTTCTGCTCTGAATGCACAATCAGCAACTGTGGTGATCCCAAACCAGGACTACCATATTTGGCATGCCTGGTTTTCCTCAATTTACTATACATTTTAGTTGCTTTTTTGGTCTTAAACATGCATGAAAACCATGCTCGTGGAAAATGTGTCGCCTTCATTTATTTATTACGCTCTTTCCAGGTTGTAAAGATTTTGCAGAAACTCAAGGATCTTGATATCACATTAGAACTTCTTTCTGTGAGTATCTTTAGCAAAGAATGTATTTTGTGTTATGTTTGCTATGTACTTATTTTGGTTACATGTTCTTTTACTGTGCTTACTTGTGTCTGCATATATATTAGGAAACTGGAATTGGAAAAACCGTAAACTCCTTGCGCAGACATGGACAGGCTGGAGAATTGGCCAAGTCGCTAGTCAGGGGTTGGAAAAGATTGGTCCCTAAGGACTCCAGAAGGTGACGTGTATTAACATTTAAGTTTTAATTAACAGTATACTGCTTTTTTGTATTTGTTTTACAAGTTAATCTTGAGTTTTTCCTTGATGCAGCCACACAGAGGATGGAGAAGCGTCAGCGAGTTTGTCTGTTGAAGACAAACTGGATGACCAAAACTGTCCAAATAATGGAAGTCTTGCAATGGAGGATTCAAACAATAATTGCGTGAAATCTCACATTAAGAGTAAGAATTCTTCCGATGAAGCCCTTTTCAAAACGGGCAGCAGGAAAGCTGATTCGGAGAAACAAAGTAAAGAACAGAAAAGTCAGAAAAAACAGAATGAAAATAAAGAAAAATGTCATCAAGAAAAAATCTCTCAGAATGACGTCTTGAAAAAGAACATTGATGTCCAAGAGGATCAAAAGGACAATTCAGTTGTCTCCAAGAAGATAAAAAGGAATGAGGGAGGGGGGAAATCAAGAGACCCTAACACTTTGTTTGGAAACAAAAACTCAGAGGACACTCATCGAAAATCCAGCTCTGACAGTGGAAGACTGGGGTCAGACAAAAAGTCAAATAAGAAACACAAAGAATTATCCAGAGAAGGCAAAGAATCTTTTTCATTTGAATCCAGTCACAAACACTCAGACACGTTCAAGCTGGCAAGTGTCAAAGATGACATATCTTCTGAAATATTTAGGACTTCAGTGGCCCAAAACAAAAAAAGGAAAAAAACTAGTAAAGAGAAACACAGCCCTCTAAAATACAAACAAGAATCTGAAAAGAAGGGAAATTCAAAAAACAAAAAGGCCAAAATACAGCACAAGAACCCACAGAACGACTCCGAGGAGGCCTCCCTGTCTTTTGAATCATACTTGAACTACGATGTGACTTCAGAGAAAAGGAAAAGATCTGGAGTGAAGAAGCCGCCTAAAACGCTCAAGAACGTCGTAAAAGGGGAAGCAACAAAAGGTACTGTCGTGAAACCGTTCAGCTCAGCTGTGATGTCTACAAATGTGACCTCTCCAACACAAGTATGTTTGACAATAGTCTTATTAATTTGGCTTTTAGAGTGAAGACCTTGGTTGATGAAGTTTCCATTCATATTTCAGGAGTTTAAGGAGTCTGTACTGGAAATGATTTCATGTACCAGTCCTTCACCCGCTGAATGTGAAAAACCATTCGGTGTTGAGTACTTTGAGAGGAAAGGTACTGTATTTAACAAGAACTTACGCCTGTATTCTCAGATTGCTTATTTCATTCTTGACATTCTGTCTTTTGCCTCACAGTTGAGAGGGAGTCTGATTTTTGTGACTTCTCTGAGGAGTCTGCCATCTTCACGGGTCAACGACTTAACAAAAAGATGCAGGTTTACTCTGGTGCCAAGACCGCCTTCCTCCCAGCCATGATGAGCTTGCACCAGCAGTGTATCCGCACACTCCAGAATAACATTAACTGTGAGTAAAGCCCAGAGAAGCTGTTTTTGCTCATCAGTCTGTCAGTTTGTTGGATTTATATTTAGGTGCAGGGATCTCTCCTCAGTGCTTTATGAAACTGGCGGAGTCCCGTTTGAAATCCTCGAGCCGGTGTTGGAGAGGTGCAGACCAGAACAGCTGCTACGCATTGAAGAATGCAACCCAGTAAGAGTGTGAATGAATTTAGTGCAGACGCACACTCTTAGTGGCAACTGAATGAGCTACTCCTTCCTGGCACAGCATCAGACCCGCCGTTTGTTTATATGTTTATATGTCTACAACTATATCTTAATTGAGAGGACAAGCCATACGGTCAATAAATTCAAAGGCTAAAGTCCCTTGGGCATATGAATGTAATCAGTAAATCTTTCTATTGGATGTCTTGTGTGCAAAGTTGACATGTTTGTGTTTAATAATGTTTAGTTGAACACTAACTTTACCGCTGACTCCATTGCCATACTTAATATGAAGAAATGTGTCAGATTTAAAGGAGTTTGTTAATGAGCAGCTTTACATACAGTGGCCACGGAGTGTGCGTCAGTATATTGTGAAATGTCCTTTGTAGTAAAGCTGAACTTTTACACCTTGAGAATAGAAATTATATGTGTAGAGAATTTAGCTTTAGGGTAGGGGTGTGTATTTGTTGCTCGCCCTGTAAGTGTTTGCTTCCTCAGATCTACATTGGAGAGACGGACCACTTATGGGGCAAACATTGCCAGAGGGACTTCAAACACTCCAAACTTCTGGAGTATGAATCATGGAAAGAGATGTTTGTCAGGCTTTCTGAGGAGAGGGAAAGGAAATTTAAAAGACTCTCAAAAAGCATCGTCTCGGCCCATTCTAGCAAACCCAAAGGTGTGTATGCTGGAACTGTAAGAGACTAATCTTGAGTAGAAAAGTATTTAAAAAAAAAAAAAAAAACAGTTGAACATGAAAAAGTGAATATTACCATATATATCGACTGCATACAGTTTATTCTTAATGTTCTGCACACTGTGACAACTTTTTTCTTTAGGTCGGCAGGTGAAGATGGCATTTATTCACACTGTTGCCAAGCCACCGAGAGACGTGCGGATTCAGCAGGAACTTCATGGGACAGCTGTTCAGCAGCCGCAGCTGAGGTGCAGGTGGGGTTCAGCATCCTAAATATAGAGGAATATCTCCAGAGGTTTTGCGATTAGCTCGGGATTTTTTTCCTTTTAAAAAACAAACATGTTTTTGTGCTTGCATATTCCTTTCAGCTATGTGGTTTACGGATTATAAAATTCATAAACAAACCAAAGGTTCTAAAAGCCGTAGTGGGGCATTGTTGTACATTTTAGCCCTTGGCTACAAAATGATCACTCAACAACAGGAGCTTAGTAGAGTCATAAGCTGCCGGAGACTCATGCGATAACACTGGGAGAAGTACCTTTTGTGTGAGCTTAGCCAAACCGGAATTGGAGCAATGTGGATAAACCGTATTGGTTGCTTTTGTGGTCAGCTGGTGCAACATGGATGTTATGCTCACAAACTGTAATGTAGATGGAAGACTATTTTTTTAAATGTTAGGTCCATGTCTTTTTTCTGTTGATTTGAATTTTGCACTGAACTAATGTATGTCCGTAATTATCAGCGTCAAGGTTCAAGACACCAGACCGAGGCCGAGTAATGAGCCCAGCAGGTCCAGCAGCGCCAGTTCGGGGGCAACCAGTACACAAGACCCTCGCAAGAAAACAAGTGAGCTAGAATATGAATGCAATGTTTTACGTTTGTTCAACCTTTACAAACAGATCAAGATGGCCTGTTCAGTGTTTGTATTCAGGGAGAATGAAAGCTAGACTTATAGATGTTACCTATAATCCTGATTGACATTTTATTTCACCATCGCATATTTTTTTTCACACAGGAGTTGCTCCAATGATGGCAAAGTCCTTAAAGGCATTTAAGAAACTGGGACGCCGATAAATGCTCATATGATATTTACAGTGTGTGAATGTGGGGGAAGTGCTATCTATCGTTCATTAACTTTGCACAATAGAAGGCCTGTGCTCACCATAGATTACTCAATGTTGTTTGTCTAAATACGCAGGCATTTGCCATGTTTTTTTTCTTTACAATTGTACATTTGTGTCACTATTAAAGGGACTATGAAAAGAGCAGATTTAAGTGGTTTTATATTTTGTCTTTTGGCCTGTTTGAGCTTAACAAGGTCAGTCAGTAGTTTATTTAATGGGATGTGACTCCCTCTAGAGGATGAATAGGTATATGTACAGTTTTATTTTTTACAAAATTATTCTACATACTGCATTTTTTATAACATTCCCCTAAACTATTCAACACTACATTAAACATAATGCAAGTAAACTAATGACAATAGTCAAAGTGCTACAACTGATAACATATTTAATAGATATTTAATACATTAGATTAATTGTATTAAGTGTTTTTCCGAGCAAATGGTTTATGTAAACATTATCATCCACCTGGTTTTGAGCCAAACTATTCTGAGAAGTTGTCAACAATTCGTTCCACGTTATGAGAAGAAATCAGTTCTTTGTCAATTCTCTGTAATCCCTGAAGTTGTTTTGTCTTTAATGGCGGAAGGCATCTGCTGTCTGCCTGGTCTCAAGGACCCTTCCTGTCTATTTTTGTTGTTTTTGACAACAACGGTTTGAGATATTCAAGGGAGGGCTCTGAAACTGCTGTAGCCTTCAGCACCACCTGTGGCAGCCTGCGGAGACTGCATCATTAATCCACCCTCATGTTTAATTAATTAGTCTGAGGTGAGCTGCTATTTTATTTATTTTTTTAGGGGACTTGTGAATGTGTCTTATTGCTTAACTGAACGTGAGAAGAGGATCTGATGGTTATGACGGAGCAAGTCTTTTTCTCATGAATCAGTTCAGACAATACATCCTTAATAATCTCAGATAACGTATTGGCAATAAATAAAACTACAATTTTTAATATTTGCTAATACTCAATGTCCTAGAGGTAGCAATCTGAAGCCCTATTAACAATTATGCGGCCCTGCCATTAGGTGACCTCAGACACGAGGGCTGGAGCTGACCTTGACCTGGAAGAGAGCAAAGTTGGTGGGAAAATACACGAGGATGGTGATTCTTGTTCTATTTAGAAATTCAAATAAAGGCAACATCCATCATGTTTTGTGTATAGACAGCTGAGTTATGACTCATGCAGGATGTTAGTAAATACAGAGACTTTCAAGCACTTATTTACTGAACAAGTATTGGACACATTACTGCATGTGGACACAAAGTAAAGCTAATGACAGGAATGAAATATTGTGAGGAGCCCCAGGTTCACTGTAGAAGTTGATTTGTGATGCATTATGTTTGATTGTGACTTTGTTCTGGAATATACTCAGCATTATTACTTAGGTGTGTTAAATATAAGAATGAACAGGAATGGCAAAGGATTTAATGTGTTCCTGTTTGAAAATCTATGTTGAAGGCCATTATTTCAGCTGATATTGTGCTTACATGGTGCATATTCCTGCAGTTTAATCACATTATCACACACAGCAAACCTTGGCCCATGCGATTAAAGTACTTCAAAATACTGTGCAAAAAACCTAGAGAGGAAGGAGTGGCAGGTTATGTGGAGCAGCAAATATTTGACTTCCCCAATCAGGTTTATCCGGCTATGCATATAGGTAAACAAAAAAGAAGACTACTTTAAATCCAGCTCACTTTTAACAGACGGTTCAAACAAAAGTACTGAGGTATTCTGAGCAAATGTAGCCTACTTAAAGTATAAAACATGCTCATGATATACAGTAGCTGAATGGCTTTAGTCAGTGTTATGTAATATTGTTTGATTATTAATACTGATTCATTACTGGTAGTTTAGGTCAATACTTTAATATTAACAACTTTATACTGGTTAAATATCTAACAAGCATAACATTTTATAATTGATCATATCTTTTACGCAAACTCTTTAATTGTTATAGCAGTCAAATAAAACATTACCTGTGACATTAAGTGGGTTGGAGTAAGGAAGCACAACATTACACGGAATTACAGTATTTACTCTGTAGTTTATTTTATTAAATGCACTTTGTTACATTGCTTAAATGACCACTCTGGAAAACGTGCCATCATAATAATGCTTTTAAATACAGTTTTAAAGCAAATTGTACTCCAGCCTCTAAATGTTATGAAATACCCACCTGCGGTGTGGACTGGTTATACTGGTTGCTGTGAGTGTGTCCCAGCCCGCCCCCCCCCGGGCCGTGTCGGTGCTCTGTGCCCCATCATGGCGGCCCTGTGCGGGACGGGACCACTATCCAGAGGAGGGACCGGAGGGAGGAGCAGCCCGGATGATGACGTAGGATCGGAATGAGGGAGTGAATGTTCCGGGTCAGAAACTGGACGGGAGAGAGGAAATTAACTCCGGGACGAGACGGAAAAAAACGAGACCGCCTACCTTCTTTCCACACGGAGATGTAGCCTGCGTTTTAACACGTTAACGAGAGGCGGTTTGAACGAGGCGAAGGACGACGAGAAACCAAGCGGCGAAAAACACAGGTGCTACAAACTAACCAAAGTGAGACATCGACGGAGAGTAACTCCCATGTTCGTCGCGACCTCACCAGCGGCCACTTCACTTGCAGTTGGACTTTCGGGACTTGTCGGAGGGTTTTGTGTTTGACGGTATATTTAGTCCGGGACTGCAGCAATCTGTTGCATCCCCTCGTCCTGCCCCGCTGTTTGTTTATCGCACGGGTACGAGGCTGATCCCCCACCACCTCCGCCAGTGATGTTTCACTGCATCCCCCTGTGGCGGTGCAACCGTCATGTGGAGGTGATCGATAAACGCCACTGCTCCCTGTTGTATGTGCCCGACGAGATCTACCGCTACGGACGAAGTTTGGAGGAGTTGCTGCTGGATGCCAACCAACTCCGAGACTTGCCCAAGGTAAGCAGAACAAAAACAACAACCCGCTTCCGCGCGCTTAAAAAAAAAGAGTTTAAAAGGCAGGTTAACGCAGCTTTATTTTTGGTGACATGAAATGCGTCCCTAAGTGGTTCCTACACAGAGCTGCTGCTCACTGAGCTGCTCAGGCGTCCCGTGAGAGGCCGGTGGGACCCGGGGACAGTAATTACGCAAGATCAGCAAGGCATGCACCCTGTGTGGCTGGAAATCCCCCTGAACTACACCTCCCTCCATAGGTTAACTAACCGCATATGCTACAGGCTGGGTTTTGACCATACAGCACTTTTATTTGAGACCCAGGTGTCCCGAGCATCGATAGTCTACCTGACATTGTGTCTGATGGGTCCGAGCTGTTTGGGCAGGTGAGCCCTGAGGTCAGAAATACGCGTCTCTTTGTCAACAATCTCTGATGCTTCAGTCATGGCTGCATGCAGGGAACATCCAGGGAGTTTACCGATACGGATACACTCTTATGTCAGTAACTTTGTGACTCAGTGATATATATATATATATATATATATTTAAGGGGTATGAGTAAAGGAACAAGAGCATTATTTATTCCATGAAGAGGTGAGTGGCATGTGACAGTGTGGATGTCATTTCCTTTTTTTAATATTTGGATTTTCAATATTTAGACACTATTTATTTAGTAGGGTTACATAATTCATAGTGATACACATTTTAATGAAAATGGTGTATACGTTGATATAATAATTTAAAGGTCCAACTCAACCGGATGCCATCTGTAGCCTCCGCATGGGTCATGTGCTCACCTTTTATCCAGCGAGGCAAAACTAATTCAAATAAAACAAAAATTACATAGCGATGTAAATTAACATCATGTGGATATGATTTCCATGTAGGCAGAGCCATTGACAATCCCATATAAGACAATTGTTTACCTCAACTGTAATGTAAAGGGTGACGGTTGGTTATTGATCTTGGAATTCATTTTAACAACAAATAAAAGCAAGCAGCATCCGCCGATGACGGCCATGACATCAAGGTGTAGCTAAATAATTCCAGTCCAGACCAACGGTTCAAAACTAAAAAAATAAGGAATTAATTCAGACCGAAATAGCAAAATCGTCACATTTGAGAATCCGGCCTTCTTGCATTCGACCCTAGTGCTCAGGATTAGGTGGTATACTAGTTAGAGGATTTGCAGGTTATTTCCCAAGGGTATGAATGGTACATGTAATATTTCTCTTTGTCAGGGCTTGAGACTTAAGATCCCAGAGTCCAACCTGTGGTGTCTTTATGACATATAGCTCGGAGCTGCTGATTGAAAGGATTACTTTTGTGGCTTTGTCAAAATTTCCCTTTAACTTTTGCAGCCAAACCGGTTTTGTTGTTGAATGCGCTCTCAGTTCTGCTCTTGGGAGTGAGTGTATTTTACAGCTGAGGAAACCGTGTTCTCAGTGTAACCTTCAAAAGCATGGAGTACTTTTGGTAATATATTGGCTCTACAGCTGTTTGAGACAAGTGGACGGCTTAGGGTATAAGGCACGAGACCTCATATAACTGGTCATGTTGGGTCGACGTAAAGCTTGGATTAAAGGACTATTTTGTGTCTCTGACATGTCTTTCTCAACTGATTCACAACTGTTTGTAATTTAAACAAAACACCTGTCCACCTTAACCATTCATAAAACAGCTGGTTAGCTCTCCAACTTTCCAAATAGTTTTAAGTAGCATTAATTCTTATTATTTTTAGTCTAAATGGAACATTTGATTATGTGTTTAATGCACCTTGAGATTTCACTGTATTCTAAAATATAAACAAAAAATAATTATAGGACCCATGGTGGAAAGAAAAGAGAGCTGAAAGAATATTTTTGGGCTTGGCATGTTCATAGAAATGTGATGATACAGAGATAATGTGAGCAACCTCCCATGGCCGTGTCACACTGCCCACTTTGTCCAGTGGAGAAAAGCCCAGGAACAGGTATTCTGACTGAAAACAAAGACGGCATTATGTGTGTTGTTGTTGCCTCGCTCATGCATTTGTATGTGCTAGTGTTTACTAACTAAAGTCATAACGAATCATTGACCCGAATTGTAAAAGTGCAGACTAATAAAAGCATAAAGAGGCGCACATAACAGCCACCTGACAAACTAGGTACTGTTTAAGTAAACCCTCTTATCGTTTGTGCCTGCGAGGATGTGATTAGCAGGTGCATTCTCATCTTGACAACGCACACGACTGCGTGACAGTGAAGGCATCGCTATGCTCAGTTCAGAGATATTCTAAGTATGTTTAGAGGGCAGAGGGGTGGCGACAAGAGAAACGGTTTATTGTGCTCTTTGGCATGTAACTAATGTCATCAATGCTTGCTGAGTGAACCCAAGAAACGTCCGACTGGATAAACCTTTTGTAACAGTGCAGTTCAGTGCTCGCTGTGTGGCCTCATCGCATTGCCTCCGAGGTGGCCGAATGAATAAACACTGACCGCTTATTATTGTCGTGACAATGATGTAACTAAGACACAGTCAAATATTTTGAGTCGATCATTTCAACCAGCAGGCAGATAAAGACACGCAGAAGGCAGTCTTATCGGGAAGAGGAAGCTGCGAAGGTATGTTTTTACAGAAACAAGATGAGGCAAGTTGAACGTGAGCTAGTTTCACTAGTTTTACAAAAAGAAAAGTCTGCTAACCAAGTCATGGAGACATGAAGCGCAGTTATCTTTCATGGATAGGCTCTATTTCTGTTTCTTTGATTGTTTTATGTTTTATTTGTGCTGAGGTCATTTTGCCAATTAACAAACGGTAACTTGTGTCTCTTTGTTTACTCAAAGTTTCCCTGAAGCAACTGTCCCTCAAGATATATGCCATCCTTCTACTTTGTTAACTGTAGTCGTTAGTTTACTAAACTAAGAAACTAACTGCAGAAGAAGAAGCTGAAATGAACGCAGTTACTACTGTTCCTCAGTTCAGTGAAACTAAGACAGACGTGTGGGGGATGTCTATTTAGAACTGCAACAATTAGTTGATAAATTGATTACTCAATTGATAGAAAATGAATAGACAAATATTTTAAAGTCGTTTCATTAATTCTCAAGTAAAAATGCCAAACCTTCTCTGGCTGTAATAACTTAATGTAAAGATGTGACGCTTCTCACTATTATATATGGTAATAAATTGAATATTTTGCGGGTTTGGATTGCTGGTCGAATACAACAAGCATCTCAGGCTGTGGCAATTTGTGATGGGACGTCTTTGCATGTCTGAGTTGTTTTCATTGATAATGACAATAATCCTTAGTTTGAAGTCTATAACTTTTATATCTTCAAACCTGACGAGCATACAATGACCAGATTTAATTCTCTTTGTTCAATCGACAGACAATTATTTGGCCTTTTTGAAAGCAAAAATGCAAAAGAAAATGAATCTATTCGTTCCAGATACTCACATGTGGATGTTTGCTTGTTTCTTAATATTCTATATAGGCATACTAATTATCTTAGTAGTTTTTTGGAAACCTTTTAAGGCCTTTTGATAACGACACGCAATGTGGAGAGAATAAGCCACGTGAGACAGGAAGCTGCAGGTTTTATGACACGTATGCGGTGGCAAATAAAGTGGTGTCATGAATCCCAGAGCAGGAAGATGGTTGTTGAACTGACTTACCTACTCTGATGTGATCTACAAGCTAATCAGGTTCATGAATGTAGTGCAGTTGTTGAGTTTCTGACATGTGTTCAGACAGTTTTAACTCTTGCTTATGCTGTGTGATATCTAATACTGTATATGACCATGTAACCTACATGCAACCTTAGAAGCATTCGACACTCATGTCCTTTACTGCCGTTTTATGGCTGTAGGGTTGCAAAAAACAATGCTGATTTTCTCACTTCTTTGTAAGATTATGTAAGAATTTTGTTCCTAAACTACAAGCACATCTTTTTGTAGTATGGATATGTGAAGGGTTATTGTTGATTGCACAATAATCCATGCACTGACACAAACCAGCTTCAGGCTTGAGCTTGTCCTCTAACAAACAGTGCTGACAGTGAAGCTGAAGATTCAAACATTGACTTTAGAGTTAAGTGAATGGTTAATGTATGCTGGACTCTGCCTGTTTTGGTTTTTGGGTGTCACACATGGGTGATTGTTTGGGGCGTGGTGCTGAATTACACCAACAGGAAGAACAGGTTGACTGTCACTGTAATGCACGACACACAAAGCACTTTGCTACTAGACTGATAATACAGAATGAATTATGAATTGCTCTTTGTTACTCCTCTGATTGTCTTAGTTGTTGTAAAGGGGATTGGATTGGGACAAAGGCAGGAAGGATTCTGATAGGCCTACCTGTGAATGCTTCTGCTATAGTTTCTGTGTCATACATATGGGTGTGGAGTAGTTCAAGTGGGAAGTCTGAGATCGGTAAACACGTCTACTAAATTAATGTTAAAACAGAATTTGCATTATTTTCTTGATATACCAAAGTTCAGGTTAGTTTTCTGGAAATAAGTCTTTATAAGCTGAAACTCCCTTGATATCACACATCTTTGAGTTGTGCACTTCAGAATGGGAGACAGACTGCACCCACAATGGGATTTTGTAAGTAAGTGAAATGTGAAAGGGAAATTAAGTTGGTTAGGCTGCAAAAGCTTCCAAGTCTCTTACAATGTCTCTTTCAAGTCATTACTTGTCGGAGTACATGCTTGTTTACTCCATGAATATGATGGATTAGAGAGTGTTTGAACTGTCTTAAGGCCTTGGAATGACGTGCATTTTGTAATCGGGTGGAGTTTGACTTTTGGACTCTTGGGCCTTATTTATTGTGCACACATTTTAAAATGTGATCCGTATCTGGATATGGTATACGAAAAATGAGTCGCCTGATCATGTCAAAACACATTTGACTGATCGCATTTACATCTAGCTGACATTAGCCATGATCAGATGTGCAGGGGATTATGCTTTTTTTCTTCTTTGTCCTCTTCTTCCCCACATTAAACATCCAGACACTGAGCACAATGGGTTCTGTAGTTTGAGGGCGGTAGAGTAAAATATTATCGGAAGTGGCACAAATCATTAAGAATGAATCAGAAGTCATTAAGGTTGGTAGAAGATGTGAGGCTAATTGTACAATATTGAGCTGTGTGGGGTGTCTCCGCACCAGCCATACGGATATGGCTTTATAACCGCTTCAATCACATTTTCAATAAAATGTTTTGTCAGTTTCATAGAACAATTGAGCTCCAGCAACCTCCAGACACCCACCTTCATGTTGGTTGCAATGGTGACGCATCTTTACAGCATAAACGAGTACAGCAAGGAAACCTGCAACTTAATCATCGTGTGTGCTTGGAATACACATCCATTGTGTTGCACTTGCTGCATTTCTTGTGCAACAAGTGCAACAGGCTTGTGCATAGAAGAAAAAACAAAGTTGTTTATCTAGCCACATTCAGGCGAACCTACTTGTTTGCAACAAACTGCAAATACAGATCAAAAGAGTACAGAGCTTGTTTAGCAATCAGTTTAAATGATCGATTTAAAAGAGAAATGTGAAATGTAGGTATTCATCAACTGCATTAATGGATGAGCCCTCGTGACCAGCTGCCTAGTAACTAGCAATAGCAGGAAAAATACAAAGGCCAGAGGGAAAAATGTACGAGTCTGCTTTTTCTGTTCATGCCAAAACATTCAGGGGACCGGGATCAGTATTGTTAGCTACCTGCTTCACCAACACGCAGGCAGGTTTCTGCCCGCTCTTGTTCTGGGGGCGTCAAGTATGTGCTTATTGTATAATTGCTTTTAAATAAGTGGGCCAACCTGATCTTTCTTTCCAATAAGTTGACAACACAGATGGATCGTTGTACTTCTAAGTTACAAACCGTGACAACTTGTTAAGGCAGCAGACTCTTCCTCATTGTACTCATGTTCTCATGCTAAACTGTTTTGACGAGAAGATTGCCTTGAACCTGCGTCTTTTTCTTGCTTTATGTACCATTATAATACGGGTAGATCAAATCAAGCATTCTGATTTGTTGAGAGTGAGTCACGAGGTGTAGTTTATTCAGCCATAAAGTACTGTACAGCCTGTTTACATTTAGAGCGCACTTAAAAATAACAGGTAGATTTAAATTGCGCGACCGTTAGTTGTCATTTCAAGCTTGACAGTTACCAAACATGTTCGTATAAACTTTGATATTGTAACGTCCGCAGTAACGACTCGCATACGTTGGTTTCCTTAACTTGCAGGTGTATTGCTTGAGTGTTGCAACGGGGCTCTTCGCTAACAGTAACGTTAGCTCAAACGGAACAGCTAACAAGCTCACGTAGCATCCCCCACACTAGCATAACGAACGACAACACACACGTCACTTCCTCCCTAAAATGAGGTGAGGAATGAAAAGGGTTTGACCACAAAATCATGATAATTTCTAGTGAGAGATAATTACGTCGGTAATTTCCCGACGCGAGGCAAGTTCTCTAAACATCATGGAGGAGAAAAATGACGGAGAAAAGACGGACAGAAGCAGCGAGAGCACTTCTTTACATCGGTGGCTGCGTGTCATCCTCCACGCTGCTTCCAACCGGCCTGGATTTACTGACCAGGCAGTCAGTTTTATAGTCCCGTGCGTCCCGGGACTATTTTCTCTGTCGCTGAAATGCGATTCACAACGTTTGGTGGCTACAACTATTTTGTGCTGAAAGGGAGCTTACTATTACTATTTATAAAGTCGCATGTACCCGTATTATAAAAGCAATAAGGTACTCGAGGCAGTACTGTGTCTACAATAATGTACAGTTCAAGGGTTTGCCGGCCCTCCGCTGCGCGTCGGGCCTAACAACTCCCTTGAACAGTACATTATTGCACGACACAGTACTGCCTCTCGTACCCTATTGCTTAATTAAAATCCTCCGATCATTGTGTCAGTGCCGTAGCCTGCTAGCCCAGCCAAATATATTTCAAGTTAAGTTGATGCATCACAACCAATGAGCAGACATTTGGACAAGAAAAGCACATATTTTACTATCACATTAAAATAGGCTCTGTTCTATTCAAGCCAGCCAGCATGCACAATACCAGGACCCTGGAACTGAAGTAGCTAAATGCCATTCAGACCTAATTTCTTTGTTTTAATTTACAACTGTGACAGAATGTCATCTTTGACAAAACATATAATTATACATCTGTTAAGATTAGCCATGTAGTTATCATAACATAGCAGGTTTAATGTCACAACACACAGAAGAGAACTGAATGTTTCTCCTAGAATAGCAAATTAACTATTAAGCTCAGCTTTGTTGCTCCTCTTAGAGCAGGAGACACCTTGCATCTTTCTTCCTTACATCGTGGAGACCTCATGCAATATAAATATACCATTATAGCCCCACACAAGTTCAATCTGAGCTGAGGTCCAATCCGCTAGAATGATTGAAAACACTACTTTTTAATGTAAAAAATGAATTCTGAAACTACAAACAATGTGTGCTTCTACAATTCAAAGTCAGACTGATTTACTGTAGCATCCTTAAGACAGCAAGCATGATCTGGGATTGTGTTTCTGTTGAATTCAATTGCTTTGTATGAACTAATTGGATTCAACAGTCATCAAGAATACACTGTGACTAGCTTTTCACAATTTTCTGAGATGATATAGGTACAACAGTTGAACAATATTTGCCAGGCATTGTTGCGTAACATAATTCTCAAAATGTAAAACCCTTAAAAGCTTTTTACTGAATTTGTGTGTCCTCCTCCCCTCCAACTTTCAGCCATTTTTCCAGCTGGTGAAACTAAGAAAACTTGGCCTGAGTGACAACGAGATCCAGAGACTTCCTCCAGAAATAGCCAACTTCATGCAGCTGGTAGAACTGGACGTCTCTAGAAATGGTAAAACACTGATATACCAGTGCCGCACAAACGTCAACTAGAATATTATAGCACACACCACTTTGTTACATTTCTTAACTGTGTTTCTGTGTGTTTCCTTCACAACTGCGAAAAGATATTTTGACAAAATGAGCAAGACGTCCAAGCATTCTAAGCATTGACAGATTTACACCTCCTTTTCCAACAAACATGCATAAAGATAAAGCTTTAAAGGTTTTCATTCGGCCTCCTAAGGTCTTTGTGTAGCCCAGGATATTCCATTAGAGACAACAGAGCAGCGGTTCACAGGCTGTAGAGCAAAACAAATGCATTCAGAAGGTAAAAGAAAGTACAAACTGACATTACACACACACACACACACACACACACACACACACACACACACACACACACTGTTGTTTGTATTGAGTCCTAGTTAAGTAGAGTGAGACCTGGTTAACATTACATATCGACTCATCAGTTTTATTTTACATTGGATTTACCACTAAATACTATTTTTTTGCAATGATACCTTCACTATTATTATTATTATTATTATTATTATTATTATTATTATTATTATTATTATCATCGTGTTCTTTGTTGTTTTTCACTTGCATTTACACCAACTGTTTTTAATATATTATCTTATATATTTCAACTACTGCTGATTTTATCTTATGCTTATTTTTGATTGAGAAGTGTTATAACCAGTGTCTTTTCTCTTGTTCAGATATTATGGAAATTCCAGAGAGTATTTCATACTGCAAAGCTCTCCAAGTGGCAGATTTCAGTGGAAATCCATTAACAAGGTAGTCCTCCAGATTATGTTGTTTTTAATTTTCAAGAAGGAAAACAAATTATCCATCAGTCACATATCTAATACTTGAATAGTGGTCTCTTCTAAAATATTCAGCTGTCAAAGGTTGTAACATTGCTAAATCCATGTTTCATATTGATTTTGATACTTAATGCTTTTTTAACGTTCCCTAAATTATTATGTTGATTTATCCAGATGTTTTAATAATAAACTAAGCAGGGAGTGTGTGCATGTGTGTGTGCATGTGCATGTTTAGTGATCCCCTGCTGTTATGAACATTCACACACTCTCCTTGACAGATTGCAGATTTTGCATAGTATGCTTTTTATTGTGTGTGGGAGACTAAATCTAATTTGCACCTCAGCAGGGGCCAAACCACATTGTTTTGCAGTATATAGTTTAGGAGGCAGCAATGAATAGTATTACAGAGTCATTGGTGTTCAATACTTTTAAAGTGCACACACTTTTTTTCCACAGTAGTAGCCATTTTCCACTCATCAGTCCTATTTAAACGATTTGATAGTGAAGGTCTAGTTCCACTAGGGTTAGCAGGGATGGGATGTCTCTTTGTTGCCAATCGTAAAATGAAGGAAATATCAAAGACCCAATCTGAATTTAGTTTAGATTTAACTATCTAAATTACAATTATATTCACATACGACATTCAAATGAAAAAAGCATGTTGAGTGTTTCTCAGCTCCTCATAATTAACAACGGCTTCAGATGATATGAATAATTTAATTTAGTTGTTGCCACCAAAAATGGAGAAGCTTTTTTTTGTTGCTTTTATTGATCAAAGTGTGACCACAGCGAGCATATAAGTAGTTCCATCTGCCAAGCCTGCAATATTAACGAGGATAATGGATTTTGAAAGCAAGTTGTCTTTCTTGGACAAGCAGATAACGAGTCCATTTAGAAAATAAAGTTTGGGCATCTACATATTTGGTGTAATTAATGAGAAATATCCAGTAGCATTCAACAAATTGTCCCGTGTATTCACAGTCTAACATTCTGGAGTTAAACAGGTATATTCTGATCCCCTTTTGTAATATTATATATTTTACCCATGATGTTCATAAACAAGATAAAACATTCGATTTAATGTAGAATAATAAAAAAAGGGCAGAACTCAAAGATGAATGACAATTAGCACAGATAAACTAAATCAACTTATCAAGACTTTAAGGCCGAATTGTGGTGAACTCCTGCTTAACATTGTCTAAAAGAACCGTGTCTGTCAATATAAACAAACCAACATGGGCATCCAATTAGACTCCTCTTCTCTGGTACGCCTTAAAATGCTTGTGCAACTTTCACCCACAAATTGAAGTCAAAAATAGTATTTGAAGTATTTTGGTGACATCAATTTCTGATGCACTTCTTTTCCACCTGCTTCTCACCCTGTGGCCTCTCTTTTTATTTTTCCAGGTTGCCTGAAAGCTTTCCAGAGCTAAGGAATCTCACATGCCTTTCCATCAATGATATTTCATTACAAGTTCTTCCAGATAACATTGGGAAGTAAGTAAATGTCTCATCGTGCTCACTTTGACATATTGAGTGTATCCAGCCTTTGCCGAATAAATATGTTCACACAGTTTCATAGCAGCCTGAGGTGCATTCAATGTCACGATGACGTCAGGGGACTTTTAGTCACGTAACGTCCCACCTGTCTCTCTGCATTTTCTAGTCTCACACTTTGCTTTCGCCTGAATGGTCTTGCTGGGATTATTATTAATTTAACCTGCAAGTTAATTTCATTTTATAAATACTATAAAAATACAGAATAACCAATTTTAGTGGTTTTAAAAGGAGTTATTTGCTCAAGCAAACCACTAAGCTGCAAGTGAGCGTGAGCTTTAAACGTGTCTGCATTTCCTTTGTCTACCTTTCCCCTGATGGTACGAATTTATTCTAAAATCTCTCTGCATTGGTAAAATGATACAAACCACATTACTCTTCACACTCGCATCAGTGGGGGTCCTCTCTCCCCGGCCGCACTGTCTTTGCTCATCAAAGGCAAAAGCCTTGTTGTGAGATGCATTTAATCTGCTGCAGTTAAATGGCATGCCTGGCCAGCATTCTTATTCCTTTGAGGTCTCCCTTCTTCTTGAGTTCAGTTCATAATTTAATTTAATAACAGAACTATGTGCCACAAGGGATGTTTTTAGTAGAAGTTTGAAGTTCAGGGGAAACTGATTTTAATTTAAAACCCTTTCAGGAGGGTTTTAAATTGGATGAAATTACTCTTGATGCGTACCTTTCAGGATATTATCAACATTCTAACCAGACATTTGACTGATAAAAACATTATTTTTGTATTTGTATAACACTGTGCTAATGTTGTGTATTTTAAAGACAGAATTACAAAATTAGATGTCAATAAACACGCACTCTTTTTTTCTGATGTTGATACAGTGAAACTTGTGCTGATGTTGTCCAGTAGGATATATATATATATAAAAAAAAATAATAGTTGTCAGTGCTCAGGGTGGCATATTTTAACCATAAGATAACTGCTGAAACGGTTGGAGATAAACTAAACAGAGTTTGGTCTTGGCTGCCATGTTGCCATAAATTAAGGATGGCTGCGTAACGTCTCAGGGAAGATGCATCGCTGATGGATGAGACTGTGATTCTCTTTGCTCCTTTTACTGATCAGAATTTGGGACTGTAGGCTTTGAAAGAATAGTATGCTACTTATAGATGGTTTATTTGGGCTTAATGTTTATCTGATGTTCTACACATAAAGTATTGATAGACCTAAATTATATTTCATGCAAGACACAAAACACCAGATGGATTTTCTGATGAAGATCCATACGGCAATGGATTATAGATGCAGGGGCTAAAACTGGGCTACAACAATCGTAGCTGTGTTTTTCATGTTAGATATTTCCTTACTTGTAACATATTCTATTAAATTTTAAAGCCTAAAAAACATAAAACCAAAGTCAGAATGTGAACATGCTTTGAACTGAATGTTGCATTGGAAATATATGAAATACATTAATTGTGCAAACCATGTGCTACCGAGCAACACAGTGGACAGAATGTATTTCAATGTTTTCCCAAAAAGGTTTTGCATTTTTCAGAAATCTATATTTTCTCGAACTAGCTAGTATGCTTTAATAGCTACCTCTCATATTGTTAATATTTTTTTTACCTTGGCAACAGCTACAAACTGAGGCAGCAGCGATATTCATCTGTGTATATGACTGATTTTGCAAACAGTCTCTCAATGAAATATATAATTGTCCTCCCAACAAGGTCAGCTTGAGTTAAAAGAGATCTCCTCACACTCTTTCCCTCATGGTACAGCATGTGCCTGCATATGTCCCATATCTATATTGCATAACGCAATGATTTAAGGCCTGCTCTCTGTCAAGGAAGACGGTTCTGAGCAACATGCAGTGGGTTAAGATTAACGTTCAAGGGGTTACATGTCATCAGTTGTTTATCTTCTGAGATGTTTTCTGTCCAATAAAAAGAAGCTTTCAATGAAACACGAGACACTTGATGCAATTAGGTGTCTGTGTTCATCATTTCTTCTGTCTGTTTTTTAATCTGTGGCTCAGCGGCGAATACACAACACTAGATTAAGGAAAAAGTAGCCGTTGTATTTCATGTTGTCTCATTTGAGAGCCAGCCTGTAAGAACCACTTCAAACCCACCTACTAGATGATGCTAATCCCTTTGGCACAGTGAAACATATATTTACCCACAAACTGAATGGAAAGGCTTTATTTTGACTCCTCGGTCCATCTCTAATAAGACTCAGATACTTATTTAGTCTGGGTTCTGATCAAGAGATGGACTTTGTTGTACATTTGCAGTACTGAGGTGTGTATAAGAAGCTCTGCAAGAAGATAACCCTGGACTTCGCTCTATGATAGCCATTTGGACATTTTGCCCTTAATTTAAAGTCCGGGTTGTTTATGCTCCCGCAATTGTACGACCCTGATAAGACTGCCACACCTCCAAAATACTTCCTGTCCTCAGATATCTGATTGCGAGGAGACATGTTACAATAATCTTTAGCCTTCATTGTCTTTAAATATGCAGAGCATCATGTCAAATAAGTAGTTATGTAGTGGAGATATGAGAAGAAGTTGTATAGAAACTGCAGTTCACAGGATTTTCAGAGATGTATAACCATCCCTCTTTTTTCATGTCGTCATTGCAGCCTTTCCAATTTGATATCGCTCGAACTCAGAGAAAACCTGCTGACATTCCTACCAGAGTAAGTATTGTACCAACTGCACGGTCTATGTGGGTTTATATTGTGTTGTAAGAGATGCTGAGTATTTTGTTAACAGAGGTTATTACGTTATAGAACATGCAGCATGCCTCTGCATTTTTACTTTTGATTGCGTTTGCATTTGAACCTCCGTTGTCATCCACAGGTCGCTTTCTATGCTTCATAGACTTGAAGAGCTCGACCTAGGAAATAATGAGCTATACAGTTTGGTAAGTTGTTTTTGTGTCTGCATGCTGGGGAAGTTGTTTATGCAGAAGGATGCCACATGGTACACACAATGAGCAGAAATGAACTCTTCCCATTTCCTTCTTCTTGTCATGTCCAAGTAGATTAGCATCCCTCGAGAACAGCTTTCACTCCTTATCACCCGGATGGCTCACCGGGATCTGCTTTGAGCTTTGGTTTTTAGTTTAATCTTATGTGGTAAATTTTTTACTGACAGTCAGTCTGCCAAGATACGGCTCTTTATGTGTTTTATTTTATTTATAATGTATCATGTATACATTGAACTCAATGATTTACATTGTTGGATGTTGAATTCTTTCTGCTTTCAGTTCTGATCATTTATATTTGGTACACTTCTAAAATCAAATTTATTTTTCGGCACTCTTTGCAGAGACATGTCTAATGCATAAACATCCTCTACGTTATGCATTTCATATACCATACAGTTCAATTTCAATCTTTGAATTGGCTTTGACAAATTAATGGTATATATAATGAAATGCCCTCTTGAAGAAAGCAGTGTAGCCTCAAACTGTCAGAGAGGTGGTATAGATAAATGTTATTTTCATTCATTTCAATTAGCTTTTATGCTTCCTATGGTCTTTTTTTAAATTTGAATCAAAGGGAAAATAAGTACATTATCAGAACCAATTTTTCAGCTTTTATCTGCTTTGTGTCTTTTCTCTTCAATTTTCTTCATTTCTTCTTCCCACATAGCCAGAGTCAATAGGCGGTCTTATCAGCCTGAAGGACTTGTGGCTGGATGGAAACCAGTTGGCTGAAATCCCCTCGGTAAGATAATACATTTTTTACATGCATTTGAAAATCTGTTATTGTCTTAGTATTTATAAGACTATCACTGTTTCAAACAATTATATTGCTGTTTGCAATAGTACGTGTAGGGCTTTGAATGAAATGCCATAAATAAGAGAATTATTACAATTCGAAAATTGTATTTTGAACAAGAATATTTGTGTTTGTCCCCCCCAAGATCAGATACATCTTGTCTTACAGTCATGTTGGCCAAAACCTAAAATGTACAATTGTTTGCTCTGAATATAATAATATAATGTAGTGCAGTAATTCATTTGAATTTGACTGCATTGTCATATCTGACTTTGTATGTTATCAGAGTGGTCGCATATGTCCATAGTCCTGAGATTTAAGTTTTGTAAATGCATAGACAACATTCCTCGACTGTATTTGCTGCCATGTTGTTGTAACTTTGCTAACCACAAGTCTCTGCTCTGCACTTAAGGAGTTGGGCAGTATGAGGAGCCTGTTGTGTCTGGACGTATCAGAAAACAAAGTGGAGCGACTTCCAGAGGAGTTGGGTGGCCTGGTGTCGCTCGTTGACCTGCTGGTGTCTCAGAATCTAATTGATGCTCTACCAGAAAGCATTGGTGAGCATGTGAATACGCCCAGCTCTTTATTAGCATGATTACGCCACCTTGAGTGCTTGTTTCTTGTGTGTTTTGACTATCTTATTGAAGAGGTAATTTCGCCCCATTTCAGCATAATGATCATACATGGGAACATACAATTTTCTTTCCTAAAGTTTCATTCACAATGGCATGTTGGGATGTTCATATAATACATTATACGATGTTGCCTGTATGTATGTGGTGAGCCAATACACTTTGGTGTTAAAATAACTTTGTAAAAGTAAATATGCAAGCATACATTTTCTACTAATCGGCATCTGAGCAAGGTTGATTTTGATTAATGTATATTTTTCTTTCTCTGCAGGAAAACTACGGAAGCTTTCTATATTGAAAGCTGATCAGAATAGACTAACGTATCTTCCAGAGAGCATTGGTAACTGTGAAAGCCTTACTGAACTTGTGCTCACTGAGAACCAGATACAGGTGTGTTTGCAACTGTATTACACCCTAGTCTTTTAAACTTGATAGAAAACACTATGGGATTAGTACATGAACGTAAATACAGTTCATTTTACGCTGTTTCTATGTAGCTGTAGCATTACCACAGCCAATATGAAAGCCGCAGGACATCACATAACGGTTTCATCCTCATTACAAATTACATGAAATCGCTCTAGATGAGTATCTTTGTGCTTTTTACCAAGCTGCAGCATTGAGTGTCATTCAAGAGGTCTATTTATAGCCTTTTGTGCTGTGCTATGATTTTGAGCTGATTGAAAACATTAGCGCAGCCTCTTGATTAAACATGGACATGTAAAACATCTGGGATGTGACAGGAATACTTGGAGTGGTTCTCACAGAGTGAAAGAGAGATTGAAAGCCACATTCAGGAGATGCACACATGGCCGCTCTCCCCAGCGTTTTTCTGTTTGGGTTTCATAAATGTACCGACTGTGTGAGCAACACATGTCCTTTTGTCTCTGTGCACAAGAGCACTGCACTGCAGTGGTGACACGCATGATTTGGTTTTCTTCATTGTCCTTTGGATAGATTGTCAAACAGTTTAATAAGTTGTTCTAAACATAATGTAAAGAGACAAAGGAGATGAGGAAATACTCATATTGTGCCTTTTGTGGTAATTAAGTTTCCACTGTATTCAAACACTCAATTTTTTTGATTTATTTATTTCAGAGTTTGCCGAGGAGTGTTGGGAAATTAAAGCGACTTTCCAACTTCAACTGTGACAGAAACCAGCTAACGGCATTACCCAAGGAGGTAAGCTTCTCGTATATCAACCAACATCATTTATTTCAAATTCAATTTAAGGATGCACCCCTAGAGACACCATCTTTTTTTCAATGGGTTCCTCAGGCACAAGGTGAAGAAATACAGGGAGCACTTTCTACGACCTCCATGTCCATAATGCATTATAACATACTTACAATGGGTTATGATCTGCTGTTGTCATCTGTTAGTCAGTGCACTTTAGTTTAATTTTATATTCTATTGTAACTGTAAATTTAAATATGCTCCCATTTCTTACACTCTGTTTATTGTTCAATGTTATGCACCACCCGCCATGACAAATTCCTTGTATGTGAAGACATAGGTGGCAATAAATGGTTCCGATTCAGATTATAATGATAATCATAGTTATAAATGCTCATCATTATTCATTACGCTCTATAAACATAATCATAACGCAATATAAAACATTTAATAATGGTGGTATATAATCTAACCAGATTAAAACCATTATAATATTTATTATGCATGGTCGTAATAGAAAGTGTTACCAAAATACAAATGTAATAGGAAAGATTGATTTTAAACACACAGTATTGACTGATGGCAGAGAGAGGACTTGCTATAAAGGGGACTGCGCTAATATGAATAAACGATCGAATAAAACTGTTAATCAAAACAGAAAAGCAATTCAGTTTGTAGCTATAAAAAAAATTACAAAATGTGTACAGATTTGAAATGTAAAACCTAAACCTGTGATTTTCTTTGATGAAATATAATCTGTTGAGTACAGTGAAGTAATGCCGTTAAGGTAGCCTGTTGTCAATCTTTAATGCAACTGTTTAGATTTTCATTTGCTCTAAATGTCAAAAGGTCGTTCACGTTTGGATCAACAATGCTCTCGCTTGTCTCTCTCTCTCATTTACCGTTTACTGCTCAATCCTCGGGTTTGTTCAGCTCTGCCCGTGTGCATCCATTGTGTTTGTCTGTGACATTCTTTGCTAAACCTCTTGTCTGTTTAAGTGAAAGTCCGCCTAGTTTACTTCTTCATCTGAAAGGCTTCTTCAGACATCGTACAATGCCCCTGTGTCTTTCTGAAGCAAAGACTGCAGTGTTTGGAGAACAATAACAGTCTGCCTAGATAATGAATAAATAGTGTCACCTTTTTCTCAAACCAGCATTGCATGGCATTGCTGACAATCCCAGTGTAACCATGAACCAAGTATTGATTTGTGCATTACTGGGCTACTTGACCATTGGCCCACTTCTATGGATTCTATTGATTGTTTATTAGTTGCTCATAACACTTTTTCACAGCTGAATTTTGTCCGTGCTTACATGAAAGCAGACTTAATACAGTGTTTTAGAATAGATTCGTTCTGATGCTTTGTTTACTGATGACTCTATGAATGCAATAAGCACCCATCATCATATTACCTTGTGTAGATGATGAGCTTAACGTGCCCATTTTAACATGATACATCTCTTAAACATTACTTGTATCCTGCTATCTTATTGGCTCATCAAGTCTCTGCCTTTGCTGTTTAGTTGGCCTAATCATTCCTAATTGTAGCTCCCTCTGCCCCAATCTATTAGCTTTTAACTGGTCTGCCAGTGAGTTTACCAATTCTGGGACAAAGTACACAAATGCTGAACGCAAATTAAATCTGGTTTCAATTGTCCTGACTTTGTTTAAATGACAGATTTATTAACACATGCATATGCATTTTTTACTTGCAAGGGGAAGAAGTACAATTGAAACCTATATATGTGTCTTCCTATATCTGTTTTCATGCCTCACAGGACACCTGTACACTGTCCGACACGCAGCCTAATCAAATGATCTCTCCTGTTTAGATTGGGGGCTGCAGCGGTCTGAATGTCTTCTGCGTACGAGAGAACAGGCTGACGAGGATCCCGTCGGAGCTGTCACAATCCACAGAACTGCACGTGCTAGACGTCTCTGGAAATAGGTACGTTTAACAAAAGTGATTTGTAGACTTTGTGATTAAATAGTGATGGAAAAAAAAGTAAACTAAATACTAAAATATGATTTTTATATATCTATATATATATATATATATATATATATATATATATATATATATATGTATATATATATATATATATATATATGTATATATATATATATGTATATATATATATATGTATATATATATATATATGTACATATATATATGTATATATATATATATGTACATATATATATATATGTACATATATATATATATATATATATATATGTATATGTGTATGTGTATGTGTATATATATATATATATATATATATATATATATATATATATATATATATATATATATATATATATATATATATATATATATGTATGTACATATATATATATATGTATATACATATATATATATATATATATATATGTATGTATATACATATATATATATATATATATATATATATATATATATATATATATATATATGTACATATATATATATATATATATGTACATATATATATATATATATATGTACATATATATATATATATGTATATATGTATATATATATATATATATATATATATATGTACATATATATATATATATATATATATATATATATATATATATATATATATATATATATATATATATATATATATATATATATATATATATATATATATATATATATATATATGTACATATATATATATATATATATATGTACATATATATATATATATATATATATATATATATGTACATATATATATATATATATATATATATATATATATATGTACATATATATATATATATATATATATATATAGATAGATAGATAGATAGATAGATAGATAGATAGATATCTATCTCTGCCACTACCGGTGTCTTCATACAGAACATGTTCAGTTTTCCCTCCTCGTCAAAACAACTGCAAAACTGCCGTTTTGTGTGTGTTTTTTTCCAAGTTAGTGATTTACATCCGGTCTATTTCAGGCTCTTACACTTACCGTTGTCACTGACCACGCTACGACTGAAGGCCTTATGGTTGTCGGAAAACCAGTCGCAGCCTCTCCTCACCTTTCAGACTGACCAGGATCCCGACTCAGGGGAGAAGGTGCTCACCTGTGTGCTGCTGCCACAACAACCATGTGAACCGGACAATAAAGGTACTGTTTCTCATCAAGCCGAAGTCTAAAATGCTCTTAATAATAGTAATAATAATAATAATAATAATAACAATAATAAAAGGTTCTGAATAACCTTCATGCATCATCAGTATTATCAGTAGCAGTGATTGCATCGAGACATTTTCCCCTTACCGGACTGGTTGACTGAATTTATTGTATATGTGTTCATGAACAGTGTTTTGTTGCATAATAGTATTTGTTGGTAGATCAGTGCCCCCATCCTCCTCAAGTGTCGGGCTTCCTCTGGAATGAAGTGACTTGGCGCCAACATCGTGATATTTGAGGAATATTCATAATTTCTTGCATCGTCTCAGAGTATTTAGTGTCCTGCGTTTTGATGACATTATCACATGATCTGCTCGGGGAAGCACTGTGTTCTGCGCCCTCTGATCCTTCCCTGCAGTATCTGTCGATTACGAGGTCCTGTAAGGGATAACAGCCTATAACAGATCAGCGCCTCTCCTGTCCCTTGAGGCCCTCCTTGGTTATGTTTTTCAGAAATGCGCTGGATTGGACAGCGAAAGAGGCTTAGCAGCGGCTGTCTCATTGCCATTAAAAACGTGCCCACTGGGTATAGAGATGCAGCTGAGGACGAGCTCTATCTCTGTCTGATACAACAATGTATTGTAATTTCTTTCCTTTGCTTTCATCCACAGACATGCCTAAATCGGTCAGGATTCACTTGCCTGTCCCTGTATTTTGCATTAAAATTGTTTTTGGGTTTCTCTCTTCAATAATTTTTTACATAGTCATTAGTTTTGTGACTTGCCATCTCTCTCGTGGTAGAGATGCAGATATAAGACTGGTGGAGGTCAGATGAGCCAAGCTGAAGTTGGGGGCAGGGAAGATTGTGTTGCTGTAAGCCTGTGACTAAGCCGGGATTTGAAACTGTGATCTGGCAGTTTCAGGCTCTCTCTTATGAGTGCTGGGTTATGTGACAGATTTCCTTTCTTGACTTGGCAGTTTGCAGAGAAGCAATCATAACAACCATATTGATTTTAATGTGCTCGCATATTTGCTTCAGATCGCACTCTTCAATTCTATCTGAGCCTTTTAATTGGAGCAGGAATTCCAGTAACGCAGCTTGTGTTGTCTCTTTGAAAAACCAGGCTCCGATAATCTTGCCCGCTGTGGAGCCCTGGAGAGTCTGGTGAACGACACGGTAGATGACACGTGGGACAACAAAGCCATGAACAGGATCAGCGCCATTCACTTTCTGGATGATGATGAGGAGGAGGAGGATGACGACAAGGTGAGACCAGCAAGCCCGAGGGCAAATCTCACAGTAGCTGGTTACAATAGTGGTATTTCATTCTTAAGGTAACCTGCTGATGTCAGGGGATCAAAGAAGTCAACAAGCCTCATCATGCGGCAGCCATAAATGTATGCGCAAAGTGTTATGGAAATGCATATTTCAGTTTTTGGAGATATTTTACTCCATGGCTTTGCCACCAGCATGTCTAAAAACGGTCTGTTTTTGTTTTTCTCCACAATTTATCGTTAAAAATATCAACTACAAAATTGTGTCGACTTTCTGCAAGCAAGCTTATTAGATTGTACACTGCTCTGTTGCATTTAGCTACTTCCTAGAAAAATGCTAGACTTTCAGTCATTTTTAGTGACGATGCTCAGCGAAGAAGCCTTCAAGCGTCCTTTAACGCAGCGGTCCCAAACCTTTTTTGCCCCACGGACCGGTTTCGTGTAGGACAATATTTTCATGGACCGGTCTTTGCGGTGCGGATGATAAATATGACGTGATAAAATGATTCAACTGGCATAAAAAAACAATATAAAGTGCATAAAAATACCACTCACCATTACGCCAAATTAGTGGGATCCCTGAGCTTGTTTCTCTGCAACGAGCCGGTCCCATGACGGGAGACAACGACACCCAACGCGTGTTCTTTATATCCAGTCTACTCCGTAACTTAAACCTTTAGTCCAGTCTACTCCGTAACTTAAAACCTTTAGGTCCATTCTACTCAGTAACTTAAATACCCACTTCACAAAGATAGGATGTTGGAAATGGAGGCAGGGTTTTCAAAAACCTTTTGGCGATCTCAAAATATTCTGCCTTGATTTTAATGCAGAACACAGGGAGAGTTGAAACACACTTTTAATTTTCATTTTTGGGGTAACTGATCACATGACCTCTTGACAGGTGTGCGTCTAAATCTCTTGCCATGTGTCAAGAGAATCAGACGCACAGACGGATGTATCCGGTCATTTTTCAAAATAAAACATCTTTTCGACTTTGATAATCAATCAACATTTTTTTCATTCGTTCTTTCAACCGGGGGTTGGGGACCACTGCTTTAGCGCGTCCCTTCTAAACTCACCATCAACTGCAGATATCAACGATGTGCCACTAATCTGAATCTCTTTCCTTCACACAGGGAACACTACTTCGACGGGCCACGCCTCACCCCGGTGAGCTGAAGACGATGAAGAAAGCTGCCGAGAACCTCCGCAACGACCTGAACGCTGCCAAAGGCCTGGACTCCAACAAAAACGAGGTCAATAACGCTGCAGACAGAGTGACCACATCTGTGTGACCTTTACCTCAGAAATGTTTTTTACCTCCTGTGTCTCGCCGTGTCGTCCCGCACAACCCCACAGTCCCTTTTCTTTTACCCAGAAACCCCGGTGTGGCCTGCCCCTCCTTTGATTAAACCCTGGGACACCTGTAACCTTACTCCATCTCCAGTCCTGTGTAAAACGTGTTTGACTCAGTCTACCAGGGCCGCTGTGCCTTCCTCTTTTTAATTAATGTCCACAGTAATAATCTGCACAGATGCTCCTTTTTTAGAAGATATTTTAAAGATTTATTACTTTTTTAAATGGCTCTTTTTTTTTTTAAACATACATTAGGTAGTTGCACTATTATAAGTCTTTTATAATATGGTCAAACCTTCGTTAATGTATTATATATTTGTTCTATTTCTATTTTCCAAAACACTGGTTGAATACTTTTTACATTTTGGGCAAACATAAAAGCAGGAGTTTTTGGACCTACTGATTAAGAATTATTGTATAGTCTCTTGTGAATATTGATACTTTTATATTTTTTGGCAGCTCTGATGTAAATAAAAATGTATAGCAAATTTCTTAATCAGTTGAAGATTTTTTTTTTGACTCTTTTTTTTTTTTTTTTTTACTTGGTACTTTTGTCTTAAAAAAAAAATAAGCAAAGAAATGAACAAAACAGTCACTGATGTCTTATTCAATCCATATAATTGTTATTGGGTGAGTGGATGGCCTTGAATCCTTTTTTGTTCATTTGTAAAAACATCTAGTCCTATTTTTGGATAATAAATTGATTTGACTAATTCATTAAGTACTGCACATCAACCTTTAATTACTCATCTGCAACATAATTGTGCAGAAGTAACAATGCTGTCTTATTTATATGTGCTGTGCTTTACTGTTTTGCAATGTTTTTCAAATAGATGCCAAAAAACAGTTGTATATTTAAAATAAAACACACAAAAAACAGGTTTCTTTCTCTTTAACAAAGAGTGCTGTACAGAATAATCATCAGAGGTTTGGTCAAAATGAGGTTCGTACCACAAGGACGGCATCCTTTTAAAAATGCAGTTGTTAGAAGTTCCACCTCAATGCACTTCTTAGCGTTTCTTAAATTCTTTTAAATGGTACATGATAATTTATATTATTATGTTTTTAAATTGATTGCAAAGAGTGGACCAGAGAAAATTGGTCCAAGTGTTGGTTTTTATGTTTTTAATTATTTTCTGATCAAACTGCACAAAACGGATCTCAAACGGGCACTGCGCCTTGAGATTTGGATGACTTTTTAACCACTGATCAATAAAATGAGTGCAACACTAAACTACACGTTTCTTATTCCTTTTAATTTGATTGAGTTGATAAAGAGGGGCTCAATCTCAGAGAGATGACCTTACTGAACTTTAAAATGTCCGATTTAATGTCAGATACAGTTGGTGTGGTCTTTACTATTATCCATATCTAAAAAAGTAATATAATAACACTTAAACTGACGAACCAGATATTCCATTTCCTGACCCCTCCATTGCTTGTTTTGTCTGCCCAGCAGTGCATGATGTTTCTGTAATGCTCTGCCAGCATGTTTGGCTTGTTCACCCTGCACATGCTGCATGTTGTATTGACGCTGGCATGCATGGCAAGTATATCAGAGAATTAATGTATATGTGTATATTTGAATCTTCATGGCAAGTGCACCTTTTATTTAAATCTCATTGTACATTTTTGATTAATCGCTTGAAGATGAATAGTACCATTTTCCCAGTAAATTATCCGTAGCGTCAAAAACATTTTAAAAACTGGTAATTCACTGGGAAGTCTTGGTTATTGGTGTTACTTCTGTTCAAAGTGCCAAACTGTTTGTATTAACACATGTAGTGAAGCTTAAGATCGACTCCCACTATTCTCAAGGGGATTCTTCTTCAGTGAGACTACAATGCATTTCAAGCATGGCACCAGCCTTTACTCTCTTTCTTTGCCTTCTTCTAGAGGCATCAGAAGACACATTTTGGCAAAAAGGCAGAGAAAGAGACTCTCAAAAAGAGATCTTTCCATCTTGCAAGCTCTTGCTTTATAAAACGATTGCACCAGTGAGCATAGTTCAATTACACTTTGCAGTAATCACTGTTTTGGTGCCCCCTGGTGCACAACATAAGCATGCATTAAGAATAGTCAAACAGGATGTTATTAATAGTGGCGTAACTACATTGATTATCAGCTGTTCCACTGGAAAGCATGACATTCTTCCAAGGATCGGCCTTGTGCTGCGCTTACTTTAAGTCCTGCCGTGACACGCGGTCATGCATTCAAGATAAGGGTTGCATGGTTTGATCAAACACTGATCCATCACTGTCACTACTTATTTCCTTCAAGATTTTACATTGAAATTAAACTTTCAGTGTCGGCTGGTGTCTTCTGACTATCTCCAGGAGTGTAGAAAGCCTCATATTAACCCGTCCCTCAGGACCAGCAGCCAAAACGTGGCCCTTCCAGGCTTCAGCTGGTTTTTAAACAAAGAGCGTCAGCAGGCAAGACCTCAACTGTCCCCGGCCAACGACGGTGTGTGTGGTCGCTCCGCCAGCGCAGAGCAGCAAGCAGAGGGGATTGAGCAACCTGATGAGGTCTGTTTGCAAGTTTAGGTTTATTTTGATTTCTCTTGATATGAGATGCACATTTTTATCTTCCACTGCAGATGTTCACTTAATCTAGAATAATCACAATTACAATGTCAATAAACCCTATGTGAAAAGATGCTTGTTCACCCTTTGTCAGTCATGTCTTGTGAGTACATTTAAATATCGGGCTCTACGGCTGTATCTCGCAGACTGACAAGTACAACAGCCTTGAATTATCTCTAATCACCAGGACGGTGCAGGCCGGCTGTCAGAGAGCGGTGCCTCACCGCGACGGTTTCGCCATCAGAGAGGTGAAAACAAAGAGGGGAGGAAGTTACAGCGTCACAGCAGAGCTCTTAATGCGGGGACCGGTCTCCATGGAGACCCTGCCACCAACGTAAAGATCTCCTCCACAACAGG
Source organism: Taurulus bubalis (assembly GCF_910589615.1). Classification (NCBI taxonomy): domain Eukaryota; kingdom Metazoa; phylum Chordata; class Actinopteri; order Perciformes; family Cottidae; genus Taurulus; species Taurulus bubalis. The sequence continues at coordinate 14,468,384 of NC_136602.1, forward strand.
GCATCTGAAGCCTTTGGTGACGGAGAGGACCCAACCAATCGTCTCCCATGAGCCATTAAGAGTAACCAAGCGCTGTCTCTTTCTTATATGTCTAATCCTCTAATCATATATATATATATATATATATATATATATATATAATTTGTGTGTAATATATTGTGTAATATATTGTGTGTGTGTGTATATATATATATATATATATATATATATATATATATATATATATGTGTGTGTGTGTGTGTGTGTGTGTGTGTGTGTGTGTGTGTGTGTGTAATAAAACACTTTCCTCCTAGTTACAGATCAAAGTGTCTGGCCAGAGAGGTAGTTTGGGAATCAGCATTGCTGGTGGGATGGGCTCTCTGCCTTTTAAAGACCAGGATGAGGTAGGTGCTGGGGGATATATGCTTGTTTTGTTGAAGATAATGAGAAGCAGCAGCCTTGAGCAACTGAATTCCTACAAGTACCCGTTTTAATGTACCAACAGAGAGAGTTTTGAGCACAATACTATTACCCGTGTCCCTCAGGCTAACATGTCTATTTCCTTTTAGGGCATTTTTATTTCCAGAGTAAATAGAGGGGGGGCATCAGAAAAGGCCGGCGTCCATGTTGGAGATAGATTGCTGGAGGTAGGCTGGGAATCATTTTTCTTACGGGTATCATAATCTCCTGTTCACCAACTGTTAAATATACAACCCAGCATGTTAAATATTGTTGACTGAATTGAAATCACAAAACACTTTATATTGGCTGTCAGAATGCCATTATAAAACCTACTGGTGTTCCTTTTGTGACCAATAGAGGGCATCCTAGGACCAGCAGAGAATGCCCTGCTGCGACTCCCCTCAGTGATAAAGCCAATAAAAGGCAGCCAAATTGAAAAGAAGTGAATACAAATGAAAAATGAATATGTGGATTCACACTTTGTTAGGTTGGCTGATTTAGAAATCATCCCTTAGAGGCTGTATTGCTATTTGCTATTTTCAGACAACCAAGAGTGTGACTTAACCCTGCACCTCTGACTCCTGCTCCTACTCTCACTGACCCCTGAACGTTTAATGTGGCCCCGGTGCTTCCAGGTCAATGGCCTCGATATGCAGGCGGCGACCCACCACGAGGCAGTCAGCGCCCTCAGGAATGCTGGGAGCTGCATCAAGATGAAAGTACTCAGAGAAAAGCTACCCAGAGAGGCGTGTGATCCAGATGAGCCTCGAGATCCCCGGGACATGACGGGGCGACAGCCGTGCAGCCAGGACGGCGGAGGCCAAGGAGACAAACAGCCCAAGATGGAGAACACAGAGCACTGTTTGCCCAAGAAAATTGAGGCTGTTGTCTGCAACGGCAATGGCATTGTGGGTGGTTTACTCAAATCAAAGCACAAACAGAATAAAAGTTTTCAAATGCCACTATTGTTTTACGATTTCTTCAAGTCATATGTGGATTACGCCTTCAAAATAAGTTTTTTCAACTTCTTTTCTCTTTGTCTTTTGGTGTTTCAGTCTGATTTGGAGAGCAAGTTGAACAGAAGCTTGTCTGAGATGAAGGCGCAGGCCTTGATGAAAAAGTGTTCACTTCAAGGGGCGATACACACAATGACAGTAAGCAGATTTCATCCGTCAGTCGCATATACCAACTGCAATATCATTTTACACTGAAATCTATTTATTTTAGCAATACCAGAGACCTTAAAAATCAAAGAATTCTGCAAAAATAAACATTAGAGATGTACATGACATGAATTTTCTGACATTTCAGCATGTTAGCACATTGTACCACATGAAAACATACTTATTTCCCTTCCCAATCCCGTTCCCTTCTGTGGCAATCATCTGACAGATCCCGCGGATCATCCTCACTCATCCCTCTACCTCAGATGAAGATGTGGAGCTCTTGACACAGATCTCCAGCATAGAGGCGCTACATGAGTCTGACATTCCTGACAGACACGTTCACTGTTTCGACAGCGCTTTCTACCCACCTTGACTGCAGCGTAGAGGTATATACATGATGGACACAGACTGTTATTACCCAGCTCTTTTTTCCCATGTTACTGTGGTGGATTAGTGTAAAATAAGCTGTGGGAATGTGTTTTTTAAGCTTTTTGTCTTCAAGATTCAATTGCTGCTAATAGTATTTGGTGATATTAAATCGATTTGCAAGAATGGCCTTCATTTTTATGACTAAAACAACCAAGTTTTGCCTGTGCAACTACATAGAACAGAGACTGTAAAGCAAGAACAGATTGCTCTCTAACATCCAAATGAATTCTTAATATTAAATACAGTAAATTTAACAATGAACAGTGCTGGCTACCTCTACTTCACACCGCTGTGCTGTAAATTATAGATGTGCTGCTAAATAGTGTCTACGCCAATGTGAAGCCCACTTTTATATGGACAATTTTGCTCCAGTACGCACTCTGTTTTTTGAAAACACGAAGAGAACAGACGTTTTGATTATTTCACACTTTTACAGTCTCACAGTCTCAACACTTGATTGTTCATTGTTCACTTTCTCAATAAAGTTGTCCCAAGAGGTTTTTTCTTTTCTTTGAGCTTTTCCATGCTGATATTTATAGCTGCGTGAACACCTGCAGAGTATACAGCAATTCAGTAAAAGAGCCCCGCAAACACCCTCACTTTGATACATTGTTGTGTTGTCAGACAGGTGATTGTTTGAAAGATATTTTGAGGTTGTAATTTGCACCAAGTGTTCCTGTTATTGTGTCAACAAACCACTGTACGTTCGCGCTTGGCCACACGAACACCGACAGGAATAGGACTTGTTTTATCAGGGATGCTCTGCATGAGGGCTCTCTGCTCGGTGATAATAATCTGGGGACACAACTTGTTATAAAGAACATACGGTGTGTGAGATTCCACACAGAGTCAATCACCACCTGGTCCTGCTCATACTGTGAGACTTTGTGTCTCTCAGGAGGCCTTCGTGGATCTGAGGAGGAAGAGCGCGGATCTGTTTGACAGTAATATAACTGGAATTCATGGGAGTATTGAACCATCTAACTTTTGATTCAATTTATTGATCGTGAATGATTATGTATAGATGTAGTTTCATGTAGTTTTAGTGTTGTAAATGTGTCACATACGTCTAGACCAGTGTTTTTTTAAATGGGGGGTACGTGTATAAAGAGCATCCATTAAAAAAATCCTTAAAAAATAGCTATTTAAATTTTTTAAAATAAAATATAAGTGTAAGTTAATAAGCTAAAGTGTATATGATCTATATTAAATCAGACATTGATGGCACAGCGCTGTGTATTATATGTTTTTTCAACCAAAAATACTGGTCAGGGCCATCACTGAAAAAAGATTGAGAACCACTGGTCTAGACAACTTCATAACTTAAAGCAGTAGTTCATGACTGGCTCATCCACTAAGTTCCCCATTGAGTGGAAGTTGATGATGTTCCTGTTTAATATTCAGCAATCCTAGTCACTAACATAAGATTACGTATGCAAAACACATGGTCTTCAAACCTTTTCTCTTATATATATTGTTAAATCTGTCACAGGTGAGATCACCTGTCATCCAATCACCGGCCTACTTTGCACATCGTGGAGGAAATGCGGCAATGCCTGCAGAAACAAAAGTTTGGGAAATGTCTGTTATTGTCCGGTTAGTTTGGCATGTGAAAATATGGATTAACTTGCAAATAAGGATACACCTGCAAAAAGAAAAGACTGCAATGCGAAGAGAAAAAAAGAAACAAAACAACGGCAGTTAAACCCGTCAGCAGTGACTTGACGGACAGCTCTCTGTAAACTAAGCCGGTGGGAAAATTCAATTGACCATGGAGTGTCTTTGTAGAGAGGATTGTCTCTCTGATAATCATTTGTTCTAAAAGGACCAAGACAGAGCTGAGGAGCACCAAGTGGTTTGTCATTGAAGGAAAATTAACTGCTTGAATCAGTCAAAGCAGCAAACAATATCAATGAAAAAGTACTTGGTGAGTCATGATGTCTGTTTTATTTAAATATTGTTATGTAAACGTCTTTGATCATTTATTTTGATGTTTATTCATAATTTGACATAAAGATACTCAATAATAAAATCAAGCTACATACTAAATTGATTATTCAAATCTTTTGTCTTCCCATTTTAATAAGAATACAAATATACACTGTATATTCACACCCACACCATCGTGGCAACGTGCGCCTGGAGAAACGCATTTTAAAGCACCTTTACATGGCCAATGTTTAGGTAATAATCCTATTTTACACATGGATATGCTAAGATCAATAATTCAGATCTATCAACTGATAGTAAATGCTCTCATACCGTCTTGCTTTGACTGTCACATTTATATTGTGTTGCCTTTGCAAAAGCCTCGATGATGACTGTTGGTGGCTCACGTGGGTTGAGTCCTGCTGCTCTTTGTGTATAGAGTCAGTGACAAACCTGCGTATTCTGTTGGATTGTGAGTTTTAAGATGGGAGAAGAGATTTGTTGTGTTTACATCTTTAGTCCCGACTTGTTCATCACACACAAATCCCGCTGTTCATGTTCTCTGACTCTCCTTTTTCCTTTGATTTAAAATAAAGGAATCACCAAATAGGGGCATTTACATTATTTTTGCTAGCAAGAGTGGTTATACCTACTGCTGGGGTTAGGGCTACATGGGTAATTACTAGGGCTGTACTGAATAGTTCAAAGCTTCATTCATAATGTTAATAACTTGCAGAAACATTGCATGCAATAGTCCACCGGCTTCCACCTTGTCTTCCCCTCTCTCTCATGCACACACACAGCGAACAATGTGACACTGTCCTCATGTCTATAATTATCTCAGTCCTTATCCCAATACATTTTGTGTCACATTCTTTATCTAGTGAAATATTCAGCTTCTATCCATATTTGTTGGTATTTAGCTTTTTTTAAATCAATATTTTTACTGCGATCTTCATTAACGTAACAGCCATCTAAACACACCATAAATGACATATCATGTATATAGACAGACGTATAGTTTACATGTTACTTTTTTATAATGTTGTTTAAAGTAAGAGAAAAAGAGGGACTGAATATGTGTTAAGTGTTTCCCATTAATTACCAAAACTTTGACAGCCCGCTAAAGTCTACTTCTTCCTGCCACAGTTTCATAATGAACTGAACATATTTTTGCACTTCTCAGGGAGTGGGCTGGCTGGTCCTCTACTTAACTCAGCACCCATACCCTGTAGTCTTCAGCGCCTCTATATGACCTACAAAAGTGAACGAGACCATAAGCGAGCAGATACGCTATTTCTATATAGTAATTTTTCTAATGCTTGTTATCAGTGCCACGTTTACCAGAAGCTCCTTCAGCTCAGACTCCAGCGGGGCTTCTGGCAGCAACCAGCCCGCCGCATTGTGGAGGCCCATTTAATAGGAGAACCAGGACCAGGACTAAACAGAGCAGACTGTTAGCCCTGCTGCAATACAATAAGAGGTTTTCTAATGGGACTGGGAAACACTACCAATTATGTACAGGGACGCCAATGTCAACACAAAATTGTTTGTGTCGTACGAGAAGGTCCAATGTCCACCTAACATAATCTCACAAAATCCTGTGGAAAACACTGATAAAGCAAAATGTTTCAATGTAACTGGTGTTGCATAATTGAATATTATCTTGTATTATTGTGGACATGTGAGGTCAATTATTTTGTCACCAACCATATCGTTTTCAATGTCAATCTCGTCATATCACCCAAGCCCAGTCTCAGGTCACTTTTCACAAACTTGTGTTTTATTTGTTTTGTTTCTCTGTGTGGGGGTTTCTTTTAATATGTGACATTTATCTCATTACGTTTTGATAAATACTGCACATTTGGACTCCAGCAGTTAAACCAAACAAGGTATGATCAAGCTTAAACTCATTAAAACAGTGGATTGCTTTAGAGGCTTATCTCTGCTGGTGTGAACTAATTGCTAAATTTAATATGACAGTATCAGATCATTTCCTTGGAGCTAAAAACTAATAATGAGTGTCACATGTTAGAAATCAAAGCAAATAGATGTGACTTTTTGCACTTTCCACAGATACTGGATTTCAATCAAGGGAAAGGATTATATGAAAATCAAGTAATGGTTTCAGGCTATAATTTAGTATTCGCTGCTATCAAAGGCGTTTACATATTTAAGGCCCTCGTCAGATGCTTTTCATCATGAGCTCCTCACAATACCAAACTCAGTGAGTTCACAACACCAGAGGTAAACTAAAGAGGGCCAGGCGGTGCTGTCAGTGTAAAGCTTAGTTGTATGGTAATTTATTTCTGTGTGCGGCTGCGACAGTGAGACAGAGGGATGGGAGACAGACAGCAGGGTGGAAATAGACGAGAACAGCTGTGACAGGAATGAAGAATGTAGTGTACTCAAAGGATTAGCATCCACTCCAGAGGTCTGCTTTCACTCACTGATAAGGGAACAGAGAAGTCGATGCAGATTCAAACAAGTAAATTTATTTGTTTCAACCACCCCGATAAGTCATTATTGGAAACATGCCATATATATATATATATATATATATATATATATATATATATATATATATATATATATATATATTTGTCACGTTAGTCTGAAGGCTGGCAGAGGTTCATGTTATCTGGAGACTGAATGGACATCTTATATTGCACATATATATTTAGTAGTGTTTTGTATTAATACATCAGGCATGCAAGTTCAGACAGAACTTGTGCTAAAAATCTTTCATGAATGTTTGATATGATGATCATAATGAGAAAAATAAGGCACCCATGATTGACTTTTGTGTGTTCTCAACACACATTTTCTTGGCACGTTTTTCACATTTTTTCGATCAATACAATCATCCCCATCTCTCTTATTTATGATCTGAGCTCAGTCAGTCAAGATATTTGTCATGTTTTCAGCTTTATGTCAGTCATATTGTGGCAGTATATATAATATATGAAGTGCGCTTGCTGGGGAGGTATACATAACCTTTGAGTTGTTCGGGGATTGGAGACTAAAAGTGTTAAAATTGAACAAGAAATCTTTGCAGGGACACAGAGCTGGGTTGTTTGTAGCTCTAAGCGTAGACATTGTTGCTGGTGCCCAGCAGGCTGACTGCTGTCTGCAAGCTATTTGTGGCTATTATGTGTCTATAAAAGGAAATCGGCAAGGCGATACACACACCAACAGTAATACACTTTGAACTTAGCGAGTCGGGCTGAAAAGTGTGCATCTTGCTTTCTGTATCTGCTTTGATCAACATCTTAAGAATTTAGATATTTTCTGAATCATGGACACACAACACTTCTGGATGGAGAGGCTTTTGACACAGAAATGGACAAATTGAATAAGAGTTTGGGGAAGGTAAGCAGGTTTGGAAATATATGTATTTCTTTTGAAAATGTGCACTAGGTGAAAAACCTGTGAGGCTGAAGTAATACAACAATCCTTTCTTTCCGATTCCTGACCTTCAAAGTTACAATGTTTCTGGCTTTAGAGTTTTTAGATGAAGACTTTGACCTCAGACCTAAATCCAACTGGAAAAAACAGCTCAAGAATTTGGTTTTAATTAGCCCCCCCGTTGAGCCCTCTATCACCCGCTGTCACCTTCCAGGCTTTCACACATAAACATATAAACGCAGTAGTCAGATGCTGCTGTTTGAATTTAAAAAAACAGAAAAAACGAAAGTCACAAGTATTAATCTGATCAGTGCGTTAACATGTTGTGAAAAATGCCTGTGAATAAGAATATGCTTCACTTTCAAATATTTTGACTTGCCATTGCACTGCACTGCAAGGTCATATATAAACCTTTTTTATAATGCATTATACAACTATTCTTCACAGGAAACTGTGAGTAATTCTGAGATATTGAACATGCATCTTTATTCAATCACACTGGCATTGTCTCCCTTAATATGCTGCTCTTGAAAATGACATGCATTGATTGCAATATGTGTATTTTTGTTGTCGCTCTTGTCCTTGTGTATGAGACAAAAGCATTTTTTCATAATCTGAGGGAGATAACCCAATGTGCTCGCTAGCAGCTGGCAGTTTGCTATATTTGCACGCCATATCTACTGTGGAGGGAGGGGTAGTGTGTTTGTCTGCAATTAAACTCTTTACTTAGTGACACGCACAACTGTTTATGCTTTTCCTGTGTCACAACATGAGCCGCTCAGATATGTATTGTCACAGATGTGGAGCACAGCGTTTTCAGATTTACAACAGCAATTATGTCCTCCTTTCAAAAAGGATAAGATCATGGGCTCATTGTGGCACTGAACTCAGCGTCATTAAGAGCAAACGCAAATGTAGAGCGCTGCTTAAAGTTGAACTTGTGCTTTGTAGAGCAGCTTCTACAGAAGAAATAGAGGAGAAGGAATCATGTCCTTTGCATTTATTCAGTAGTATGTTTCCTTGTACTTATAAGTATATTTGTCACTTTCTGGTTGCTAACTGTTTACGCGTGCCCCTTTTAAAGGTCCCCGCATCGGGTGGTCTGCTTCAAAAAATGATTTAGTGCTGCTTGTATTCGCTCTTTGGGACACGTTTGACATGCCATGAAATAGCTGTGTGACTGAGAGCACTCACACAGTGAGGTGACATGTAGCACATGTGAGGCAGCGGTGGTTGGAAATGTGATCTGTGAAGATGGCATGAACTCAGCGACACTCAACGCAATCAAACATTTAAGAGCTGGGGCTCCGACTGGGGCAAGGAGGAAACGCAGGCTTTGACCTTTCACAGTGTAAATTTACTCTGCTTTGACTACAGGGGACATGCAAACAAGGAGGTTGCATAAGAGCATGAAAACAGAAACAAGTTTATATGATGGCACATGATTAGTTTAGCTGAGGCATTTATTCTCTTTATCTATTTATAGCTGATTTCAGATGCGCTGGTATCACCGAGTTAAATATCTTGGCCCTCAGAAGTGTAAGCGAACCTGCTCAAGCTCAGGAACTAGGTGTCTATTAACTAGGTGTTTATTAAATAAAAACTACTCATTATACAGGCAGAATAGCCCATGTCGGTGTTAAATGATTATTATATAATGCTGCGAGTGGTAAGTATGGTGTAAATTCCAACTATTTCACATGCTATTAACTACTTTAATCTATAATATTATGTTTTTTTAAACTCACCATGAATATTATCTGGCAAAGTAAAATCAGAAAACTGTATTGCACTCAAAGCTCCACATTTGGTTGAATAATTAGGATGATTTTGTCAGAAAAGACTGCAGTTATTTTTATGCCCGGACACACAGATAGACCAGGGTTTTTGACATTCAAGGCAAATGTTGTTTTGACGGCTGATTAGACTGCACATTTTCTCTATTGACTCATTTCAATCTAGATGTTATTTCTTCTTTGTGATACTTATTCCTTACTTTTTTCTATGAATGTGAGTCCACATGGACTCTATATTCATTAATGTTTGTTGATTATTTTCTGAATTAATTTAAAATACCTCACTGTTTTATGTATTCAGATGAATAATGTTTGTTTTAATCTGAAAAGGATGCAATGTGCATACTTCTCAATTTATAGAATTAAAAACAAAAAGATACATATCATATCAGTCGGCAGCTTTTCTCTCTTTGATGTCGATCTGCGAGCCAACGTCTCGCTAGAATAGGTGTGCTTTTGTTCTTTATCTATCCAGCAGATAAATTGTTATTGCCAGTTCATAGCTCTTTCGTTTATTTTTTCTGATATGTTCAATATGTCAAAAACACACTTGCCAAATATGCCTCCTTCACTTGTACGGTGTTGTATTTACCTGGAAAAAAAACAAAAAACGCAGCAGTGTTTGTAAACATCTTGATAATCATTTTGATTTGAAACTATACTAACATAATCTTCTTGCCATATTAAACTGTTTGATAATCTTGAGAAACTAGCAAGACTAAGCTATACATTTTAAGAAATTTCCATCTGAAAAACCAAGCCAACTCTGGGCTAGCAGCACTCGCTCCAACAGAGGAAGATTCTGGTGACATTAAACGAGTTCTTAACTGCGTAGAGGTTCTGGATAGTTTTATTTTCTTCGTCAGAGCATTTGAGGACAAATGTTTTAAAAAAAAGACCAACTAGTTTTAACTTGCCACACATTATTATGTAGGACCCTCTGAGATGAGAGGTGAAGAAGAAACCTTTGCCTATTATTTTACATCAACCAACAGAGATTGTGAAATATCTTTTTAATAGAGTTTCAAGCATGCGTTACAATAATCTCCACTGATTATATAAGAAAATGTTAGGGCCCTTACCAGTTTTCATTTTGCAGATGACCTGTCGACTCTGTGGACAGAAGAATTGTGATTAGTGGGCAGCAGACGTACTTTGAGTGTGATTGCTGAAGTGAGAATAAATGGCAAACGTTTTCACATATCCAGACTATGAATTGCCATTGAACTCAAACTGCGATGTAGCCACCTTAACAAATTGAAGCCTTTGCATTGCTCGCATTTATGTACAACAAATAAGAGCACCGCAGCACAATCTTTTTGCAATTTAAGCATAGCAATTGGAAGTATTTTGGTGTTCCCCTTGTATTAGTGTTTACATCTCTATTTCCTTTGAGAGTATAACCACAGAGACATGTTGCTTATTTCATATATGTGGCGAAGCTGTTATCCACCACAATTCGCTGCTTGAGCTCCTCATACATTCCATCATGGGTTGCCCCAGTGAAAATCGACCAACACTGATAGTGTGAAAGCTGCACTGAAACCTACTGAATGATGCAGGCTCAGGAAAAGCTGAGAGCTGGATGTTATAGATCACTTCTGCAGACAGTACAGAGGTTTCACAGTATGGTTCTCCTTGTTGCAGATGCTGTTTTATAATAATAACAACAAAGTGGTTTTCCTTTAGTTTTACAGATGACACCAATGTAAGTACTGATTATGGATAACTGTGGTTTGGATTTGAAATAAAGCTGCTATTAGTAGCCATGGGATAAAAATGACATCCAGGGTGTTAAAAGCTGGGCAGGATCCAGGAGTTGCTGCACCAAAAGGATACTTAAAACTGCCCGGCAGAGCTTTCATTGTAAAGTATTGTGACCACTCGGAAATTGGTGCAAATATTACAAAGCCAGCCATGAAGCAAGATGTCACACTATGTGGAGGCAATTTTGTTTATACTGTAAATGTGGACATGTAAAAATACATTCACTGCAATAATATTCAGGCTGCATTCACGTCAGATCCGGCTGGACAGCGATATGACAGTCCTCCCATATATTTTTAATGTGGGTTGTGCGTGGGGAGTGCAGAAAAGGATGCAACGGCCTGCGGCCCAAAAGTCTAAACAGAGACCCCTTTTGGAGAAAGTTAGTTCATCAACTTCAGCCTCCCAAACAATGATAACAACACGGTTCTCCAGCGTGTGTAGATTGCTAACAAGGCGGCCCCCGGGTCACGCAACCCAACAGCGCTGCGGTGGCCAATCACAAAACCGACAATCCAGACCTGTTCAACCTGTTGAAAGGAACAAAAGACGGTAATTGCCGTGCAGTCGCTCGGTCCATTAGTAAAACTCCGACACCGTCGCACAACCCTGCTGCGAATCGCCGCAACGCCTGATCTGGTGTGAATGCCGCCTTCTGCCAACGTGGGCATGAGAGGATTTAATTGCAACTTACTACTCCTCATTGAGTCTGGGAGTGTCGATGCTTTGATCTACAGGCTGCTGAAGCGCCTGATCTGTGTGTTTGAGTGGCGGGATACATTTACACAACCCTGTGAGGCAGAAAGAAATAAGTTTGAGTGACTCAAACAAGGACTTTGTGGCGAACTCAACAATATCCCAGAATACGTCCAATAATCCTTGACTCATCAAGTGTTTGTGCTAAACAGGAAAGTTACTGGGAAATTATTATGAAGAGCTTGTAACAAAAAAAGACGATTTGTTCCTCTCCTGTCTGTTTTTACAGGTTTCAATAGGAGTGCCAACTAAGTCTTCTATTTTCACATTTGTGCCGGTGGTGCAGACGTTACCAATTAAAAGCATTGTTACTGAGGAGGAGAGATCTGGAGCTTTAACAGGAAAACCCAGTAAGGTACAGCAGCAGCACACACACACACACACGCACACACGCACGCACACACACACACACACACACACACACATACACACACACACACACACACACACACACACACACACACACACACACACACACACACACACACACACATTTACTTTTCCTTGCATTGCCACCTGATGCTTGTAGTGTTATTTTCCGTCTTGCTCTGTTTTGCAACCGGTAGACAAACTTGCTTATGTTTTATATTTTGGGGAAAATTCCCCAGCATTGAAAATGAACCCACTCTGCCTGTCTGAGTCCTCAGTAATGTTCGTCCAGTTTATCCCATACATTGATTGACAGCCTTGTGCCACGTGCTAACATTACCAGTTTAAATGCACCCAAACGTCACTGTTGAAGAATGACAGCATATGAATGTGACCATGTTCTACTTGCATTGGATGTGGCAGGTATGACTTTCTGTTCCTCACTCTTTATTTATTCTCTCAATTACATTTACATATTTTTTTATGAAACCTTTGATCCTCGAGTTACAAATGATTGCAAAGTAATTTCAATTGTGATAATATTCATTCAAGCACTTTCAACAGTGAAGACAAAAAAACTTGATGAATCTCTTAATAACGATTTTGACCCACATAATGAGTGTGACATAATGAAACTTCTCTTGAATAGAAAGTGAAATGAATACTATAATATTCGTTCCATGAGCCAGACAACATGATTCGGCAACTTGTAGGCCCTTTTGAAGGATCCTAATTTCTTGTGACCAATCAGTGGCTTAAGCGTTTAAGGGCAACACTTTTCCATCATTTCTTAATTTGAGAATATATATCTGTAAAACAAATGTAAATTGCATGCTTGAAGCTGTCAACACGAAAAAGAATAATCATCCTTATCTTGAGTATGTTTTCTACAAATGTTTTACCACTAGTGGGAATGAACATCATTGATATGATTTGACATCATCCAACTATTTTGTATTCCAGGCGCCTGACTCACACCGCACAAATCAATGCATCATGTCCTTTCAAGATGTGTGTATCAATATCAAGCATACTCCTGAACATTCTCAAGGGATCAAACCAGATTAACTCTCTCTTGCATGTCATTTTTGGTTGATACCAGATACTTAATGAGTAATTGTGGACGTATCATATTTCTTAGGTCACTGCATAATAGGGCATTCTATAGAAGACAGTTTGTTTTTTACTCTTAAAAAAATATGAAATAAAATAACTGAGACAAATACCAAACTTTTCATTAACTCTGATCTTGGGGTCAACTTAATGTAGGTACTTTAATTAATGCACCCAAACTACAAATGTTCAACAAAAAGTTATTGAAAGCAACCGTCCTGGGGGCAGATGTGGATCCTCATTAGTGTGAATGGCAGGAGGGGTTAATGTGCTTTTAGATGTTCATCCAACATCAACATCACGGCAGCAGCACATCTCTGCGTGCCTCGGGATAGCGAACTGCTTCTGCTGCCTGAAGTCAGACTTCAAAGGCGTTATCAATGGCACCAATACTTTTTCATCGTCCCCCACTGCTTTTATCAAAAGGAGTGACAGACCTTCATATTATGAGCCACCAACATACTCAAAATGCTGAACAACCCTGTGTTTCAGCATACATAGGGAGCATTATCTTTCATAGATGCACAATGTTAGATTGTGTGCCACTATGCATGGCTTTGTGCCATTTCCACTTCATTATTTTTTTTTTGTCTAAAACTCTATCGCCATCTTTCTCTCACGGATGGGTAAAAGTACTCATAAGACAGAATATTACCATATTAGTATATTATAATGTTGCATTATTATTGAACAACATGTAGTTTAACCTGGAGCAAATTTCTTCAAGCCTACTTTATATAGTAAGGGGTCTTTTCATCTATACCCATGTAGCTTATTTGATGACATGTTCAAACTTTACGTCTTTAAAATACAAGTACTACTAGTAGTAAAATAGTACAAGTAAAATGTTTGTGGACAGATTTGTTGACCGTGAGGAGCAACAATCGTGCGAGATGCAGTTGAAAATGTACAGGTAGTTGAGATCAAATCTTTAATAAATAGGGGCCCCTATTTAACGTTGTGGGAACTATGACAAGATGGTCATAGTTCCCGTTTAAATGTAGGGGAGTAGACGTATAGAATAAAGTAGAAACTCTCAAGTAAAGTAATAGTACCTCAAAATTGTACTTAAGTACAGTAGTTATGTAAATGTTAGACTTACTTTACACCACTGATAAGTAGCACTAGATTATGTCAGTGTACGAGGATTCATCCACCATGTTGCTAAATATATTAAACTGTATGAATGCAAAAAAAATATTTAACTCTCCTTTTTATATTTGTACTTATATTTAAACCGTCTTACAAAACCTTTGGAGTTCTTTGCTTAATATGAAAATGCTTTCTAGTTTGTGCTGCTGAGGTATGCTGATAAAGTTTCTTTATGATCACAAAACAGCAAATTCAATAGTAAATCACATTATTGTACATGTAGTAGTCTAATTATACACGTAATATGCACACGTTGCTGGCTTCAGTTCCCACGCTAACTCAAAGAGAGCAGCCTGACGTTCACCTGCTGTGCAGAGTCAAGCTCGGGGAAAACATCTCTAAGCTGTCCAACTGCTCTGGATTTGTGTCGGCAAACCTTATCTCAGTCATTGCAGTTGGACTAAAAAGTAACCTGTTTTTGCTCTGATACACTTATAGAGCGGAGTTGTGGCAAAAGGTCGGATTTGTGCTTACTTACACCTGTTTTTTGCCGCTTCAACGCATGACAGATAAGTAGCATTCCCTGTGGAGAGAGGCTTCCATATTTAGTTACGAAACGGCAGAATGTGAAGGATTATCTTTGAGACAGCGGGCAGCTCATTAATTCACCACTCTAATTCAGAGCAGCCTGTGCTTCTCAATAAATGCTATTGAGACGGAATGAATGGCTCTGTATTTTTAAATTAGTAAGTAATTATGTAACCTCAAGTGGCCATTATCAGTTTGCATACTGAGTGGCCACCATTGATTTGAAATATGAGGTTCTACTATCAATCATCTTCCTGCTTAAAACATGAGGGTTTCTTTTCTGTTCACAGACCCATGTGCATCACAGATCTTCAAACAGACTAAATTAGTTAAAGTTGTAGCCTCCTCTATAAAAGCCCGTACATTCTTTCTGATGCATTTTGTTCAGTTCTGTACAGTGAAGCTAGAACCATACTAAATGTGATCAAATAGTCAAAATAATGAATTAATGCCAAAATAGCTGTAAATTAATTTCTTGCATGGCCTTATTGTGCATCTAAATTACTCAAATGAAAACTTTAATTTCATCCAGTCATCCAAAGTTCTTACGGCATCATCGTATGTGCAGTCCTCAGACATGTCAATGGGTTTAAACATGGAAAACTGCGTCTGATTTCAGTGCTAAATATATAACTGCTTTTGACACACAATGTGCGATGATAGTAATGACATGAGCTGCCATTCATTTTAAATACATGAGCTGCCATTCAATTTAAATACAGTCATGCTGCCTTTCATTTGATTGATTACTGCTTATCTACAGTAAGGTAACAGTAAAAATACAGAAAGTTAAAAAACCAAAGGGTGTCATTATCTATCATGTGGTGTCGTATATATTTTCAGGATTATAATTACCATACACGTGGGAGTTCATTTCAATAATGATGCATCATATGGGGTTACTCTTTAGCTCCACTTAAATGTCACTCATTTAACCTTGAGCATTCCTTTAACTCCAGATCGTTCTTATACAATAAACCATTATTTAAATCATATCCTATAGATGTGATGGCCTGAATTTATGTTTTGGTCAAATTATATAACCTTGTAGTTTCAATTGTTCACAATGTCGAGTTAAAGTAAGTTATGGTAATCTTGAATAATAGCTTAATTTAACATAAAGACTAGCAAGAGAAAAAGCCAAAAGCGGTTGAGGTGTTGGTTGATGGATTTACTTTAATCTTTAGTTCAGAATCACCTTTATTTGCCAAGTAGGTGTGCACATACAAGGAATTTTGCATATTTCTGGATGTACTTACACAGAAATAGAAGCACAACAGAGCTGGAAAAATAATAGTTAAAAATAAAATGAATAGATACACAAGTAGTGGAAAAATGGGTGTTGACATAATATAAAAAGCACCAATGACCAATAATAAAACAAATAATACAAATAAATAAATACTCAATTGATACATACAGTACAGTACGTATAGTAAAATATGTACATGTCATATGTAAAGATGTCTCCAAACTGTATGGTGTGTAGGATTTAAACTGAAAGTGACGAATGACATGTGCATACAAATTGTGCATTGACAATTGTTAAACTATCATCTATAACAGCAGCAGTGGATATTTTGGTGATAGAGGGTTGTTGACAGTGTTTGACTGAAGAAACTGTTCATGAGTCTGGTTGTTTTCAAGAACTGTGTTCTGCCAGAGGGGAGAAGCTGAAACGGGTTGTGTCCAGTGTTGTCCCGCCCACTTGCGGACTCTGGAGGTGAAGAAGACCTGGATGGAGGGCAGGCGGGAACCAAGGATTCTCTGCAGTCTTGTCCGTTGTAGTCTGTTCCTGCTGTTTGGTGGCTGATCCAAACCACAAAGTGATGCACTGCAGAGAACCGACTGGATTATTGTGATATTGAACCGGATCAGCAGCTCCTGGGCAGATGAAGCCCAAATCCTCTGTCTTTCTCCTGATGGTGTCTATGTTGGAAGTTCACTTCAGGTCTTGGGGGATGATGGCTCCCAGAAACCTGAAGACTTCCGCAGCAGACACAGTGTTGTCCAGAAAGGAACAGCATGTTATCTTTAGAACGAGCTTGGCTATTAGCAACTTCTATTCCAGCCTTTACGCTGAGGTAATCTAACCGGCTACTTGCTGTAGTTTCATATTTAGTGGACAAACATGATATTGGTATTTCCCAAAATTCTAGCTCTTTCTTTACATTTTAATACATGTTTTTTGAATTTAAACATACATTTTGTTGTTTTTTTGTTTACTTCCTGCATATTTTTTTGTAATGCCTGGTTATCAAAGCAGGTGGAAAGTAACAAAGTTAAATGTTTTCTCAAGTACCATACTTAAATACTTATGTGCCTATTACATTTATACCGTTCTTGAACTACACTGGGCTGTATTTCAGAGGCAATGCATAACAATTAATGGATGGTCACTGGTCAGCCAAGGATATTTTAAATTTTTTATTCTTGCTGTTTACACACCTTTGTGATCACATCTGTGAGACTCTGGACTCTCTGCCATCTTAGTTAAAGTTCAAACATAATTTTAAGCACATTCATCTTGCAGAAAGTTAAAACATTTTGTTTGCTAACATTTGCTAACATTTGCACTTATATTTCATTAAATTGATAGAACTTGGGACCAGGAGGAGCTTGAATTAAATGACGGGTATCGGCAGGCCTCTCCTCAGTTGTCCAGTTCTGCACATGCGGCTTGTACTACACTGACGTCAGCATGTGAATTATATGTGGTGGTGAAACCAAGCACACCCCCTGAGCTCAAAGAGGCTCGCTGAGGTTCACCTCTGGTTTTCTCAGGTTTCACTTGCTCAGTCCCTGCTAAACATTTGCCTGATTTTCTCCTGTCAGAACGTCGCTGTGTCCCATAAGAAGACAACTGGGCCGACTATGTCGAACAGGAAGATTTTACAAGCAGAGAAAGTCTTTATCAAAGACTCTGGAGATGGAGGAGCAGGAAACACAACCCAGCAAGGGACAAAACTTCAAGTAAGTACAACATGAGCACTCTCAATGCCATCTGAAAACCTTTGTAATCACCATGTTACAATATTAATACTTGCATGTGTCTACTGTGTCTCTGTGGATCTCTATTGGGTAAATATGCACATACAGTATCAAGTGTGCACACATCTCACACTGTCAGGAGATAAAACATTTATCGCTTTTCAAATGTTACATATTTTTGTAATACTTCTCTGCACACATTTTGGACACTCTGGCTTTTAGGAATATATAAAGACACAAAAGATAACTTAATAGTTGCCATTTATAATTTTTTTGTTTTTGTTTTTCAGCCCTCACTGGATCACGTGAGCCTCTCTCAGACCAAAGTCTCTCCTTCAGTCGCTGTTCAATCTGAAAATACCCCCGACCACAGAGCTGCCGGGACAGCCTCCATGGAAACAGCTGTTGATAAACACAGGGGCATTTCCCAACTGCAGTGTCACGGTACCTCTGGACTTGCCGAGCTTAGCTCTGGTTACTTTGTGAATAGAGCGCATGTGTCAGAAGACAGAATGAGCCCCACACGCTCCGCGGACATGTTCCCCACCCCGGCTTCCTCCAGAGAGTCCATCCTCTCAGAGGGCTCGGACGGAGAGAAGAGCTGGTCGGCTATGCGGCTTTCCAATGTAACCTCTCCGGTTTCTTTCAGCCGAATCGCTTCCCCCTGCTCATCTGTCTGCTCTGGCATCTTCTCCCCCGCTGTGGTCCAGATAAAGAGGCACTTTCTTGCTCCTGGATCTAGTCTAATTCACACGCCTTGTTTCTCATCCTGCGAGAGCTTGTCCTCCTCTGTCTGTGCCCAATCCCCTCCTCCTCCTCCCCGGCACCGGCCTCCTCTCACCCGACTCTCCCTCCTCACAGCCATCCTAAGAAAAGGCCGGCTTCCTGTCCTGTCATCTGCACTTCAGAGGCCGTACACCCCCTGCTGGCCTGTTAGCCCTGTGACCCTGTCCTTCTGTAACGCATGCTCAGCAGCCTCCAGTGTGGCCTCCATTCCCCTTGACTTTTCCTCTCAGTTCTCCTCATCAACGTCTATAGATAGTCAGAGCCACGTTTACAGGGAGCCTAATAGATCCGTCACAGCTCCTCTACCTGTGCAGTCAAATGAGCTCAGCATAACATGCCCTGAAACCCAAGTGACAAGATGCTCGGAGCAAATTCGCTCAAGCAGTGCGCCTCGATGGGAGAAAGTAGTTTCATCCCCGGCAGTGAAGAACACACTACCCCGAGCTCCAACTCTATTTTGCTCCAACTTTAAATCTGTTTCTCCACATAAGCATGAAGAAATTGAAGATGCAATTTCCAAAAAGCTGCAGCAACACACACACAAGTGCCCTAAGCAGAAGCCCATCAACACTGACATGTACCTTAAGGGCCCTGTAGATAATAACCTTAAAAAACTCATCTCTCCATCCACTAAAGTTATGTATGAGCAAAAGACCTCTGCGCCCCAGAAATGGAGTCCCCCGCCAAATTCATCTCTCTCAAGGCTTCACTTGCTTTCTCAACAACTGAAATCTACACCTGTCTGCCTCCCTCGGCTTCAGCCTTCTCAATCACACTCACCCAGTGTCACAGGTTTCTGTGACACGGCATCATCACATGCACAAAATGCCACAGTGGGGTATGAGTCAGGGGGGAGATGCCCTGATTCCAAAAGTGCCTCAGATGGTTTTCACAAGGCTCACTGTCTGTCTCCTTCCCGCTACACACCCATCGCTTTTCCCGGATGGCCATCACTCACCAGCTCCCAGACGCCTACGCCCTCTCCTGCTCCACCAATCAGAGACTTCACCCCGTCCCCTTCTTTCTCCATGCGCTCTACGCCCTCCCCAAGGCCGGGGAGTGGAATATCAGACTGCAGTGACAGGGAGGGTAAAAAAAGAAAGGTAGCCGCTCTGCTTGCCATATGCATGTTTAAAATATTATTTATTATGCTCCCTGTGACATACTGTTCTCCCTCACTATGGAGTTAAAACAGATCCTGCTTACTTGATAGCTGGATATCAAGTGCTGTTCTCAGTCTGAAGCTGTTTTTAGATGAATGTTTTATAGATATTTGCTTCACAGAGATTTCAAACGGTTTGCTGGTTTGAAATGATTGACATATCCGACATGTCATAGGGTGAAGCAGGGGGAAACCAATCCCCAGAAAATCAATACAGAAGCTTTTTAAATCTCTGGTTTCTAGGCTAGACCTACATACTTGAAGTTATTAAGCACCAGGAATCCAATCAATCCAGTGGGACTCAGAAAAGTTGGTCATAACTGAACTTTTACTGTCAGTCAAATGAGCCCTCTGATCAGCTGTGAAAGCAGACAAACACACATCAGTATTGTTCTTTTCGTTGAGCGTCTCGAGTGTGGCTGTTTTGCATGATTCGTAGCCTGCGGCAGTGTGAGATAAAGCATGCCTGAAGAAATGTAAAACTCATGAATTTTTACGAGACATTCTATAAAGTAAAATGCAAAAAATCATTCATGTTAACTGTCTGATTTTCTCTCTCTTTGAACTCCAGACAAACAAGATTAAATTAAGCTACAAATCGCTCGCTGCAATTCCCACAAACACCCTTCTATTGGATCAGCAGGTGAGTTGACTTGTTTGACCCTAATCCCACAATCTCTTCATCCTGTTACACATCCAGACATATGAAACCCTGAAGGAAGTTTGACGGAGGCAATAAAGCCTGTTTTACTATGTGGAACATTACGTGAGGAATATCAAATAGGAATAAACTCCTGAGGTATAAAAAGGACTTTTCTTTTAAAAAGTAAGATGCTCATATCTCTAATCATCCGACTTTATAGAGAATTACATTTTTATTTGTATTTAAAAAAAACTTGTCGACTGTAATCTCATTTCATAAAACAAGATGTCTGTTTTTAAACCTTTAAAAAAAATCCAATCAGACTCAGAGAGAGGTTAAATCATGGCATATTGCTGTATTATCACTGCAGCGTTGTACACTTAGAGCTGGTTGGATACGATTTGTCTGGAGGGGATGTTGCAATGTCGTCTCAGATCACTGTGTAATCACTCACAAAAAGCACCAGCAGCAGTCCTGGCCGGGAGCTCAATCTGTCCATTCTGCTTTGCATTGACAGGTAATAGATGAGCAGGTGGAGAGAGAAGAGAGTCCATGTGGCAGTTTGGACACCTTTGAAACATATGACAGAGGTATCGCAGACACCCACGCTGAGGTATTAATGCACACATTACTGCTGGTTTTTACTGCACAATTCATACAGCAGTCCGCTAACTTCGATCATTTCCACAGATGTGTTCACCCGCTGAGCGCCGGCAACAGTCAGAGGAGCTTTATGCAGTTATTGATGAGCTGCTGGCTAATTCCATTCCAGTTGTGAGTTCATTTATATTATATAAGATTTAACATGTGCAAATGTTGAATTGTGTTATTGATAATGATTTCATATTTTTTCAACCTTCACCTTCACCTTTTGAACCTTCACCTTCACCGTCACAGCAGCCCTCCAGGTCATTAACTACCAACGTTGGTCTGCAGGTACATTTTGATTCTTTATGTGACATGAATGACAAACTCACAAGAGTATAGATACCGATTTATACCACTCTCATGTCTGTGTGCTTTTACAGGGGTTGTGCCTGACATTTCATGTATTTTTACTTTAGAAAATGGTCCGGCTTATAGCCCACAGTATGTTATTTTTACATTTTGATTTTTGTTTGAATTAAACAATGTACAACATGTTAAACAGTGACCTTTAGAGGTGCTAAGCTAAATGACTGCTGACTCAAGATTCATGTTTAATGGACATAAATGAGAAGCTATTCCTTTAAATTCAGAAATTTGTATCAGTATCTGTTTTTCACATTTACCTGATATATTCTGACATATTTTGTTTCCTTTGAAACTTTAATGCAGTCTGAAATTAAGTTTGACCAACACTTTCCCACACAATTTAAGTTTGTAAAAAATAACCCAAATGTAATAATATCTATCTATCACAAAAACTGCTACTGCACCACAGGATTGTTAATTTTCAGTTTAGTTTGTAGATCATTAAATACGATTATATCTTAAATGTGTCATCTGCATAGGGTTGAGTTTAGTTAAATGTCCCATTAATTCTGACACAGTTATTGTGGTTGGACCTGATGTGTGATGGCTAACAATGTAAAAATAACTGTTCACACCAGAACTGTCACACACAAAGTATCAGTGAAACTGTGTCAACTCGTGCTATTGAATGTATAAGTATTTTGCTTTTGTAAATAACAAATGAACTGTTTGCTCTGGGACAGTTTTATTTAACTAGATGGTTGTTCATGCACATATCTCAACAACAGCACGCAGAATGTTATGGAACAGCTAAAGTAAAAGGTAAAATAATGTATTAAAAACAAAAACAAAACTGTATTAAGGTGCTCTGTACTGTGTTTTAGTCAAACACAAACTGGATGTGAATAGTGACTGCTAATGACTGTATACATATTAGCAGAAGAAATGTAAGATATCTGCTCAGTAGTCATCAAAGGTGAACACTCCTCCTGGTTTCCACAAAATCAAAGTGCAATAGATTTTTTCCCACCACAGGAGGTTTCCATCTCTTCTGTTTGGTTTTTAAATATTTGTGTCTTTATTTTTTTCTTTCAGCAGAACAACTCATCATTTACAAAATCATTGGGACGTGAAACCAAATATGTGAGTAAGAGTAGTTTTGTCTATTAAATTAAAGACACACATTATTTGATTTACTCCCATTGGCTCAAAAGGACAAACTCATACTGACATATGATTTTATTTTAGTATTCTTCAATCACTGGATTGCCTATCAATACTAAAGTTGGATGCAAAAGCCCATATGGACATTGTTAGGGTTGTTTCTAGATGGTACCCCACAATTCTTGAAACCTTCGCTAGATAGCATTGAGTTTTTGCAAGTTTTTGCAAAATTGGGGTTTGCCATCAAGACACGACTCATGAAGGGAGAGTGAACTGTACCCAGCATGCAGTTCGGCGGTGTAACAATTAGTTGGGCCCCCCTCTAGATACACTACACAGTGTGTACCTTTTTAGTAAATACATTGTGTAGATTTCAAGAGCTTGCACTCAACACTGCACCTCCTTGGGTCAGCAATACACCCGCCAAGTGAGAAGTGGATCTGAAGAAATCAAAGGACATACATGCATACAAAGACTCCTTCCATTTTGTGAGAGACTACGTTAAATTTATGTTTTTCACTACACTTTTCACTCAGGCATCTGTATGCAGCTTGCACCCATCGACCGGTGTGGAAAGAAAACTCATGAATCCTAAAAAGGTATATATTCAATTATTATTTGATCAAGTTCAGGCTACTGCTGGATCCGCTACAACACTGATGTTGTGAAAGAAGCAGGAATTAATTCTCACTCTGCTGTCAAAATCCTTCCTTCCAGACGAATCCTGGGGTTATTCGCCCAATGACGGCCATTCCAAGACTGACAGTCGAGGATGAAGAAGAATTTTATTCAAACCCTTTCAGGCGGTTTGTTGTCAAGCAGACCTCGCCTGACAGCAAAAAGGTATACAGGCTGGTGGAATAAGCTCATCTCATAGTGCAGGAATATGTGTCTGCATATGTTTTCAAACCTATGTAGTGATCACATTAGTTTTATTTTAAGCGATAGCACCCACACTGCTCATGGGTAAATATTTAGTTGAAGAGAAATGTCTCATGAAGTTCAGGATCGTTTCAACTGCTCCCACTTTGACAGCAGAAGTAATTCAAATGACTAAAGAAACTTTGCAAACTATAATCTGCTTAGCTGCTGTCCATCCATATGCCATGACTTGTTCCAAAAATTTATAAAATTTTGCCAAAGTTTGTCAGTAGTATTCACTCCACAAGTTCCATCTGCTGTGGAGGACTACGGTTAAACTCTATAAAATCTAATGCTATGTTCACACCAAAAGCGAAGCAAATTTTCGCAACGCTTTACTTTACTCGTTCGACCATATGTGGTTTATTTGCGTCATTTGCACCAGAAAGGGGGCGTGGCTTATCTCTGTGGCTTATCTCCGTAAAAACAGTTACCATTTCCACCATTCACCATGGAAATAACCACTAGTTCTGCTTTATAATTGTTGTGAAAATTCCACAAACGTCGGCACATCAGACACCTTCGTGTCTGGGTTCATAATATTATGCGCTCGATGGATTTCACCGACTCCTCCAGGAACAGCGTCTGAATGACGGCCGCTTCCAGCGCTACTTCGGGCAGACCAGCATCAGTTTGATTAAGCAACGGCAGGACGGCGGTGATGACAGGCGGAGCATCTTAATGCTGATTGGCTTTCGCAATTCAGCATCAATGGCGCCACCCGGCGAAAATTTGCGTTGTTCGCATCCATTCACGTCAGTGCATTGACTTTGCATGTAATCTACTCGCGCGAAAATTTGCAACGCTTTTAGTGTGAACGCAGCATTACAAGTGAACCTTGAGTTAAAATATTTTATTACAGCTAAACTATTGCCAGTTACCTCTCTGGTGAAACCTAATCATGGCTTCATGTGAATGGAAATGGAAATCAAATTGAACATGCCTTTCTATCTGTGGTACACACGGTGGAGAGCTCTTTGTCTCGAACACTGAACACTGCAAAGAGAATAAGAAAGTGCAGTAGTTTGAGCAATCAATGCAATATTTTGATATCCATTTCCCACCTTCTTTGTAAACCCTTTATCCTGATTTCTTTTTTTTTCTAAATAGCTACATGCAATTGGTAAAAATCCGACTCTTGTTTGAGGTGAGAGCAAAACAAGGAGTTTCCTCTGAACGAGGGCTTATGGGTTGAATGATTTGTGAGAGAGAACAAATACAATTATTTTCAAAGAAGCCACTTCACCCTCTGTAAAATCACATCTCTCCACACAGCTCATGTTTATGTATTAGTTCCATAAGTAATTTTCAGAAAATAGTATTGAAACTTCCCATTAGTCATACATTGGTGTTTTGAGATTCAATACAACATTTTATAACTAATATTTTTGTGCTTTATATTTTAAACATTAATAATGTTTTACATCATTTGAGTTACTTTTTTGATTAAACTACAATATTCATATGATTTGGTAAGGTTTCTCAAATTATCTCTTTTATATGAACCGCCCACTCCTGCTTTTCTTATCTTCAACTTTGTGAAATGATAATGATTTTGAGGTCTAGACCAGTTTCAAAACCCCTTTATGTAGAAAGTTTGAGTGATTATAGCGTATTTCCAAATATTGTGATGGCATACATTTTTTGTTTGTCCCAGAGTCACATTCAGTTTGAGACCAATGTCCCAAACCAAATCTATGTGTAGGATTTGTACGTTTATAAGTTATAACCTAACCCATACTAAATTATAGTTTTGGCAAGACACTTAAGAACGGGGGTACTCAACTAAAATTCTGTGAGGTCCACTTCGAGAGAATTTCCTCATGCAAAGGTCCGGAACATCACAATATTGTCAAATTTGCGCGATATGATTTTGTGCCAAATATATTGAAGTCGCCAACAGTTGTATTAAAGTATGTATGTCGTCAACAACTGTCAAATTAAGTAAAGAAAGTTCAATTTAATAATATGTAAACAATATTTATTATTACAGATTTCCAATTGAACTGGATTAATGATAAATAATACATATATTATCTTCTCTTATTTCAAGTAAAATAAAGGCTGGATTTAAAACAGAAAGCTGTGGAAAAATGTGACTCAATAACTCAATTTTCGAAATTTGAATTTAACTGAATTGTCCTGCAGCTTTATATTCAGTTTATTCGGGTGTGAAGCGATGTCAATCAAAATAGCCAATATATTATATTCTTGTCATCTAAAAAGATAAATGCGTGTGCAGGGACTTTACCTGTGGTTATTAAACCACTTGTTTCAGCTCATTTCTCCTCTCTTGGGCTTTTAGGTTTATATTTCTATGCCTTAATTTCGGATGTGAGTCGGTACGTTTGCTAAAAACATGTGTGCTTTGTCTCGTAGTGGCTTCACATGGCTGCTTTTAATATCGCTGAACATGAGAAATACTGCTTTTTAACTGGTTGTGGGAATCATAAACATAAAACAGTCTGTCCATTCTTGGCTAAAGGCTCTGGTTAAGCGGTCCACATTTCTCTTTTTGGAGCGCCAAGTGAAATAACTTCTCTGACTCACATACTTTTTCCAACTATCGGGTCTCTCCTGTCACTCCGTGTGTGTGAATATGGCACTCGAGTCGAGGGCGACGCTTAACAGAATACACACATGTGATTGGCCGAGTAGGATAACGTGAGAGGATTTACAAGGCGTGCAATTGGTCGGTTTGTTTCCTAAACCGCTGAACGAGCATAAACGAGAGCCGTAAAGGCTAGAAAAGCTGCGGCGGTTAAATAGAAGCGATCCATGAAAATGTTATAATACTCAATTATCTATCGATTCTCGGTCCAGGGTCCAGAGACAACGGCGTCTGGGTCCAGAGACAACGGCGTCTGGGTCCAGACCCGGGCCGTGGTCCGCCTGTTCGTGACCCCTGCTTTAGACTAAACCAAGTACATTGTTCAGTGCCTTTGTTGAGATTACAAATACCTCTAAGGTATAACAAACAAGAATCTTCACTAAAATGATTGATGTTAGGAAAATGGGGAATACTTCCATCCATCTATTTAGCTGAAGTCATCTCATCTCCTGTAGGACAACATCAAGAGTATGTATTTCCTGTTTTCATTCTGACTGGACGACATTAGATGCCTTCCATGACTTGGCCTTCAGCTATCCAGTGTAGTTGAGCAGTCAAGGTTCTGGCATTTTTCCAAACGTCTTCTTGTCAAACAACTGTAGAACTTAAGAAAGTTCTGCTCAGCTTTCCATCTTGCTGGAAGACTTTGAAGCAGTGTAGAGTGCAGCATTTGTTATTAAACAAAAGTGTAAAGCCTTCAATAGTAAAAACAGCACTCAAACAACATGAAACTAGTTGGCTCCCTGAGGTTAAGTCTTCTCAAAGCATGTCTTAAAAATCATTATAATTCTATTACAAAAAAACACAGTTTGAGGAGCCATCAGGAGGATAAATGACTGCGTGGCAATTCATCTGCCAAGTCTTTTATCATACAATGTCTGTTTTCTGCTGTTTAAATGGACATATTTTATCATCTGTCAAAGGGCATCTTGTATTCATACAAGGTGGTGTAATGCAACAAACACAGTGACAGCTTCCTGCTGCTTTGGTTTTTGCAAGAAATGCATTTTCTCTCTGTATGCGTTATTTATAAGACCGTTGTTCCATATCTATATTGTTATGAACATTTACTGTAATACAGTTGTATTTGTCATGGCAGTTTTCATTTCCCAGCTTCTTTTCAGACATGCTGACAGAAGGTAAAGTGACCCAGGAAAAAACAAAAACAAAATTGAATAGCATTTCACATTATTGCTGAAAGCTCTTTCAGTGGAATTCACAAGGTTACGCTTCTTGTGTAATTCTGAGCTGTGTGCAACATTATAGTCTAAACATTGTTCATTTGTTGAATATGACCTGTCATATTTGATAGGTCAAGGTCAACTAAACAGACTCCATACAGATATAATATGAACAGATGAGACTGTAAACACTTAAACCATAACCATGTCAGTGAATGCACGCTTTTAACAATCTTCCACTACAGTTGGTTGATGCTACAAACACAACATTCCCTCTGAAAGGCAGCTGTTTATTGATGTATTCCTAAGGCTGTCTTGCTGTAATATTGAGCTTTGTAAATGATTTGTTGTGATGTGGAGCACAATAATATGCAGAATGCAGAGGCGGGCCGTGGATTGTGTATCTATGCCTGCTATAACAGCTGATAAAAGCTCGATAAAATAGCTATAACCTTTAATTCTAATTATTATTTTTTTAAACGTCATGGTCACAAAGTTATGTCCTCTCTTCAGACTCTGGAAATCTTTAATCACAACAGCTGAACTAAGATAAGATAACACTTTTTTTGTTTGTTCACATACAAATTTGACTTCTATCGCATGCTTCAAACTAAAAACACATCTGGAAAAAAACACACCCGTTCCCTTTAAGGCATACATGCACAGACAAAACAGAATTCCAAGCAGAAAGCAACGCATCTCATATCACCACTGGGTGTCTTTTCCAGGGTTTGGTAGAATTAAAGCAACTTGAGGATGGTAAGTGCTTGTGAGCACAAATTCATCAATGATTAAGATTAATAACAAGAAACATGGATATTGATTGTGTGAGCAGCCAAGACAATTAAAGTGTTTTAGTGTGTCAATTTGATCAAAGTCAGTAGACCTTTACAATTACAACCCTGTTCGAAAAAGTAATTGATTATGCATTCTGCAGGATGTGAGTCCATCCACTCGCTCTGTTGTTCATTCAGGCCTTTTGCTGTTGTCATTGGTTACACTGCATCTTACCTGTCCTGGTTTCATTCAAAATCCTAATTGTGCCAGCATCTCAATCCTCACTTCACAATGAATGTAGCCACATGTGTCTTCTGGGTTTAGTTTATCCAGTGGAGCTGTTTTATTACGATCTCTGCAGACCTCACAACTCAACAATTACTTGCATATTTTTGTCACAAAAAAGAGTGACTTTCGTTTATCTCTCTATATATATTCCTGTCAGTATTGGACAAGCTACTCTTCTCTCTACTCTTACAATGTTATTAATTACTTCAACACTGACTCCTGTGTCGTGAATCTCCTGAGAATATGTTTTTTTTATTATTAGGTAAAGAATTAGGAGTCACTTTGAGTGCTATTTAACAAGACAGCGACTGAAGACAAAGAAAGGAAGGAGATAAGATCAGTCAATTAATTTGAAAAGGAGACCAAATTAAAAAGATAACACAAATTTGAATTAGTAAAAGAAACACTTGAAAGGAACACTGCAGCTTCTTGGTTTCGTTCTTTTGACTAAGAAGCTTTTCATTTGCTTTATATCTTTTGAAAGACACAATAAAACGATCAATAAATACATGTGTTGATGTGGTTCAATGCAGGACATGTACGTGAGAGTAGGGGCATTTGCCCTGTCTGTGAACATATCTAATTTAATTTAAATTTGCATGTACCTGCGACGTTAATAGAGCTTTTATTCATCTTTAAACAGTAACTGTTTCCATATGTTGTGTGTCCAACTTGCTTATTCAGTTGTTATATTGTATTTTGGATGGCTCTGTCTGTTCTTCATTGTAAGTGTCGATAGATGCATTCTTCAAGGTACCTTGTGGAGATTTTGACCACTACCGGTGCTATAAATAGAGCAATGTGAACAATGAGTTTAATTTGACTTAAACACAGATCTGTCGAAGGTGCAGGCTTTACCTGCTTTGGCAGAGAAAAAGTTAACCATTTTGTTGCCTCTCGAAACAGAACATTACAATGTGTTTGAACAATGATCATATTTGTCTCCAGTATCCTGATCCACCTAAATGCTGCAGTCGGCTTGAGCGCTGGCTTGCTCTTTGAAATACAAACTAGTACAAATACTAGAAAAGATAATAGACCGTAAAGACATAAAGTTCAAACAAAAAAAATGGTTCTCTGCTACCCTATGTGTAACTTAACTATCCTGTATTTTGCTTTAATCTTTTCCATGGTAGAGCCTCACCAACATCAGGTTTACTGCACAGTGGGAAATAATCTACTGGCTATTCCTGTATCATAAGCCACTGCACCCCTGCAGTGCCACTGCATTCAGAAAAGGAACACATTTAATTTTGTTCGACAGAGTGACAATCGCTGTGATGTTCATGTCTGTGAGATGACACAAATAATATTAGCCTTATTAGGATAACATCAGATGGACTGGTATGAACCTCAACAGTCTGGATGGATGGGCATAAGCAACATTTTACATTAAAGAGCACAGTTTTCATCTCTGACCATTTAGCCAATATAGAAGACGACGCATCAGTTAGGAGCATCAAAATTACAGTTGATAAGCCAAGAGGCCGACCAAAATTGTAATAAATGGAGGAAATATAGAGCAGGGGATTGAAGTCACCATGCAATCCAGAAAAATGATTGTCAATTATAATCAAATACACAATGAATATTCACCCCAGTGCAGCTGCAGCTAAGTTATCATTTCACTGTGGACTGAAATCAGTCTAGAAACCAATTGCTGCTGCTGTTTTGTTCCTCTGGTCTTTTACTCATAAATACATTTCAATCAGGAGAGGCTTGTTTACAGTTCAACAATAATGTATTACAGTTGCATATATTTGAACAGTGCAAAGTCTTTGGCGAATGGACACCATCCTGAATTAGGATAAGCAAGGAGTAGTGATGCTGATCTGATGTGCGAAGGCAGAATCCCCCCTGGAGTCCAGTGGTGGTGGGAGGGAAGGGAGTGGATGTAACCTGATGATGATGGAGGTGTCTAAGGTGGAGGAGGGTCATTTGAGCTAAAATGACAACTGACAGCAGCAGAGAGGAGAACCTATTTAAAAGTTTGACAACACCGATGTGATTGGCTTACAGAAACTGCACAGAATCAGATTGGTTAATTTAACGTGCGCGCCCCCAATCAGCTGATGGAGTAATCGCTGGGAGAATTAGAGACTGACAATGAACAGGAGAGTAAAGAGTGTCTTCCTGACTGAACTTCCGCTTGAGCTTCATTAACCTGATACTCAATGTGTCCGTTTCTATTTCAGGTGGACAGTATGCTCAAAGAGGCAAGAGAAGATTATTACACAAGTTCAAAAAGGCAAACGTTTGGAGAAGAGAGGATGCCTGAGATAAGAGGTCCACTCTCAGTATTTGATCTGCAGATAGCAGAGCCTGACGACCAGAGGAATCCCCCTTTCAGTCCAACTGGAGGGCGGACGGACGCTTTTTATGACTCATATTTAAAGCATTAACATTAAAGCATTAACTCTTTACCCTGCATTATTCCATTTTTTTATGAACTATTTAAACACAATCAGTAAGTAACTCTTTGCTAAGCCTCGCCCCCAGCTGCTACTTTGTAAGCTGCTAGAGCTACCATGGAGCCCACACTGTCACTACCTGAATACATATTATCGAATTTTTGGAAAAGTTAAAAATGATTTCAGAGAGAAGCAAATAGAAGGTTATACAACATGCATTTGAAGGATATATTAGGGCAAAGATTCAGCAGTTGAAACAGAGAAAAGATAGAAGCTAAAGCACCAGATCACAGTGTAAAAGTGAACCGCCACATCACCTGGCAATCGAGGCAAAAAACAATGGCATTAAGGTCAACACGGTTTCTTTAAAGATGGGTAGGCCTTTATTCACTATCAAAGTCCTTAAAAAAAAAAACAGCATGTGTACACATTCTGTTTACCTTCACTAACTAGCATAGTATCTGCTTACTTACTCTGCTATTGTTAACTCCACAGGTTTTTAACATAGAAATGTAACATTTTGTAAAACATGTATTGCCTTACAACCTCTCTGCGTAACTATAAAGTATCAGTTTTACACAATGTTTAACCATGACGATCCCCAAATCCACAAAACAAGCATGAGAAAGAAGAAAATCAAAAACCATTGCGTGAGTCTATGGAGCAGAACCGTACATTTACTTGTTGGAGACGGATGATGCGACGCTATCAGTCTGCATTCAAGGGTCACGACTTAGCAAAGGGTCAATTGGACCTGAATTAGGGAATTCAGGTAAGCGTGTGCTTACCCATTTGTACAGCTTTTTACAGTAGTCTCAGAGATGATTAAAATGAACAAAAACAACCTTTCTCGAAGTGACTTGTTGCAACGGCAAGTTTACAGTTCGTAATGACAAGTGGTGGCAGATTCACCCCGATGAAATTCTTTGTAATTTTTGGAACAATGGGTCCTTAGTCACAAACAGAGGTACACCGCGTCGCTATGTGGAGACATCCAGTGCTCGACAAACCTGCCAATGTGTAGTTACTGAGATGGGTTTAACAAACAGTCAGCTGGTGCAAAACATCCAACAGCAAAGAGAGAAAGTTCCACCGCGATTTGACAAAAAACAACATAAAAGTAATCATGTTACTCATTCACCTCAAAGGAAAATACTATTTTAATGTTGTAATGATTTGAAGAAAAGCTGAACTATTTAATAAAGGATATCCACATTTTACCAATGCTCTGAGTTTGATCTCCATCTGTTATATGGCAATTTACATATTAAAAAAAATCACAAGCTCATGACAGGATACATGTTTAATGATGCTTGATGAAAGGTATGGGGAAAATGGGTATGGAGGCATTCCATTCATGTTCTCTTTTGCTACAAAGCAAGACAAGGCAAGTTTATTCATGAAGCACATTTCAGCAACAACCATCTGTCTTAATTCAAGGCTCTTTAGATGAAACATTAAAAACATGGAGAAAAATGCAAAATAAACACATTATAAAAGATAAAGTGAGATGGAACAGAACATTTGGAATGCATAAGATACAAAGCGATCAAATAATAATAATACACATTAAAATCAGTCTACTCTTTACAGCATCTGTGGTGGATATTTTGAATTTTGTCAGACAGAAAAAGGTTAATATCAAACATGATACATCAAAATTCTATAAAAAGTTATAGAATTTGATTAATGTTAAAAAAGTTAATTAATAGCTCATTCTTATTTCCGTGTTTGATAGAATGCCACAATATTATATCAAATATAATGGCCAACCACTGACATCCACTGTTCTACATCTGTGGTGGAGATTTACATTGTTAAGGCTCTGACAGTATTTTGCTTCCTGCTCACTCCAAAAAAGTATAAAATATACACAAACAGAACCTACTTTTTCTGGGGGACACAGCCTCACAATCAATCTAGTCTACATCAAAATAAGCAATTTCTTTTTTTATTTAGAGGCGATCATTTGATTCCTCTCTTGGTGTTACCTACACATTTCTGTGTCAATAATGTTATTGGCATTTGATGTCCCTGTGATGATCATTTTCATTGGCTTAAGCCCACTGGAACCCTCGAAAAGATTACGTATGTGTGGAAGTCATCACACCTGAATAGAAATTTTCAAAGAAAAACCTTTTTCAACCTCGAAAGGGCTCATGGAGGTTAGGGGAGTTAGTACAGTGCAGATGACTGATGCACTCACAGCCTCCACTTCACAGCACACAGTAATACGACAGCAAACGTGTGATCTCAATCAAAGTCAAGTATGTTGAAGCAGTGTTATAAAAATAGCTTGAATGGCCGCTCACTAATGGCCACGACCTTGAATTCAACAACTTTGAGAGCTGCCATTTTGTTGTTGGACATGTAAGCTTAATTTATTTGTTTGGCAAATTTAAAACATGTTTAATTTCAGAGAAGGTTAAGTCTAGGTCTGGTTTTGGTACTAAAAAAAATCATAAACCGGATTGCTTGTGCAAGCAGAAGGATTCAGATTTTTTTATTGGTCACTGGTGTTTGATTTGAGCTCTGGTTAGCCTAATTTGATATATGGCATGGCTTCTGTTTTGGGCTCAGCAAACAGCAAATTACTGAATCAAGTACTGACTCATCGGCCTCATCAGGGACGGTGATGAGTCTGCGTACAGACGAGAGGTTGAACAGCTGGTCCTCTTGTGTGGTCAGAACAACCTGGTGCTGAACAAGCTCAAAACTGTGGAGATGACAGTGGACTTCAGGAGGAGCCCTCCCTCACCATACACAACAGCACTGTGTCTGCGGTGGAGACCTTCAGGTTTCTGGGATCCACAATCTCCCACGACCTGAAGTGGGCCTCCAGCATCAACACCATTCGGAAAAAGGCCCAGCAGAGGCTGTACTTCCTGCGCCAGTTCAGGAAGTACAACCTGCTTCAGGAGCTGCTGATCCTGTTTTACTCCGCCATCATCCAGTCTGTTCTCTATTATTCCATCACTTTGTGGTTTGGATCTGCCCCCAAACAGGACACCGTCGGAGTGAAACTACAACGGATAGTCTGCAGAGAGAACTATTGGTTCCAGCCTGCCCTCCATCCTGGACTTGCACACCTCCAGAGTCAGGAAGCGGGCTGGAAAGATCACTCCCCTCACACCCTGGACACAAGCTGTTCCAACTCCTGCCCTCTGGTAGGCGCTACAGAGCTCTGTATGCCAAAACCACCAGACACAGGAACAGCTTCATTCCACTGGTCACTCTGATGAACAATTAACCAGACTCCCCCATCTGCACTACTTGCACTACTCTGACTACTGTTGTCTTTAATGTCTTTTTTGTATTTATCTTGTATATTGTACATTGTGTGTGTATATAAGTACGAAGAGCTTCATGAAACTGGAGTCAAATTCCATGTGTGTGTAAACACACATGACCAATAAAGCTGATTCTGATAGATGGGTATTTTAATTAGTGCTGGCCGTAGAAGAGACTGTTTGACTCATGTGTGGAAATAGAGAATAATTGACACTTCAATCAGGAGAGACCAGTCAAATAAAGAAAGGATCATTGTTTAATGTCAACAGATGATATGTGACGATAAAGTCTCAGAGTCTTTGGCACTGGGACTCTACAGGGTGATTGTAATTGAAGGCTGTCTGCCCCGATCAGCAACAAGATAAATCCCCCCGTGGAGTCCAGACCTGGTGGCTGATGAGGCTGACAGAATGATGAGTTGATGAAGCTGAGGGATCTGCAAAGACTGGGCATAGATGGGGAGGTGGAGGGGTGCATAACAGAAGCATGAATGAACGAAAGGTAGCGAGCCAGCCACGTTTGGCTTGCAAGAGTATGGTCTTCCGACTGAACTTACGCTATAGCTTCATGTGATTCCAACCCGGATAGACACACGCTCTTATTCTTACCTCCATTAAAAGCTCCATTCCTCCTCGTGGGTGTCGAGATAATAGCAAAGGATCTGTCACTAACCAAATCTCAGACTTTCCAAGTCAGCAATATTGAGATGTTGGTAGGTATCCATCCTTTCTTGCCTTCTTACACCCTGTGCGCACATCACAGTCTGCATCAAAGTAAAGACATAATTAGCAAATCTGCAGCTGTTTCTCGCAGCATGACAGGTTGATTCATGAAAGATTGAGGTGTTATTCTGATACACAAATTATTCTGAAGCACATTGAGTCTCTGTTGTAGTGCTCCCAGCCAGGGTATGATGCTGCTCTCTCCTGTTTATCAGATCAACTTTGACTTTCAAGTTTTTTTTACAAAGTTGTCAGTTCAAAGTCAATCTAGTTTGGCTGTTTGACTAGTGCAAAGTTTGCACTAGTCTGTGGATAATATATATATATATATATATATATATATATATATATATATATATATATATATATATATATATATATATACTATACTATACTATAATATAATATATATATATATATATATATATATATATATATATATATATATATATATATATATATATATATATATATATACACATGTGCATATACGTAAAACCAAGGATACAAGGACACATTTTTCTTGTTGCTGGAGGTGATTGTTCCCAGCAAAGAATAAAGAAACCATACTGACTACCATTTGCTGACAAATTCAAGGTTGACATACTTTTATTTATTATTATTTTGTTTTTTGATATACTGAAAATAAACACCATGTAACCATGTAGAACAGGGAATCTTCTTGTTTTAACTTGCACTAAAAAAATAGGCCTGTCATTCAATTGAAATAACTCCCACTCGATATATTCTGCAAATCATAAAACCGTGAAGCTGAATTGTGTGTCTACCTTTCTGACACACATTTGTTCATGTGTATGTGATGCCAATACAAGCCTTGTTTTGGGACCAGAACAAATCAAATACTCTCCACCAGCAGGCACTAGGGGAGTATTACTTGAAGTCAGAACTGATTTATGTCCTTGTCAGTCTGTGTTTAGCAGAGGGAAGAATACGAGCGAGAAATTACAACTATTACCCTGAGAGTCAAATAAATGTAAAAATCATTAAATAACATGCACTATTTCAATATTGATATGTGACACAGTGGTTGCGGATTATAATGCACTTTGATATACTGCTCTCATCTGTACGTACAGGGCTGTATGAGCAGGAGAGAGGCAGAGAGAGTCAGAAAGACGAGTCAATAAACCACTACACTCCAGTCCTCCCCGGGTGGAGTCAGCCTGACACCCATTTTGTTCCATTGTGATGAGCTCCACAAGCGTAGATTTGGTTTCAACAATGGTAGGGACACATATTAAGTGTGAGATCTCCGGGTCCAGTTGAAAATGTTTATGATAAAAACACTTAATGTCTTGCATTCTGGTGAATGAAAAAAATAGCTATTTACGGTGGAAAAGAAAACACAAAAGGTGACAATACAAAATATAAAAATACAATGGAATATAATGCAGTAAGGCTTTCGAGCATTCTGTATTGTTTTCAAATATTTTTTCTCAACAACTTCACTCATTTCATGGTCAACACACATGTAGATGATTTAATCTCTCCCTTTTGTTTGCGTCTTTAACCTCTTCAATGTGCAAGTGGCAGCAAAGCTACTTCTCTGGAGACTAACAACAACAAAGGTGAAGAACTAAAATGCATAACGAGATGAATTTGTTTCATTGTAGTCACTGTGCTGCAGGACGGAGCTGGAATCACTTGGTTTGAAGTACTCGCGTCTCAAGCTTCCCACCAGCTGTGCCAGCCAGCTGCCTCACAAGCATGAACATGGGAAACAGTCAACAACCCGCTCCTCCATTTACTGAGAAAATATGAGCCAGGAAGACAAAACAACAAAACAAGGAGAGGTTGAAGACACAGTGGTGCATCTTGTGCTTATAATCTCTCATGTGGTGCTGAGTCGGGCAATACTGTAAATCTCTGTAGGTAAATGCATGGGAACAAGACAGGGATAAGACTGCTCTTGGGAAGTTTACTTTTAATGAAACTTGTAGCATACATTTTTAAAACACTGAATCAGAATCAGACTCAGAAACCGTTTATTGCCAGGAATGTTTGCACAAACGAGGAATTTTGTTAGGCGGAAGGTGCATACATTAGACAGCCAACGACAGCAACAGTGCAATGATGTTTAAATCAATTATAGATAAAGATAAAGTGCTCAGACAACAGATAACATTAATATAAGTGTATGTTAAAGTGACATGTGTGTTTAAGTTAAAGTTAAAGTTAAGTGTATGTGGCATGAGTGTTTAAATAGGAAGTGTGCAGTGGAGTGACCGGTAAGAGGAGAGAAAGGAAGAAAAAAAATGGTCCGAGAATAGTCCTGTGATGATAGAATCAGTCAGTGGGGAACCCAGGCTCTTTTGATGAGCCCGACTGCCGACGGGAAGAAACTGTCCAGGGAGTACAATATTGTTGTGTATGACCAACTACCTGCAAAACTACCTGGCGCTGATCCCAGCTGACATCGGGCGAAGGCAGGCTACACCCGGGACCGCTCGCCAGGCTATCGCAGTGC
Organism: Taurulus bubalis; assembly: GCF_910589615.1. NCBI lineage: Eukaryota > Metazoa > Chordata > Actinopteri > Perciformes > Cottidae > Taurulus > Taurulus bubalis. Next base: position 14,505,628 of record NC_136602.1, read on the forward strand.
TGACAACAATTCACGCCCACATCCACACCTACGGGCAATTTAGAATAATCAATTAACCTAAACTGCACGTCTTTGGACTGTGGGAGTAAGCTGGAGATCCCAGAGGGAACCCACGCTGCCACACAGAACATGCAAAACCCACACAGAGGGTCCGTCTAGCGCGGGAGCCTCTCTCTGGCTGTGAGGTGACAGTGCTAGCCACCACAACACGGTGCAGCCCCTGTGTTATCTTGTTTTCTGCAATAATCCCAAATCCCAAATCCCAAAATCCCAAAATCTCAAAATCCCCAAATCCCAAAATCCCATTGTTTTTTTGTCGAGGGAACCAGTGCGACACTAACTCCAAGAAGAAAAAAAGAGAGTACAATAAATCCCGACGGGACATGAATATCTGTGCCAAATAACAAATATATGGATCAACAGTTGATGAGACATTTCATTTAAATCCAGAAATGTAAACCTCATTGTGGCAATAGAAGAAAAGTCAGGGGATCAAGTTATTGTGATTCATCCTTCTATAGCAGCATGGATCGAGGCAAACATGATCTGAGGTTTACAGCTCTTGATAAAAATGTGGAGGAACAACCAGCCAATTAGATATCAGTGTCCTGCCAACACACATGAAAAAGTAGTGAAGAAACTCATAGTGAAAACAGATGAATGAAAAAACGAGCTAATATAGCATTGTGTGTATACAAACCCATTTAAATGCAACAAGGCCAATGTACTGTAGTCATGCAGAGGGAAAGGTTAGTTTTGGTATAGTGGTGCAGAGTAGAGAAGTGGATTGAACTTTCACTCGTAGCCAACACCAGCCTGATTGAACAGCTACTGTAACAAACGTTTTTGGCCTGGAACCAACCTTGTGTGAAGCCAATGATTTAACATCAATCGCTTTCTCTCTCACACTTGGACACAGAAGAGACTGGTTACTGTACAAGGGATTTAGTGCAACAGTGCAATGCATTGGTCTATATGCTCCAGTCTATCCATTATAATCAACATCATACGTAACTCTTCCACTGACAGTAAATACTGAGCCACAGCAGGTCCTCTCCGGCGTAATGTTGCAATAAAACTCACACCCTGCAATAAAGCACACACAAACCTGCACCATAGCACACCTTGAGGTTTAAGGCTTAAACAATGCACACCAGTTAGACTAACAATGTTTTTATTGAGTCCAGAAAGTTCAGGGCAGCAATTGTATTCCTTCAAAAGATTTTATTGCGCCAATGTGCTTCAGAGACCGGTTTCCTTTGTTGGTTTCCTGCCTTGCCGACATGAAAGGGGTTGTTATATAAAGATAAACATCGGCAATGACACGAAAGCGTACTCCTTCATTGACAACACCGTGGACATCTGATATACCTCTTAAAGCTATAATATGAGCTTGTAAGACGCACATCCAGTGTGAACAAAACAAATATATGCTGGGAAATTGCATCAAGAGAATAATGGAATAAGTGAGTGATGCCCCCACTGCAGCAGTTTTGGTTTCATGCAGCCATTTGGTTTCTAAGATTGAAATTACTTTCATCATCATAGAAATGTAAATCTTGATTGAGGGTGAAATATGGCAGGAACCAGCTCTTATCAGTGGAGAGCTTTGTACGTGGTTACGGTGTACGATTTGGCAGCAATTTCATTCAGCAAACAGAAGAAAAGAGGTATGTAGATTCCATATTATAATAAAAAATAAAATAATAGTAGGTGCATTTTAAATGGTTTTCAACGGTGTACTACAGCAAGAAACACACCCACATGCATGGATTTACAGTATACTCCTGGGTAGCGTCCATGTTCAGTCATGGTGCACACAGAACTCTTTCTACAGTTTAGTAGAAAATCGGAAACCAAGATTGCACACAGCCAAAAAATAAAGATTGTTGCAATAACCAAGACGGTGTCGGCAGACAGCTTATGAAACCAACATTCTGTTGATGCACACAGAGCTCCGACAGAATGTCAATATGCTGTATGAAATATTGAATAACACTGCAGAGTTGGAGAACAAATATGAAACATCAGACAAAGCTCAGCTTGTCTGTTGAAGAGTGCCTCAACCTTTACTTTAAGGTACACAATGTCTCCACCGCAACTACGGGCAGCAACTTGTATATGTGAGCACTATAGAAAGCATACCATAGGGGGCTTCACACAACAATTGCCTTGATTTTGTATAGAACCTTTACAGTTGCATGAACCTTTAAATAATTACAGTCAGGCAGTTGAAGCAAAGGGAGGGTCACCAGGGGAGGAGGTTGAGATCCGATGGACCACTACAAACCACTTTGCACCACAACCTCGGATTTGGACACCTTTACAAGTTTGGTGGTGCAATTTAGCATCATCTGCTTCCCATAGCATGGATTTTTATTTATTTATTGGAAACGTAATGACTCCTGGATTATTGTTTTAATAACATAACGAGAAAACACAACCAACCCCAATGCTGAATGTTCCTTTGTTTTTCGTGTTCTCTTGGAATACAACATCTGCTCATTGCAACTTAAGAATGCTTTTTTCATGATGATGTTTAGACCCTCAAAGCACTAGTTTGTTGTATTACAATCTTTTTTGATTTTGGACTATTCCGCACGTCTTCTTTCAGATTTAATTCATCGAAGGTAAGCATTAGATAATGCAGCATTTGTATATTTAGACCTAACATTTCAGAAAATGTGTAACACAGAAATGCTTGTCTTAATGTAGGTAATCCACTGGGAAGGTTTATTGGTGATATGTTTGAGGTAAATAATAATACCGTATTTCTCTGCAGTTAAAAAAACATGTTTCGACAGTATTCTCTGATTTATGGAGTGACAAAAAGAGATATCTAAAACTCCCTCGGTAGAAACTTTTGATTCATATCAACAAAATAAAACCAACATTTTTAACCTGGCTTTATCTGGTGCTTAGATTTATGTTTTGGAAAAATGTATGCAATGTATAGGAGAATGCCTAATTTCCATAATTAAACAAAACAAATCAGAACAGTTGTAATAAAAAAGATTATTGCCTTGTAACGTAAGTTATCTACAGGGGTACACATGAGACTATTTTAACCAACAGAACTGTCTTTCCTTGACCTTAAAGTGCTTCTGATGCCTAAATCTAACCACAGGACTCCAGATGTGAACCTCAGCCTCTGTGTCAAAGTCCTGAACTTTGTACACTCACCGTCCATTTTAGCAGCTCTCTCTTGTTTAAGTGTTTTAAGTGGGCAGACGAAAACGGTGGTTAAAAAATGAAACTCATATTAAAACCCTGTGCAGTCTTTAGGATTATCATCTTCTCTGTTAAGTGCATCAGATTCACTTAACATGGCTGATGACTATTCCCTCAGCTTTCCTGTTCTATTTTAATTACCATAACTGTGTTAAACCAGTTTTAATTATCTTCTTCAAAAAGAGCAGCCTGACCCAACTAACACACCTATTATTACTTGAGTACCGCCCACTAACACGCCTGTTTCTTCTTCCAGGATACCTTGTCCTGAACTCTTGTTCCTGCACTCTCACACCAAATACAACACAGAGATTTACTGAGAATTGGCTGCCCGGTCTCTAAAGAAAGACGTTCCCTTATGAAGAAGCCGCATTGTCAATTACCTTTCGAGGGAACTATATTCTGTCTTGAATGACCTCTGCTTATATTAGAAATAATTGTGACATGAGATTGCGCTGGTGGATGAGACAAAACATTCTGCTATTCTTCTCCCCTGTGAACCAAAAACATATTGTTCTCTAAACATAACCAAGTAGTACTTTTGTTGAACCTAACCAAGTTTTGTTGGGCTTTTTTTAAATATTTGATTTTATTTTGTCGTCATTTTCACTAAAACTAAACAAGTAATTTTGCTGCTTAATACCCATACTGCCCTTCTATTGGTATGCCAAAAACATATTTAGCTGGCTGTGATATTTATAATACGTTGTATTTCGGTTGTCAGCACAATAGTCCGTACATTTAACAGTGACAAAACACGTTTTTTTTAAAGTTATGAATGCAAAAAATACAGTTTGGGCTGTTATATATATTTACGAAGTTTCACTGTCATAGAAACAGAATATAACCTATTTTGAATTTGTTGTGATTTAACAGTTTTTCACTGTAAAATCTACTGACTTTTTTTTACATTACATAATCCATTTCTTACACTTTTGCTGCTGGGTTTGTGTTTTTTGACAGTACACAACACACAGTAATTAAGCCCAGGCAAATATTTAAATGTTGACACATTTGTGATGCCAAATATGTCATAAAAATATAACTCACGAATAGCAATTATTGCATATTAAGCAACTCAAAATCATCAGTAAAACCCCTAAAAACTAAATGCTTCCGATGATCAAGGATTTTCTTTCACTGTATGCAGTTTCAACTTTATCATCCTCACGCTTTATTCCGACCTTGAATGATCCAGCATTCAATCACATGCATTTATTGGGTTACAGTGGAACAAAGCAGCCTTTCATTCTCATTAAGCATCTTGCTTAGCTATCAAAGGGGAGATTCTGCACATGGTTGGGTTTTTATTAATAATATGAGTCACGACCCATTTTCGAACAAGGATATTACAATGAACAATGTATTGTCAAATTTTCATTTAGTCCATAATTGGGCTATATTAATATAGAGGAAATACGATATTTCTTAATTTGATCAAATCTTTTAAACTGCACTATACGCATGTATCAAACAGATGAAAACCTGAAGAGACTCCTGCAATGTAAACACTTTCTTCATTTATTTAATTTGTGTTTTTACTAATACTTATTTCAATGCAACATTTTAATTTCCTCATCAAAGTAAATATAAGTCAAAGGTGTTCTCCCATGATTAAGAGATAAGGATACCACAATTACAGGATACAAAGTCATAATCATGGGATAGTAAAACAGAAATAGAGGATAGGGAAGTCAGCAGTGAGTAAAGTCATCAAGAAGTCAAATATACTGTACATCTCATCATCTAACAACATTTAAAGTTACTTTTAACTGGTTATGAAATAGTCAATATTGATAACTATATATATAACCTACATAGTAAACAAGAACATTACTATATAGTTATTTTTAATGATGTTCTGTGCCACTGCGCAAATCCTCTGGCAGCACCCAGACCACCGCGGACCAATCGAGACCGGGAAGCTCCGACAGAGTCTCCTCCTCCAGCTGTGAGCTGAGCTTTGCCCCGCTGCGACAACGGCCTCCTCTGGGAGCCAACATCGACATCATGCTGCTGGATGCCTGGGCCGTATTGTTGGGCCGACGACGGGGAAGGGAGGCACGGGAGGACCAGGACCGAGTGGAGCAGACTGCGAGATGGGCATGCTAACCATTGAGCCAACAGTCAGAATGGATTAGAGGACTGACATTACTAGTGATATTGCTCAACTAGCCGTAGTCATTCGTAGTGTTGATGAGATTTTGGCGGTCCCCGAGGTGTTCCTTGTGACCAATCACAGCGCACGTTAATGGCCACACGAGCCCTGTGGCCAAACACACATTTCATAATTCTAGCAGGCCTCTTCATATAGTTTAACCAGCTCTCGATTGCATAGGGAAACATAGGTGAAATGTGATTCGATGAGAAGACCCTTAACAAGAAGCGGCGCCGTGCCACACAGCAGGCTGAAGGCTTCTGAAGGCTGAAGAGAAGGCAGACAACAGAGCAACACAGGAGCTGGGCAATGAGAAAATAAGCTAATAGGGAAAAATAAGTATAATACATATAGTGTATTTGTGAAAAACAATACAATTATAAAATAGCTATAACTTTTAATTATAAAAAAAACAAAAAAAAACAATTGATTCTGTTTAGGCAAGCAGAGAAGGCTTAGCAGGCCCTGACGGCCCGCCACTGGATATATTAGTTTATTTTGTTTTGTTTTGGAGGTCTACATTGTATCATATGTCAAGTTCTACATATTTTATTGGTGTCTTAATATTTGTATGGATTTGGGCATTTTGACATTAGAAGTAAGATGTGCTGACAAGTTTCCAACCTTTTGAAATGACTGCTATTGAAGAACAACAATGAAATAGTGCAACTGTGAGCATCCTCAGCACAATTCAAACATAAATCTGATGAATAAACCGACAGTATTTGCTACAACTGCAGAAGCTTTAGAATAATCTGTAGTTCATGTTCCCATGGTAAAAGCAGACAGTCACTTTTAAGATACAACAAATACAGTATTTATTGCCTTTTTCCCCTATAAAAAATAAATAAATGTTAAACTTGGTTGAACGTGGTTCAACAAATGTTCAGTTATGAAAACTGAATTAACTGGCGATGCCTCCAATAAAATTTAGATAGTAAAATAAAAGGTCTTTGCCTCTTATTTAGTCATTTAATTTAGTGTTGAAATTATTCTTTACCCCTTTGTAAACAGTTCTGGAACTATAACACACCCAAAATACATCAACTGCCTTATAACACAATATGGTATTTATTATAGAAGTATAGGCAACAAACAAAAATGACATGCAGATAGATCTCTTATGAATGACAATATCAACAAAGATACTACAAAATACCAACAAAACCCAAATTTATTACTAGCATCTTTAAACATGTTAAACCCACACTCTGTCACACACACACACACACACACACACACACACACACACACACACACACACACACACACACACACACACAATAACAAAACCCCTGTTGCAGAGTCGTAGTTTGGGAGCGTAGAGGCCTAAAACGGTGATGGCCGCTTCATTTCTCCACATAAGCATTAAACAAAAGGACACGTGCACGGTTTGTTATTACTCACAAATCCAAGGAGTATTAGGAGAGGGGAGGTGAGGAAAGCGGGGTGATGGTCGGCATCAGAGCGCAGAAGAAACAGCAGCAACAGTCTACAGCAGCACACACGGGAAACAGCTGCGATAGTGGTCCACAAGAGCTTTCCCGATCCGTCCTCTCAGTCTAAAACGTCGTCTCCTGAATCACACAAATCAGCTAAACACCCAGTCCATATGCTGATTCATGGCACTTTAAAGCAATAGCTTTTCTTAACTGGTTTTACATGCAGAGCTAACAGTATGAAAGCAAAGTTAACCATATCATGCTAATCACTAATGCTAATCGCTAATCACGATTAGCAACACAACATTGTTTTACAATATAACAGTTAGTCACAGTACAAAAACAATAAACAACTTGTATTTACCTTGTGTAGATCACATAAGTACAAACCATGGGATAACTGGTCGTCAGCCATTAAGTTATGAACATTATGTTCTCATACAATAATTACAGGTTCACTCAACGGTGTGCTTATCTACTTTTAACTTAATGTTTTAGAAAACTATTTACATTCTGATGTCTAAATGATATTTGTAGACAGGGCTACATAAGCTACTTGTTTTATTTGATTAAAGCACTCTTTTTTTAAAGGCTAACGTTGTGCACTTTAAAAAGCACAATGTTTAGTGTTGGCGTGCTAATGAAGGTTTGTGTCCTTGTCGCTGGCAATTGCGACTGGCTGGCCCAAGTGTCTTGCATAGAAGAGGTTGTGATCTGATCTGCGGGGAGTTAACGCCTCATTATGCTTAAAATAAAGTGCTTGTCTCTTCGAACTGTCAAACAGTGTTGAGCTCTACCATAACTTCCCTTAAACCAACAATCCAAGAAGCTTTGCACATTTTAGGTTTGAACTTATTTTTTTTTAAATGTTCATTCTTCACACAGCTACAGGTGTCAGTTTTTGTGTACAACCAGGTACTATAAATGCCTTTGAGGGGAACTTTGAGGGGGACTTTGAGGGGCGTTAAAAATAATTGCAATGGGGTGTGTTAACTAGTGATGACGAGATGAAGCTTCCTGAAGCTTTGAAGCTTTCCATCCAATTGGTTCAGTCATGGGCCGAAGCTTCATGGGGCTTCATTTGCTCTACTGTGTGTAGAGCAAATGTGTGTGAAGCTTTGAATTGAAAGAATGATGTTTGTGACGCTAATACATCAATTATTAACTTTGTAATATTGTCTCTATCTTTATGATGTAATGGCGGGGTCAGAAGTGAAATTGGAAACAAATTGGGGAGTGGATTGTGATGTGACTGTGGGTCAGTGGTTAGAATACCTGTACTTCAGTCCGAGGCTTCGTGGTTCGAGCCTCAGCTCCGTGTTGATGTCTCCATTTTATTCATTTTTATAAAAATAAGAACTTTTCCACAGTGCTGGGCTTTTTGAGACTATTTTGCCTGCTTTATAAAACACCCTTTCACAGGCACAGATAAAGCTGGGTACAGAGAGGAGGGGGGGAATTCATTGAGTTTTGCTGCCTCTTATATTTCAAATCGCACGGCAAACCCACAAACCATTTTCTGAATCAGTCACGTGGTACAGTCGGCTCGCGAGGCTTCGAACGTCACCGCATATGTCATCGACACAAGCCTCGATAAGCGCTTCACCAAAATCGACCTGGATTACTCGACACGCGCATCGAAGCCTCGACACGAAAGGACACATCACTAGTGTTAACCAGTTCTGAGTACCATATACCTGAGTTTGAAGGCAGATTGGAAAACTGCACAGTTGTTTATAGTCTTATAACACGAGTTCTTGGAGAAATATATGGGAAGAATTGGGATGCAACAGGAGATGCAATTGTGGCCACTTAACAGATACAAACACTTTTCTTTTTTGACGAAGTCATCACCACCGCCAACTTTGTACAGACCTTGAGCCCTTTGAAAGCGTCAAGAACTGCAGTGCAGATGGATGAGAGTAGAATAGGAATACCTCATTTATATACAAGCTGTGGGTGCACAGCCACATAAAGATGGATTTGCTCTCTGAGCTGCTTTGATGTTCTGCTCTCTAACAACTGTTCCCAATTGGGGATCAGTATAGTCTCACAGCATGAGCCTTCACACTGTTTGAACTCACCATTCTGATTAGAACAATTATAAAATACATTTATTTCGCAAGCAGAGATGATTGAATAGTGAAAATTGTTAATGGACTATCAAATTAAAAAACACTTATATTAAAAAGAAATGAAACTGTGAAATATAGGGTTCTCTCTTGGAAGGAGTGACATATTCTCAGCCAAGTACAGAGGAAAACTACAAAAGGGAATTTTGTTGGCAGAGTTTGGTTTGATTCTTCATTACCTCTCAGCAGAAGCGACACAGAACTATTGATTTAGTGTGTCATGCCAACCATGCAAATAATTATTAGATATATTTGGTCCTCCATTGTGCTGGCCACTGACTTGAAGAATATCCATCAGACTCAGTCTTCCACTATTCCTTTTAGATGTTATGTTTTATATGTAATATTCCCACACAAGATAAGCTCTAAAAGTTGAACCCTTGTGAGGATTGTGAAGGGGGAACACAACATTTTGTTGTTTTATGTCTGCTTTTCAGACACTTGTCGGGTAAAAAGTGGGTTCTACTTGTGATCCAATAGATCAAAGTGTTGAAAGAAGTAAAGCAAAAGATTCCCTCTTATAAAAGAGTAGACTGTCTTGATGATGAATCTAATACATTTATTTGAGCCTCGAAATTTTTTGTTGTGTTTTGTGTGTTTGTTAGTGTGTTGCTATAGTTTATTTCTGATAAGCACTTGATTTTGTTGTAATATATAATTGTCAAAACAAGCTTGAGATCAAATATTTGTTATTGTCTTCTGTATCATGGCAGTAGCATTTGCTTACTGTGGCCTCCCCACATTACCTCAAGGTTCTTTGCTCTGATCCTAGGGTTATATGCTCTGACCCTTTAATGCAACCTTTTATAGGACCATGCTATTATGTTACTTACATTTAAAGCAATTATATTTTTAATTACGCATGATGAAGGTATAAACAAGCTGTCATCATTCGTTTTTACCTTCAGTGTGTGTGTGTGTGTGTCATCGTGACAAAATGTAGTCCTGGAGACACACACTGTAGTAAGGACTACCAGAGGAGGTTTGGCCGACAGACAGCAATATAAATATTGCTGTCTGTGTGCCTCAGGACAGATCTTGTCCCCGCAATAGTGCTGTAACCGTGCAAGATGTAGTCACGGAGCTTTATAGCTGTAATGTTAAGATCAAAAGGAAAGTTGAGTTTGAAGATGGGCATGGTAAGAGCAAGAGGGGTGAAGTGGTCATTAACCCTCCACTTGACGCCCCTGGTCTAATTTGGCTTTGCGGCTGGTGTGACACCACCACGATGGTCTTTACTTATAATTATCCGTCTACTCAATGTGTTGCTCAGACTCTGAGATATTTCTCAAAGGAAAACTATCCAAAATATTAGATTTTACTGCCAGACACAAAAGAACTTGAACACAAAGCCATGTTGACATGAACTATATGATTATCAAATGCCTTTGAGGCTGGTCCGTCCCCTTTTCTGTGTTCATGCAATGATCACTGTCATGCTGAAGTTTAATCAAAATGTTAGTCTTGCATTTTATTTACAAGAAGCGCTTCATGATGACAGAACCGCATGCCACTTGCTCAGACTTGAAAGCAGGATTCAAGAACCGCCTGAGGAGCTGATCATGAGGACTGCACAAAGCAGAGAATGGGTGTCACAAACGGTGACTCACACGAAAGCCGCTTCAGGATAAGAAACTCCCTGTGACTTGTAATGCTTCTACGTTTCTTTATCTACACACACCCATATTCAAGACACAACTAAACAAAGACACAGATATCTGGTTTTTCATGGCCTTTCCAGGTATAGTCATAGTGGAACCACCACAGGTGTTTATGCACCTGAGAAAGGAACAGAGCGTCTTTATATCCTTGTTACAAATCACGCCATGTATAATAGAATACCATGGCTGCATATCGTTGACTGTGAAATCTTTATCAATGAATAAGTAATTAGAAAGATAGTAGGTCAAAACAGAATAATTAAAGCAAATATGCTTTTGCAAATATCGTTAGCTAATTAAAATATTTTTGCCTTAATTATTACTTACATTTTGAAAATGGTTATGAATTACATTTCCTGACTTTATCTCAGTTATGGGTTTCTATGATAAAAAAAAGAATGGACAGGAACAGAATAAATTAACTACCTTGCTTGCATTAATTAAAGTAAGTGTACCTGCCAAGGCTAGATTTAATTATTGATAAAAAGAAGAAAAACATTCATGCACAAGTTAATTGATAATCTGTTAATTTTTTTTCAGCAATTTAGTGCCTCAGTCAACCAGACTAATCTATGTCTCCTCTGATTCAGCTCACTGTAGCTGGATTTAAACAGTCTTTTATTAGTAATATTTTACTCTTTTGGGGGTTTGAAGGAAGAGTTTGACATGGCAGTTAAGTTTGAAAATATGCTTTTTGCTTACATAACTTTCATTGACCATAAATATGAGCTACCACCAGCACCTGGTTAACTTAGCTTAGCATACAGACTGTAAAAAGTTGGGAAACATTAAGCTGGGCTCTAACAGAATCATTTAATTGTTGTGTTTTTCAATTTTAATATTGAGTTTTCCTGGTAGAAGGGTTGTGTTACTCCTGGTTGGCTTTACCTTCATATTCAACATACAGAAAATAAGTTGAACTGATCTTCTGATCCAACTCCCGGCGAGAAAGTGCTTATGTGTGTTTCCTAAAATGCCAAACTATTCCTTTGAGTATTCCTATTCATGATTAAACTAAATGTTTTAGCTCTTCCTCAAACTCCAGCTGCAGACTGGGAAAGTGTATTTGTGAAAAGCAGTGTGTATTTGCATGTCCAGGCATTTAGTGGTGAGGTCAGTGTGCACACGTGTGTTGGCCAGTGGGAGGACTATCCTCAGGATAGTTTACATTCAAACCTTGGGAAAGGCCAAAATTATACAAATAAAATGAATTATATTTATGCATTAAAAATAAATAAAACAACTAAAAACATGGTGATCAATTTGTTCAGTTAAACAAGATAGATTTCTGCTAGTATCTGAAGGTATGTCTTGAAGAAAATGTGTTGAGCTTGTCCTTGAAATTGTCCTTTTCTTTGGCACAGTTTTCTGAAGGCTCTACAAAAGAAAAAATATGATCGCTTTCACAGAGCATTGTGAATGTAAGTTTGCAGTCTGAATGTCACCAATGTTTATCATAACTAGATATGCAAGGATGACTGTGGAAAAAATAAAAAATCAAATACGTCTAACACATACAAAACTTTGCACAAAACATATTCATGAAGCCAAGACAATTCAAAATATAAATACTATTGGAGAATATTAGTCATTTTTGGCATCTTGATAAAGCACTCGCATCATTTTTGTAAAAATTCAAATGGAAGTCAAACATGTCTTAAAGATTAATTTCACAATAATATATTTTTCCCATATGTGTAATGCCACTGAACAAGGTCAAGCTGAACCTGTATGGGTCTTTAGCCTAAAAGGGAATCCGTGTTGTCATTTCCTCTTGTGTGATAGCTTTGGTGATTGCAGCTATTTCCTGTGAGAATGCAGATGTTAAACAATTAACCAGTTTCTCAGGAATAAAAGCTGACCAGACAGGGTGGAGCACGCCAAATGTCACCAATATCAATTCATGAATGCAAACATGTTTTATTCAGTCCATTTTACAAATCAAAGAAATGGCAGAAAACTCACTAAATCTTCTTCCTTCCCTCTCCCTCCAACATCAGAAGTGCGTCTTTGCTCCCTACAGATCCAGCCCCATCTGAAGTAAGATGAAAAAGACTAATGATCCCTGGTTAATTTAAATTCAATTTATTTGGGTTTCAGTATATCTTCTCTTTGAAAAATGTCGTTTGAAATGGTCACCTGGTACAGTCATGAACCACAAAGCAAGAGGGTATTGAAGCAAAGGTGCTCATTGTGTAAATTTCACAGCACTGGAAAGAACGCCTTGATGAAGTCCAGTACCGTAACCCTTAGTGTCATTATCTTGATTTTCGTCAGTGTGCACTTTGTCCCTGAAAGGAAGAGGGGAGTGGCTAAATGTCTCAAACAGGTTTATGGCTGCCTGTGAGCAAGTTTCGAGCCAGACCATTTGCATGTCAAAACTGGAATCCACACCCTCCATCTGCAGACTGCTTATCATGTTGAGACACCTCCTCGTCTTTGTTTCTTCCAGCTGGCAGTTCCTCCAAGTATTGAACATAATCTGAACATAAATCTAAGAGGAATATTCTGGGAGCAGTCAGACGGATTTCCCCAAAGTTCACAATTCAAATGTAAGTGACTGTTGTTGAATATAAGAGTTGTGTCAGTAAGGATCAGTGTGGATCAGTAAGAATACCAAGCGCTTCAGCTTTGAAATGAATTCTCTGAACAGTGGGAGGTTTGAGATAAAATGTAAATATGCTTTTGTATTGTAGGTTATGATTAAACATGCTGCTGAAATAACAGCAGAGCAACGTTTCTTTTACAGCTTATCTATAAAGATAAGGCCCAGCAGAGTGAATGCAGACCTCAAAGGATCGTTTTCATCCAAAACTTATAGTTGAAATGTATACATATGATTGTACGAGCACTGCAGCAGGGTCTATAAAAGAGCCCAGCTGGAAAACAAGAGGAAAGGATGACTGTGTTCATCATAAAACCGGCAGCGGAACTAACTTGAAAGTAAAAGTTAGCACAAACTTTGTCTAAGGTGTGTAGCTGCTATGAAATCTGAGATTCATCTTGTTGTTCTGCTCTCTTGTCATTCAGATAAATGCGGCATGACAAACAACATAACATCTCTATTAAAGTTAAATGCTTGAATCTTTAAATTGGCAGCTGTTTCTTTTTTGACTGCAATGAATGATTGTGTTTGTCCAGTGAGGTTTGATTTACAATATCAAGTATCATATCATTTCAAGTTGTTTTAAATACTGCAAAAGTTGTGAAATTAAATCTTAAAACAGGTTCTAGCCCCTATGAGTTTTAAAAAAAGAGCAAATTCAAGCACACACACGCTGGATTATATTTTTTATTTTTGTCAAGAAATTACTTAAAAGATGGTAACAAAGGTTTTACTTTGTCAAAGAATTATAGTTGTATAGTCCCAGAAAGCGTCTTGCAGATTGTGGAAACAACACAACATATATTTTAACGTTCTTATTTGACCCCACCTTAACTTTGATGCAACTACTGCAGGTGCACCAATAACATTTCTCACCTTGGTTTTTCTACGTCTCATCCAGACTGTAAACAGGTCTGGTGTCTTAATAGGGATTAGTCAGTTTTCATGATGTGGCTTGTCAAACACAACAGTTTATTTTTTTAAATCCATAGTAATACCAGGCACGTAATGTGTTGTATAATATTGTAAAGAATGTCTTGTACATGTAAATAATTGGGTTTTGAATTCAACCTATTGGAAAATACAGACCTCTTGTTCACAATCCCAATTTAAACAAACACTGGAACCGTTACAAAGGAGTAAACCCCTTCCTGTTCAGCTACTGAGAAACAATGAAGGGACAAATAAACTAGCTGGTAATAGACAAGTAGTTCCTGAATAACTTTGAATCAGTTGGTTTATTTAGATCTTCTGCAGATATCTAAACATTTATGTATTTATCTGTTCTGTTCTAAAGTTACCTATTATTATATACTTTAAAGTCTGTGATTCAGTGTTACTCAGAACTAGGAGTGTATTTATTAGGCTACATACCATGAAAAATAGAGGCAAGATTGTAAAGAGCTTTTAGTGTTTTCACAGCTTCTCCATATTTATGCTATATGACTTTTCCGTACAGTTTCCTTTGCCTCATTACACCCACTGTTATAATGTGTGTTCTCTGATTCTCTTACATTACGTCATACATTTGCATTATCTTTGACAGGTCCTGCTGAAACTGTCTGCACCAATGGAGACCCCAGAGTTTTCCCTGCTGTCCTCATTGAGGGGAGAGAAATCAGAGGAATTCATTCAACCGCACTATAAGGAGTCCTATCGCCTGGCCATCGATTGCCTGGCCAGCGGTGGCAGTGACAGTTACCAGGAGTTCCTCAAGGGAGAACGTATCGGGAGCTTCCTCTCAGAGGAAGAGCTGCTCTATATCACTGAAAAAGCAGAACAACTTCCACCTAAAAACCATGCAGAGGAAACCATTGGTCCACCAGACGACGAGTCATCTTCAGGGACGTACTGGCCTGTCCACTCGGATGCGGAAGCGCCAGACTTGGATTTAGGTTGGCCGAATGCCATGCAAGAAAATCTACAGACGAATATAGATCTGCTCTTTCATCCACCAAGACAAAACAACCCCACCATCAAAGAGGTGATCCGTAAGCATATTCAAGATGCAAGACAGGTAATCAAAACTACCTGGAACAATATGCTAAGACAGAACCCATAAAAAGGTTTGATGTGCGATGTTCAGACTGATGACACAATATTTTAGAGCAGCAAATTGACTGAGACGTAATGTTTTTCCACTGTGCTTAGCTCGAGCTCTTCTAAGGTATGTCGTAAGCATCGGTTCCTGTCAGGGAATGTCCTCAGACCTTTGTTTCTCTGAATTTCCAGTTGCAAGGAGTGTCAGCTGGAGTTGTTGTGTTCGAAATCTGGTTTAGCAACTCCTCTATGTAAGAAGAAAGTGTGTGAAACCATATACAGAAGTAGGATTACATTAAGGCGTCATATCCATCACTCAGTTAACGCCTCCGTGAGTTAGACAATGGTATCTTGATGAATCATAAACTAGTTTTGGAGCTCAAAATTGTGGTTAGTAGATAATTAATATTCTGCTACATCTGTACAGCCTTGTTACTTCTGCACTGCTGCTCTTAATTAAATCAACTGCCACAGAAAAAGACTTGCAGGAGCGTCTGGAGAGAACAAAATATCAGTTTAAAAAGAGCAAACTAAATAATTTTCTCTTTTCAACCTAATTACAATCAGCAGAGTGAAAAGTAATTCAAATGGAATGCAGATACATATGTCATGGGACGCTGGAGCAGCTGGAATGGCTATCTCTTTTCTATTTCTATAATTTCTATTTATTTAAATGTTTAATTTTTTTTGGAAGAAGCATATATGATTAGGAATGACAACACTTCTCAAGGTTCATCGTATGGGACAGAAACCTCCTCCACAGGAAATTAAACGAGTGAAAAAAAAATCTTACAATGTTGTCGGACTGATTGAATTAAAGAGCTCATTACATGACACTAGAAGTACTGCACATTATCTTGATGGACTTTCATCACAGTTCATTCAAAGTGAAATGAGAGAGAAAAGCCTTTAATCTGGTCCTTGAATACTCCACCAGTGACAGATATGCATTTGAGATCAATAAATGTTGTATCTTGGCTAATTCACTTCTCCAAATTGATCTCAGTAAAATGTGCGACTTTATACTTCATCTGCATCACTTATCTGTTTGTAGCTGTCAGATTCACATGTATTATTCATGTTTGTAAATAACAACTCTGTATGTTCTTAAATAGGTCACAGGTTTCATAAGTGTAAACTGGTTAAATGTGCTCTCGTGTCCGGCACGTTGAACTGATCATGATTTATTCACTTTGTCCTTGCAGGTCATTGCCATTGCGATGGACATGTTCACTGATGTCGATATATTCAAAGAAGCTGTTGATGCCTCTATACGAGGAGTCCCGGTCTACGTGCTTTTGGATGGTTTCCATTTGAAAAGTTTCCTCGCAATGGCTGAAAATCAAGATGTCAAAATCCATCAACTCAGAGTAAGCATGTTTACAAACATCCATTTGATTTTCAGAATTTAATTAATCGATTCTAACAACCATTACAGATACGTTGTGAAAAGTAATTCAAATTTAACGGTTTTAAGATATTTTGAGGGTGACATTCTGAAACTAAAAAAAGGACATATTTCTGATCACTTCCTTGCCAAGAGTTATGTGAGATGATTGCCACCACTGTTATGTTTGCACACTAAATATAAAAACTATTTGCATTTTTTTATACACTTGCATCTTTGACTATGTCCGTGCATTTACATGCATACAAAGGTGCAAATGTCAGGAACATATCACATGCAACGATAACAACTGATGTCTGAATAATATTCCTGCTTCGTGTGCCTATATATGTGCTTATGTGCGGGCGTCTCTCATGCACGCCAGGCACACTACATACTACTGCAGCAAATTGCAAGTGGCATGGACTTTCTTTTAGGACCTGTGGTTTTCAAGCTGGCTTTTTATATGTTTGATGTATGATTCAATAATTCCAAGTTTGACCCAACACAACACTACGGCTGGTTGTTGACAGCTTCTCCACAGAAGTAAAAAATAGACATGAGGGACTCAACAAATGGGACTCAAAACATATTTCAAAACTTTAGATTAATCAGCAGTACTTCAGGTTTTTTTTGGGTGGGGGGGTTGTGATGATTTGATTGACATACTTATTATCTTCTGCTGTAAGATTTAAAATATTGTCTGACATTTTCCTTTCACTGCTTTGACCACAGAACATGAGGGTGCGCACTGTTCAAGGTCCGGATTACCTCTGTCGATCAGGAGCAAAATTTCATGGAGCAATGGAGCAGAAGTTTCTTATAGTCGACTGCCACACAGCGATTTATGGCTCATACGGGTAAATACAACTTCAGTGGTTGAGAGCACTGAGGCATAAACTAAATGCACCTATAAAGCAAAGCAGTACACTTATTGGCACTCACCACACAATTGCTGTCATCATTTCTTATTGATGCTTTTTGAAGAAGTTGATGGAACTTTCTGGAAAATGCAACACTCAATTAAACCTTTGAAAATAATAATATTTTTTTCTTTCTGTCTTTAGTGAATGTCGTTTCTTTTTGTTGTTGTTGTTGCTTAAGTTAAATTTAACCCACATTTCTAAAGAGTGTTATGTCACACATCAGTCTGATTTCTCCACTCCACGATGAATAAATACTCATATTTTCCGTGTGTGTTTGCAGCTTCACATGGTCATATGAAAAAATTCATCTGAGCATGGTGCAGGTTATCACAGGCCACCTGGTGAAATCATACGACGAGGAGTTTCGAACCCTCTACGCCCGCTCGACCGTGCCAGCTGAGCTCTGCCCTCAAGAATCTTTGTTCCAACGCAATGGACCACAAGGACACATTATTTTGCCAAACACTCAGTCTGCCCAAAAAATTGACCGGAGGCACCAGCTGAGGCACACGCTGGACACAGTCTATCGAAAGACCTGCGAGAGGAAACTAGGAGCGAGAGATCTTGAGGGGAGGCTCTTTGAGGAGGAACCGAACAAGTTTGGGCCCTTTGAGAATGGGATTGCTGCTCAGAACCAGATGCCCCAATTTCAGTCTACAGAGTCGATGAACTTCATTAAAAGGCACAGCTATGCTGGGGAGAGACAAGATGAACATTTGCCGCAGAACATCAGGCCCAGAGCGAGCAATTGGAATATCTCCAGAGAAACCGGAAACGGAACCAACCACTACCCCAATGACAATTACTTGCAGGTGCCACAGATACAGAGGGGTCAAAACATCCGTCAGTCTTACAATGGCAACGACAAGCAGATTCTTTCCATGCAGCAGAACATGCCCACGCTAGAGAATACATCCAAGTCCTTCATGCGCACATTGAGGATCGAGTCTTACCTCAAATGCCCTGACGTCCCATACGGAGGAGACTCTTGTGACTATTTAGACCAGTTTGAACCACAGGACAAAGCTAACGCCTACATGCAGGGTAGGATGAGGTCTTCCCTTGCTTTCAGGTCCACCATGCCAGAGCAAATGGAGCCAAACCGACATCTTAACAACTCCTCGACTTGTGTCAACACCTTAGCAGCCCCAAACACTCCTTTGCACTACTCATCCATGCAGTGGAATCCAACTGCAGCAGCTGAAAATAGGATAAGTAATGACGAGTACATGTATAAGAGGCAAGTTTCGCAGATTTTGAATGACAATCGGAATAACGGAAACTACGGTCCAGGTAGAAACGCTTACCAATCTGTGTACGCCAGCTTAGGCAGACCTACAGGTGGACACATGATCACAAACCAGGACATCATGTCAGACAGTTGGCAAAAAAGGCATAGCGTAGCAGACCCAAGATCAAACACTGAGTACAAGCATGAATCCTCAGATCACATGTATGGAGCTTTCGCAAGGACGCAAGTGAATAGAAGCACAGTCGGGATCAATGCACATGGTGGAGGATACAGCTCAAATCTGAAAGAAGATCAGAGATCTGCTTCTCATCATGATGTCAAGAGTGTCACAAGCACAAGGGGCCATGGTACTCCCATTTGGCAGGAGCCGCCATCCAGAACTGTGTCCGCAGCAGCCCTGGGTGTCGATAGCAACGATCTAACAGCTAAATCCAATATGCGCTCACAGCTCTTTCTAAAGAAGAGTTCCAAAAAAATTAAGTCGTTGCTTAACATACCAGAGAAGAAAGAGGATTCAGCAGGAGCACATGAAGCACAGAGTCTGAAGTCAACTGGCAGCTCAGATACCATAACAGCTGAGGATGAGGAGAGGATACCATACAGAGGAGGAAAACTTCCCCAAAGCACAACCCACTCTGTCAGGTCTTCCTCGGAGCACCAGAAGCAAATGGAGAGCAGCAATCTAACCTCTTCAAAGCCTCATTTCAGGACTGAGGGGCACCAAAATCCACTTCAAGTCTCTCTTCCTAAACTCACCACTCAGAAGAAACCGAGTGTTTTGGACAGAAGCGTGAGGCCTGTCCCTGACTTGAGCAAAGAACGAGGCACGGAGACTCGCCTTTACAGCAGATTTGAGCCTTTCTGCTCGTTTGACAAGAAGCGCTCTGCACACTCCCAGGAGAAACCCAAAAGCCTTCCTAGAGATGAGGCAGTCATCGAGCACAACGTCACCCGGGCTTCAAGAGGGCTCCATGAAAATAAGCTGGAGAAATTCATTCAACGAGTAGGCCATCTCATTCACAAGAACAAGTAGCACATCTTCACAGGTCACTTCTTAGCAATGCACATTTGAGTCATTATGTAAGTATTTTTACAGTTGGTCTTTATTTCTGTGTTTACTTGTTTTTAGCAGACACTGTTTACATGTTGACCTCCACTTTTGTTATTGTGTACAGATGCACTGATGAATGTTGTTTATATGAATACAGACCTTTATATAAAACACAATCTTAAACACTGTCTTTAAGTCTGTCCTCGACTGGTGTCAACCTAAAGCAAATCAAATGCTGCAGATGCTTTCAGTAGTAGCGGTGCCAAAAGGAAATACATAGATATAATTGTTTTGCTGCAACTGCAGGTGTGTTTGTGTACATAGTACCAACATGCTGTTGTTGCTACTGTACGCTGAGAGGATTACTGTCAACTGCCGTTGAAAATACCATCAGCATAGAAGCTAACCACAAATCCACATGATAAAAAAAACATCAACCTCAGACAAGCTGAATAGCATGGAAGTTGCAATTTGTAAAATGGATCAAACAGGAAAAACCAATGAAGGAAACTTTCCTCTGTGGCAGACAACATCCTTGCAAGGTTTGTTTTATTCTACGAACAGACAAAACATTGTTCCTTTTTGCACTGATCAATTTTTAGATTTTCTTCTTTATTCTTTCCGACTAGTGGAGGGAAAACATTCAAAATACACTTAGATGTTTATTTTACTCCACTTTGTCTATTCGTGTCTGTAGATTTCTCCTAAAGTCACCAATCGGTTGCAATAATGCCTTATTTACACATTTAGACATCACATTTCAGAAGACTTGTAATACAAAAAGTAATTGTCTTAATGTAAGCATTCAATTTTGACCCTCTTCACCTGGGGTGTTTTTCCTGAAGGCAAAACTCAACGTGCACTACATGCACAATGAAAAATGCAGTACACATACTCAGAAGGGATTCAAGTATTTCATCGTTCATCCTTCACTCAAGGTGACAGATTTGTGGGTAAGCACAAAGCAACATGGCCTCCAGAGTGAGACATATGCAAGAAGAATACTTATTATCCTGGTTCATAAATATTAATTATTTACAGTTAGGTACTCAGTACTACGACTGAGTATTCAGCTATTTTAACTGTAGCTTTCTGGTGCTTGCCACCCAGTCCCACATTGCTTCTGGGGGTTTTGTCTTAGGGATATTTGTGGTGGGAATAAAGTGGATATTTTTAAAACAGCAGATCCTCTTCTAGTGCACTATGTCTTGATAATGCTCATAAAATGCTGATAAAAACGATTGATGATGATTATTGTGTTTCTTCCTGTCTGACATCTATACTGATGAATTGTGTAAATTAAATCTAGTAGAGTTTAACTGTAACGTTTTGTTAAGTTTTGCTTTGAAAAATGATAAAAGCTCTTTGGTTGATCTGAACCGACAGGCTACAGCTATTAGACCAAACACAGCATCTCCCTGGAGTGTAACAGGCTGGAAAACTAAAATGTTTTGATTGTTGAAGGAGAAAACCGAAAATGATCTGCACAGTGGAATCAGAGCTCCCTCTGAAAAAGCGACGTTTTGACAAAAATAAGTCTTCCAGAAAATTGATTATTAACAGATCATAAAACTATAGTGCTAGCCGAAACATTTTAAATGAAAACTACAGACAAAACACACACTCAAGCATATATGTCATAAACAAACATTTAATGACCATGGTCACTCAACATCATTTGCATAATTCTTCAAGATAGAAACCATGGCCAAAGAGTAAAGTAAAACATTTATGTTGATAGTAGTTATGTATTTTTAGTATATGTGTTTGTGTTATTAGAATAGGCCAATACACATGATACAACCCAGCCATATGTGAGGCTATGTTGAGTCACAGTGCACAAAACTCTTTCTAGAAAAATACAATGGTATAGTGATTTACATATATAACTGTCCTTGTAATTTACAAATATGTGGTTGAAGACAGTTAAGCATCCATTACAGCACAAATATACCTGTATCATTTCAGGAATGAGTGAAAGAGATACGTTTTTGACCTGTTACATAAAACATTTAAATAGCGATTTAGGATTCAACATTTAATTCAATTTTCAAACCAATTGAGATTATTTTGTATAGCCCAGAATCACAAATTACAAATTTGCCTCGGAGGACTTTACAATCTGTACACACATGACAACCCTGTCCCAGGACCAGGATCGGATCAGGAAAAATGAGAAAAAAAACTTTCACAGGGAAAAAAGGACGAAACCTTCGGGAGAGCAACAGAGGAGGATCCCTCTCCCCGGATGGACAGAAGCAATAGATGTCATGTGTACAGAATGAACAATGTAACAGAGTTACAGCACATTCAATGAATATGACGATCCAGATAGGTAGGAGGTAGGAAGCAGAGCCAAGGATACAGAGCCAAGGAGGCAGGGCCATGGAGGCAAGGCCAGGCAGGGGGCAGGAGATAGGGTGGCTGTAGGTTGGAGGCAGGGCCAAGGATACAGCGCCAAGGAGGCAGGGCCAAGGAGGTAGTGGAGCAGGGGGTAGGAGGGAGGGCCAAGGACGCAGGAGGCAGGGCCCAGGAGGCAGTGGGCAGGCGGCAGGGGGAGTAGGCGGCAGAGCCAAGGACGCAGGACGCAGGGCCCAGGAGGCAGGACCGGCTCTAGATACAGCCACGGTCCATGGAAACTTGAGAGGCGAGAAAGCACAAAGACTTCGGGGAAGAAGTAGAGTTAGTGATATGCAATGAAGAGAACATAAATAATCAACATTATTTTTGTCAAACAACCTATTACACCATATGTAGAGGCTCAAACCTTAAACCATTTAAGTCTTCGAGCCACTAGGGGCGAACGGGAGAACAAGTTCGGACGCGTGTTCTGCCACAAACAAATCCCATGTCCAGGGCGCTGTGTCAATTTGATCCATTTATTAATCAGCAATGTCCAATAAACTTGAATTGAATAAGTCTTACATGTTGCAGCACAAGATACCATAAAACAGGATACAGCACAACCACGTTGACATGACCATGGTCAAAAACTATTTTGCTTCCCATCCACACACCTGTTCCCATCACCTGCACTCACCTATACGCTCTTTTAACTGAATGTCCCACCCTGTGTCCAAATAAAGGAACCCACTACCACCCAGTGATTCCCTCAAACAATAAAACCCCATTTTGGCTACAACACCATATACACTCACCTAAAGGATTATTAGGAACACCTGTTCAATTTCTCATTAATGTAATTATCTAATCAACCAATCACATGGCAGTTGCTTCAATGCATTTAGGGGTGTGGTCCTGGTCAAGACAATCTCCTGAACTCCAAACTGAATGTCAGAATGGGAAAGAAAGGTGATTTAAGCAATTTTGAGCGTGGCATGGTTGTTGGTGCCAGACGGGCCGGTCTGAGTATTTCACAATCTGCTCAGTTACTGGGATTTTCACGCACAACCATTTCTAGGGTTTACGAAGATTGGTGTGAAAAGGGAAAAACATCCAGTATGCGGCAGTCCTGTGGGCGAAAATGCCTTGTTGATGCTAGAGGTCAGAGGAGAATGGGCCGACTGATTCAAGCTGATAGAAGAGCAACGTTGACTGAAATAACCATTCGTTACAACCGAGGTATGCAGCAAAGCATTTGTGAAGCCACAACACCCACAACCTTGAGGCGGATGGGCTACAACAGCAGAAGGCCCCTTAGTGCCAATTGGGCATTGTTTGAATGCCACGGGCTACCTGAGCATTGTTTCTGACCATGTCCATCCCTTTATGGCCACCATGTACCCATCCTCTGATGGCTACTTCCAGCAGGATAATGCACCATGTCACAAAGCTCGAATCATTTCAAATTGGTTTCTTGAACATGACAATGAGTTCACTGTACTAAAATGGCCCCCACAGTCACCAGATCTCAACCCAATAGAGCATCTTTGGGATGTGGTGGAACGGGAGCTTCGTGCCCTGGATGTGCATCCCACAAATCTACATTCTACACAATCTATACAATCTACATTTACATTATTCTTATATTATGTTTGGACTGTATGTACAAAACGTCAGATCTAAAAAAAATAGCAGTGCAAACTCCAGGTATCTCTGATTGTAAAAATATAATTTGCAGTGGAGGACATATTTCATTTCCTCAATTTCTCTTCAGTTATTTGAGTCTCTCTTCCTTTCTCTTTCTTCCACACACACAGGTGCAATGTCACCTTAAATCCATGCCATCCTAAATTGTTGCATTGGTTTGCATCCTATTCATTTTAGTTGTCCGTGTTCCTTATCTCTAGGTATAATCTGATTTGTTTATCTACAGTATGTATCCCTTGGGGATGGATATCATGATATTATCCTTTCCCATCCTATCCATCCCAACCTGTTCCATTAGGTTTAAAGATATAAATAATATCTTTCCTCCTTGCAAAGTGACTCCATTGCATAAGGCCCAGAAAAATACCTGGATTTATGTTTAGATCAACTGAGTTATGTATCAACATTAGTGGTGAAAATAAGTATTGGGTGAAGGTAAATTATAAAGGTATAATTTTTGTTCTCACATGTAATCTTGCAAAATGTAGTGCTAGTGAGAAATGTAAATAAATCCAGGCATTTGAAAGAGATGTTTTTACAGCAACATACATGTATATATTATAGAAGGAACTACCTCTATGCATCTTATAATACATCATTAAAAGTGCTAATGACAAGATTTTTTGTAATCATTTAAAATACAATCTTTGAATTGTGTGCCTTTATAAAGAAGAAAAACACTATAAATGACAATAATAAAGTAAAAGGATAACATTTAGATTTTTGTAGTGGTGATTTCAGAGTGGAAACAACAAAGGGATCTGTATCTGCTAATATGGATCATCAATGATCGGTAATTAGTATTGGCGTCCAAAAAAATTATCATTATCAGGGATGTCTAAAAACTATATTTGCATCCCTTTTTTCTTTTGTGCGGATCCTACTTCTGATCCGATCCATGACTCTGATTTGTGACACAATCCAAACCGTGAGATTAACGATCCGTTGCACCATTAATCAACAACAGATGAACAGGTGCCCTCGCTGCCCTATTGTATCTTATCCTGAACTCCCTCCTCTCTTCTCCGTCTTGGAGCAAGAAGAAATACATCAGCAATATATTCACTGACAATAGTGTCAGTATTATGTGATGCAATGCAGCAACCAGACGTCCTCCTCCGGCTCCACCCCGGTAGCTACAGATGCTCTCGCTTTGATGGCATTCTGGTGCTCTGCTCAAAATGTGAGACTAAACTTCTTGGATTCACCGAAAGCACATCTTCCACTTCCTGATACTGATCTTGACAATGCTGCCGGCCTTCCAGGAGCCTCATTGTAATGCAGCTCAATTCACCACTGAGGTGAATGGATGCGATTGCATTCCTTTTCCCACGTGAGGGTGAGGAGGGAAGTGAAGCACCTTCCACTTGCACAGTCCCTGTCTCTGACCACTGTAAATTTGGAAAAATGTAGCAGGCGGCTGTTTCTGCAGTGGAGATTATTTCAAAAGTACTTATAATAGAGATTGTCTGTTGATAATAACACAACATTTTAAATAGTCTCAAATATTTATGCTACGAAAATACATTTTAGGTATTAGTCAGCTGTCTGTCATCAAACCATGTTTCTTAGCTCAAATTCCTTTCAATAACATTAATTTATTCCACAAATGTACTCTGTTTCTGATGTGCTCCTAAAACTTACTGACATTCTGAGTTGAATTACTTAGTCTCCCGCAAAAATTTGTATAATCTCGATGACATTTGTCTCAAATTACAGACACAGCTCAGCAGAGTTTTTGAGCATTTACAACATTTTTCGTTTTTGTGGCAACCAAAAGAAGCTGATGATGTTATGCAGTGCATCTCAGACAATGACTAATGGCCCCGGTATATTTACTGTCCGGGTATCTCTACATTTTGCAAATATTAGCCTTTACAATGATTATTACGCTTTAATAGATTCTACAGATTCATATATGGGACTATGCTCTTATGCATGGTGGTCTGCATACCTTTTTGTAACGGTGTCGTATCTGAAAAAAAAAATATATATTTAGAATATTATTAATTATAAAAATGATAATATTTATAAATTATCCAAATTGTCAATTTGTGTTTTTTGAGATATGGAATATACCCACTTATATTTGTAAAATAAGATATCTGCGCAAAAGATCTCCGCCCGTGCACCTCAACTGCCCCCGTGCTAGTCTCTGCTGCGCCGTGCACGTGCCGGGGCCGAATCGATTTGATTGGCCCAAGAAAGACGGGTCTAATAAGCAGTTTAGCCAATCACTAATTAAAGCTATAAATGAGTGACATACAATTTAGCCAATTAGCATCCTAAAAAAGACTCACCGCGGGGCCATTTTCATTAGGCACAAGGTTAGTTAAAGTTGGAATACCTGTGTATGTTTTAAGGAAATTAGTGTAAGTGTTGGCTCTGTGTGTGTGCGTGTGTGTGCTATTAATGCAAACAAGGAGTAAACCAACATAATTGTCATTTTTTTGCCTTTGTACACAGCTCTTATGTTGG
Source organism: Taurulus bubalis (assembly GCF_910589615.1). Taxonomy (NCBI): domain Eukaryota; kingdom Metazoa; phylum Chordata; class Actinopteri; order Perciformes; family Cottidae; genus Taurulus; species Taurulus bubalis. The sequence goes on from NC_136602.1 coordinate 14,532,041, forward strand.
TTTTGGGAATTTATCAATACATTTGAAATCATCAGTCAAGTGCAGGACCACTTATCTGTATCCTACATGATATATATATATATAACACAAGACAATCTGGCAAGGTGTGTCTGGGAGGCAGGAGACTAAATAGGGACTTGATTGGTGATCAGAGGCAGGTGAGTGAACAGGTGAAGGGAGTTAGACAGACGAGGAGGGAGTGGCTGACAAACCAAGTGAGGAGGGTGTGGAGCTGAAGCGTGACACCTTTCAGTCAGATTGAGTGCCTGAGATGTCACTGCAATGAGCCGTAAAAATGATAATGCTGAGAAATAATTCAAACAGAGCTTACAGTTGTACAACTGGCAACTGGCCAATATTGATAGACCACAAAGCAAACATAACATGTACATCAACCTTGACAAATCAGATAGCTATGTCTAAAACATTATCTCTTTTATCAATAAGTGGTCAGATGAGAAAACATGTAGTCGAGGTGTACTCGACTGAACCACCTGCAAATTAAACCAGAACGATGATGTGATTTCACAATATTCACAGCATTTCATGCAGCATGAGCTCAGCTCCGCATTTCAATTTCACAGAGCCTTTCAGATATTTCCTGGTTCATATGCTAAAATTGTATTTATTTCTAAGTTTATTGTGTGGAGATCTTGATAATTGTCCTGGCAAATTCTATGATTGCATGACTGATGCCAATACTGTTCGGGAATTGTAAATAGTTAGCAAGCAAGCAGATCATTTAAAATATATACTGTCGCTAAAAGTAATGGAAAAAAAGATTAATATGTCCAGCTTCTGGTAACAGTGGACAAACTTGACAAAATCTATCTAACTGTCTGAGGCCAAGTGATGTGCTAAATTAGTCAAGTAGAGGTGAGGAAGCTCAGTAATGGTAATGTATGGACAGGTATGAACAACAGCGATGACAAGACGAGGACAACATATCAATCCATTTACTGTAAAATGATATATATGCATCACGTTGCTGAACAGACTTCAGTCTCCCTGTTTACGCTACATCAGTCATTCCCAAAGACTGGGTCGGGAACACAATTGTAGAATTTCTTCCAGTCTTAAATACAGGATCTATATCTGCGGTACGCCTTTGAGTCTCATGAGATCATGAATGTTTGTATTGTTCTGATGATTGTAGCGTACCTACAACTGGGAATCCAATATGACAGATAGCGTCTGTGGTGGCAGGGTCGCGGTTAGCGCAGCTGCAGAGGGGGACGGGAGAAGTAACTCAGGGAACAGGTGCCGGGATGAGGTGTGATCAGTGTGATCCGCCTCAGCTGGGTGCAATTGTTTGTGTGTGTGTATGTGTGTGGGGGGGGGCTGTGTCTCCCATATAAGCAGTGGCTGAGGAGGAGTAGGGACACAGGTCGCAGAGACGGTGGAACGGCTGACAGTCGAGGAAACGACGACCAGCCATACCTGCACTTTAAACTGTCCAAAAATAAAGCTTGTTACAGACCTGCCAACTACGGTGTGCTGCCCTCTTTGTGCTGCCTGAGACTCGTGGGGTAACAGGGAACGTTACAGTGTCATTCTCTTTGTTTGCGCGAACAGCTGATCCACTGCAGGCCCAGTTAGAAAATCCACGGCCCGCCACTGCGATACAGTACTGCCTCGATACGGTTACCTGCGACATTACCTGTGACATTATACATAGTAAGTAAATTGTAAGCTGTCTTTCATTACAAAATAGTTGTAGCCACCAAACGCTGTGTATTGTTTTTCAGTAGCCTAGAGAAAACAGTCCTGTATGTGTGGCGGTACACGAGGCACACACACACGAGAGAGAGTCTGTGATTTACTGACCAGGCCGATTGAAAGCAGGATGCCTCGGGCCGGGAAATTACCGACATTATACATAAAGTAATTATCTCTCACTGGAAATCATCACGATTTTGTGTTTAGCTATCAAACCCTTTTCATTCCCCATCTTAGTTTCCGCTAATTAGTCGGCTCGCTCATAGCGTTATCTGCTCCCCTCGCCCCCATTATTCACCACTGCTCATCAAAAGTCATTCCCCCCAAAATATCAAAGTTTACACGAAACATGTTTGTTTGAAATGACAACTAACGGTTGTGGAACGCTCTGGTAAATGTAAACAGGCGTACAGGCAGTGGTGGGCCGTCAGGTCCCGCTGAGCCTTCTCAGCTGGCCTAAACAGAATCACAAAGTTATAGCTATTTTAGCATTTAATTGTTTTTCACAATTACACTACATGTATTATAATTATGTTTCCCTATTAGCTTTTTTTTCTCATTGCATAGCTCCTGTCTTCCTCTGTTGCTCAGCCTGCAGCATTGCAGCTGGTTTGAAGGAGAAGCTTTCATCCAATCACATTTTTTCCTCTGGTGTCTCTATGTAAGCAAAGCAGTTTAAGCAGGCCTTTGCAGATTAAAGTACACAGGGAGTGGACGTTGTGGTTGATTGTCATGGACTTCAACAAATCAGATCTTTAGTTTAACAAGCAGGGTGTATTCTTTGACGTGCATGGATGTATGATTGGTCAGTGGGGCAAGCATCCGAAAGAAGCAGAAAAAGAATAAGCTAGAACCTAGAATCTCAGGATGAAGCTTGAGAAACGGAATTGCTGGTGGATTTACTGATGACGCCTTTCGCAGAGGGTTACGGAGGGTTATGTGCATCTGGTGAGTGAAATGCTGGTTGCATGACTTTTGCAGTCGTATTTAATCGTAAACAAGCCACAGCGCTGTTGTTGGTCGAGCCGGGACTGGGGCCGCGCCTCTCCCCTCGCCTAGGTGCCAGCAGTTGCTAGAGCTGTCTTGTGTGTGTGTGCAGTGTTTTAGTGCCGCGGTTTTGTTGGATTGTTTTGTTATAACTAAATGTGACTGGTTGTTGATTAGGACTTAATGACGCAGTAACGGCTACTGTGTCTACTGTTTGCTTCCCAAGCCCCCAGCACCTCATTTTCTGACCAAAAAAACGGCACCTTAATTATCTCTGCAACCACATGGTTGTTTAACTTCATTTAATTACAATACCGTAACCCTTGTGAGAAGAGACCTATAAAGTAACCTTTTATTCTCGTGGTTAAAATAGCTCTGCAAGTCAGTCCACACACCCCGTGTGACCTCCCTCTAGGCCAGTAATAGTGCAAAACAAAATTGGCCGTATAGCAGAGTAAGTGTTTGCTGTCCACACATGACATTCTGTATGAACGCGCCGTGTAGTGGGCAGCGCGCCGTGTTCAATACACACACGGGTCGTTCTGACGGTAACTCCCGGGACGCTTTTTTTTTCTTTTTCTTTTCAGTCCGCACCAGGTGCGGACTGCACAGCACTGAAGGCTTAGGTCGAAAACACGGCCCGCCACTGCGTACAGGACATTATGGCTCAATACAGTACACCCCGTGACTCACTCTCAACCATCAGAATGCTTGATTTGATCTACCCATATTATAAACAGACGTGTTAGATGCCAATAAATATAAAGAAATGATAGGAAAGGAAAGGGTTTCTAAAAAAAATAAAAAAAATAATGGTTACATGCTTCAGTTGCCATTACATGGAAAGCTTTAGTGGATTACTTCATTTAAAGTATTATTCCAACTGAAAATAGAAGAAAATGTAGCTTATTAATGATCCTGGACTACCTCACCAACCGTTCACAGTATGTGCGGATATGGGAGTGTGAGTCAGATCGAGTGTCCTGCAGCACGGGGAACCCACAAGGAACCGTTCTGGCTCCATTCCTCTTCTCCATCTACACCTCGGACTTTAAACACAACTCTGCTAACTGCCATCTGCAAAAGTTCTCTGACGACTCTGCAATCGTCGGCCTCATCTCTGCCGACGATGACGGGGAACACCGAGAACTGAACCACGACTTTTTAGGATGGTGCCAGCAGAACCGCCTTCAGATCAACTCTAGTAAGACCAGAGCTGGTGGTGGACTTCCGCCGGGGTAAACGCTCTCCTCCAGTACCAGTGAGCATACAGGGCCTAGACATTGAGATTGTGAAGTCTTATCAGTACCTGAGTGTTCACTTGAACAACAAACTGGACTGGACTGACCACGCACATGCACTTTATAAAAAGGTACAGAGCAGGCTCTTTCTGCTGAGGAAACTGAGGTGGCATCAGCCATCTTCTATGGAGTGGTCTTCTGGAGCAGCAGCATCGCGGTGGCTGACAGGAAGAGACGAAATAAACTGGTAAGGAAGGCCAGCAGCGTGCTGGGGTGTCGTCTGGATACTGTGGAGGTGGAGGGGGACAGGAGGATGATGGCTAAGCTCTCATCCCACCCCATGCAGGACACTGGCAGCTCTGCACAGCTACACACATAACACTGTAATCACTTTGACCACTTTAATTAAGTTCATCTGGTGCAATTTAAATACATTTATTTATATATATATATATATATATATATATATATATATATATATATATATATATATATATTTTTATTTTTTATTTTTTTTAACCCATAAGAACCCAGACCCATTTCTCCTTCAAGGAAAATTATGGGGGACATAATACAGACTAAATAGACCACATTTCTGACATTGTTTTCAAAATAATGTCAAGTTTTTTTAAATGTTACATATGTCACATTGGGCGTTAATGGTAAAAAAAAGTGGTATTAATAATTACATAATTATAACATGATTTTTTGGTTTTATTGGATTGAACAATATAAATTATGTTAGCAAAATATCATTGAATCAGCCAAATTAACTTAGCAGATCATAATTATTTTTCGTATTGTGCATATGTCACATTGGGTTCTTTGTGAAATTCCCGATGACGTATGTGTCACAACGATTTCTATCTGATTTGTTTCATATCAGTTCATATCACGGGGTGTGTGGACCGACCTGCGGAGCTATTTTAACCACTTTGAGGAGGAAAAAAAGCTCAATCCTGAGATACTAGGTTCTAGTTTATTCTTCTTCTCCTTCTTTCGTACGCTGCCCCACTGACCAATCACAGCGCATGTTAATGGTCACGCCGGGCCCCTGACCAATCATACATCCACACCATTTCGCAGGCGCTGGCACGTCAAAGAATACACCCTGCTTGTCAAACTAAAGATCTGATTTGTTGAAGTCCTTGACAATCAACCACAACGTCCACTCCCCGTGTACTTTAATCTGCAAAGGCCTGCTTAAACTGCTTTGCTTACATAGAGACACTGGAGGAAAACATGTGATTGGATGAAAGCTTCTCCTTCAAACCAGCTGCAATGCTGCAGGCTGAAGGCTGCAAGCAGAGCAAGAGAGGAAGACAGGACCTGTGCAATGAGAAAATAAGATAATAGGGAAAAACTATTATAATACCTATAGTGTATTTGTGAAAAACAATTAAATTATAAAATAGCTATAACTTTGTGATTCTGTTTAGGCCAGCAGAGAAGGCTTAGCAGCGGCCCACCACTGCTGTTTACTGTTTATTTATATTACTCGATTTTTTATTTACTATGTGTCTCTTGTGTACACTGCCGCTGTAATCCTGCAATATCCCCACTGCGGGACTAATAAAGGATTATCTTATTTTATCTTATCATCTCTCAATGCTCGATTTCCTCTGCTCAGCGGAGAAGAACACTTGACTTTAAACTCAGTGCTGAGTCGTATCTGTCATCATTTCCCTGGCGTGCAACTTTTGCAGGGACGCATTGATCAATGGCAAACACAGGGAAACTTTTTTTTCTTCAGACTACCTCTGTATCATTTGGCCAGTTTGACACAAACATATGAATGACAAAAGATTAGAGAGATTCTGTTTCATGTCAGACATTAAGAACAACAATAGATTGGATGTTGACAGTACAAATATACGAAACCCATTCAATCCTGTAAGGTGTTCAAATGAAGTGAAAACCAAAGTAAAACAAATCAATAGAATCCTGAAAAAAGAAAACCTGTGGTGTCATGGCAACCATGTAGGGCCAATAAGTGAAATATGAGGCTTTAAATTGAATTGTTGTTGTCAGATGAGCCAGCTCATTTAGCCTGTCACTCAAGTAATTAAGTAGAATCCACCATGAATATCAGAATCAGGGTTTTACAGCTGTGTGCAATTCTAAATGCAAATGTTCATATATTTAGTTGCAGAACAAATTGCAATCCTTCTGCCTCTAGTCCCGTTGGGACGTATCAACGTTTGTCTGCGTTGTGTTGGACGTCTTTGTTCGGTTTTCTTTGTTGTGAGTATAAATTGGACTAAAGGAACAAAGTTCTGGAGGAGTGGAGCCATGTTTCATTGCAGGTGCTCTGGCTTATACTAACAATGCCTCAAATATAGCAATTACTGCACGCCTCCAACCAATCTGAGTCAAGGTAACAGCTTGTAGGAATAGTTCAACATTTTGGGAAACACAATTATTTTTTGATGAGAGTTAGACGAGAAGATTGATACTACTCTCATATTTGTTTATGAAATATGAAATTAAAAGCAGTTAGCTTGCTTGGTGTTAGGACTGTAAATGAGGAAATAGCACCTCTAAAGCTCACTAATAACACTTTATAAATGATATATTTGTTTAGTCCATAACTTAATATTTAGCGTGCAGATAGTGTTACCGTGCGTCTCATTCAATTTTGGGCAAGAATTAAAAAAAATACTGCAGCTAAAAGTATATGCCGCTTGGTCAATACCCCACAGCATCAGAGACACACAGAGGACCCTTTCAATGGAAGGGAAGATAAACCGACTGAATGCAGTGTGTAAGAGTGTTCTGAGAGACTGGTGTTTGTGTTCCATACCAAACTAAAAGTACAATATTTTGTCACCTGAGTGTTTGTGACACAAGCTAAGTTACAGTCAACCACACTCTTGTCCTAATCCTTAGTGTTTTTTGTTGCCTCAACCTAAATTTCTGTAAAGATGGAAGTTTTTTTTTAAAGGACACTAGCAGAAATTGACACCTGTTGACACTGCCGGTATTTGACAAGTTGAGAATGTGAATGTGTTGCAAAAACAATGATGATGAGGTGAAATATATCATTCAATGTGCTGTAAAATTATATATATATGAATGATGTTGCTGAACATACTTCTGTCTCCTACAATTTTAATACCGAAGAAGGGGATGTAGCATTACTGTCACAGTAAACCACACAATACTGCAATAATATTGTGAGCCCCCAGAATACAATTCTTCATCAGGAGGTCTTTCTCACTCTCAAAGTCCTCATACTTCCATGAATTGTGACAGCAAAGAAAACTGCACAGCCTGGCCTTACGAGAGGATAAAAGTATATTTTACATGTTTATAACACAATTCAACCATAAATATTAACATAAACCATGAATATGACTCAAGAGAGCTCCCCAAGTTATGAAAATATCAATATTCATATCCCTAGCTTGACCGTTCTGGAAAGCTTAAGACCTACAGAACCCGCCAATTGTCCCAAATCCACTGTCAGGCAAAGCCTCAGCAAAAAATTTCAGACAAAAATTCCAGACAAAAAACTGAAATATGACTTACTTATGGATGAAACGATATTCCACACGGCCTTGCTTGGTATGTCTTGGTGCATCTGCTTGAGAAGAGCACCTCTGTTGTGTAACCAGTGGCGTCCAAGGTCCAGGAAGAAAGCTAGGGCATTTTTGCTTTCAGCGGACCTAAACCTACGGTACACGAAATGTGCACTAAATTCATTACTAAAAGTATTTAACTTCACTTAATCAAAGTAAAACTTTCCAGAGATACTGTTAACACATAGTTCTACTTTATAGTAGAAAAAAAGTGAGGAAATGCATAATTAAAAAGATAAAATACATCTTCGAAGTATTCTTTTTTTAATTCCTGTATTCTATCATCATAATAAACTAGTAACACATATACTGCTATATGAACCTCTTAACTAGTCTCACAAGTGTTTTCTGTTTATTCCACCTTTTGAAATTATTCAAATAGCCCTTGTGGTTGAGGAGATATTCTGTATTTAGTATGGGTATGCAAAACCATTCGGAATTTTTGAGAAAAATGGCTGGGGCTTAACCGGGGTTATTGCTAAGTCTCTTTAAAAGAACACATTGGAACATGTTTGGTAGCTCATCTATTGGGGCTGTGTGGTACATCAGACAAAAACAGTTGGAAACCACCGCTCCAATATCACAGTGCAACAAAAGATGACAAAGGACAGAAAATGACTTAAGATGACTTATAAATAAATAAATGCATGAATAAATACAGGAATAAATATATAAATGAATATAGGAATAAATCAATAAATATATGTTTAAATAAATATATAAAGGAATGAATAAATAAATGCTTAAATACATGTATAAATAAATAAAGGAATAAATAAGTGCTTAAATAAATGTATAAATAAATAAATACAGGAATAAATAAAGTTATACCTAAACAGGATATCATTAATAAATATATTTCTACATTTCTGTATTTATTTATGCCTGTATTTATGTGTCCACACGTATTTCTTAATTTATTTATGCCTGTATTTCTGTGTCCTTATATGCAAATGATCTGGGGCGGTCCAACGCATGATTGGTCACAGGAGTGTGATCGCACCTGGTATGTTAGGCTCTACTACTTCTGCCTTGCACATATTGTTGAAGTTGGCAAGCTCAGCTCACTGTTAGCAGAAGTCGTTGTTAGCACTTGGCAACATGGCATTATTACAAGCAATTTCAAATCAATAGCAAATCAAATATTTTCTGCATCTGTAGTACACTGTCCTTTATCTGGAAAAATCCCACCGGCTTTCCCATGAGCGTTGGATGTTTGGTCTCTAGATATCACTTTAGTTGTGAAGTCTTCAGTGCTGCGTTAGCTAGCGAGGCTAGCGTTAGCCCTCACACCACACAGGCTTAGGGCTCCTCGTTACCTCCGTGAAGTCAGGATTATAGTTGCACAAACATGTAGACGTTTGGGGGGGAGGGATGGAGTTCAGCAGCACTTTCGTCTTTATGTTTTCGTTTTAAATACTTCTCTATAACTTTCGCTACAGGCTAACGGCTGGCTGAGTGTCTTCTTCTACATATTGGTACTTGTTAAATAACTGACTGACGCATTACCGCCACCAAGTGGTGGCAAGCTATATTGTACAGAAGCGCATTGCATACACTGGATAAAAAAAAATGACCCCTTTTCTCGTAATTACGACATCCTGATCTCGTAATTACGACATCCTGACCTGATTACGAAAGGTGCCATACTGGCCACTGTATGGCATGTATGTGTACAGGCGTCTGTATGCATGTATGTGTACAGGCGTCTGTATGCATGTATGTGTACAGGCGTCTTCTTAGACGGTTCCGTTGCCTTAGCTACTCCTTGGGGATCTACAATATTTTCTCAAAAAATGAACTTGAACAGGTGCAAACCTTGTGCCCATATCAGCCAGGTGCTAAACTAATACATAAAAAAAAAGGAACAAACTATTACAATACTTTAAACTCTTAAAGGTCCGTTGCAGTCACTACCAAACCAGATTGGATGCATTTCAAATGCATGAATTTGTATCCATGAAGCATCCCGTGTTGGTTCAACTGTTCCTGCAGAAACAGAGCGACATCCAGCACGTCAGACTGGGCTTTCCGCCTGAACAATCCTAACGCCTTGAGATGCCTGCGCAGTGTTGACATACTCAATTTAATACCATCCTCATTTTTTAGAAACATCAGTATTTCACAGTGTCTCAAACCGAGAAGGTAATAATAGCAGATTAACTGCGATAGCGCCATCATTGCCACTGAGAGAGGATTTACAGACGTTTCCTTTTTCTTTATCTTTTCTCGTAATTACGAGATCAGGATGTCGTAATTACGAGATCAGGATCTCGTAATTCCGAGAAAAGATCTCGTAATTATGAGAAAAGATCTCGTAATTACGAGCTCAGGATGTCGTAATTACGAGAAAAGGGGTCTATTTTGTTTTAATCCAGTGAATGCAATGCGCTTCCGTAATATTGTAACTGAGCGTGGATAACAGTAATATCTCTGGTGTCTTCAATTCATAACCTATGCGTTTCCGCGGGCCTTGTGGCCCACAGGTGAAAAACGGAACGTTTTTGGCGGCCCTCTAGGTGGCGCTCGCGGCCCAATGGGGGGCAGCGGCCTTATGATTAAGAATCACTGGCCAAGACTAGAGTTGGGTACCGAGAACCGGTGCCATATTGGCACGTCCGGTACCTACCGGACCGAAAAGCAACGCAGATTTTGGTGCTTTCCTCCGGTGTCTGAGCCAATTTAAATAGTTTTTTTTTTTTTTACACTACTCTGTAATGTTGCACTAAAAAGGTAGCGCGGTACCCGCACGTTAAAAACGATAGGATTTTGATGTATCGATACTATTAAAATAGTGCGGATCAGAGCGCACTCACACACCACACACAGCGCAAGCACACAGAGATCGCTGCAGACACGAGCACGAGCTTTTGAACGTCCGTCCTCGGCTTCCTGGAACAAATCTCTCCAGTTGATATTAATGATGACAGGTAGTCCAGTAAAGCAGCAGTTTATAGAATCCAAAGGTTTCTGAGTTCTGTTGCACACGGTCCCATCAGGCCACCTGATGCTTGTGTCTGTTCTTTTTATATATATATATATATATATATATATATATATATATATATATATATATATATATATATATATTGTTTATAGTTTTAAGATAAAAGGTTTGAAGCTGCAGTTTGAAGACAAGTGTTTTGTATGTATTTATTTATTTATATTTATAGTATAATCTAAAAGGTTAATATATTGTTCAATTTGAAGAAAAATTAAATAAGTATCGGTTTAGGCACCGGTATTGTTTTAAAAATCCATTCAAATATCCTTTACAAATAGATTTTTCTTAATATTCAATCAAATATAAGTGGAAGTTCATGAACTGAATGTTATATATTTTATTTTAAATCAGACCCTGATTGCTGTGTATTACATTTTTTTTTCAATCAAAAAGGCTTTGCCTGGTTTGGATGAAAAACATTTTCACAGGGGGTACATCACTGACACAAAAACGTATGAACTTACACTTATATTGTATTGAATATTTATGAAATAACTATTTTTAAAGGATTTTTGAATTGATGCTAATTTTAAATATATATACATATAGATTTGATATATATATATATATATATATATATATATATTAAATATAGACTTAATATATATATATATATATATATATATATATATATATATATATATATATATATATATATATATATAGAGGACGTGTATGACATATATATATATATATATATATATATATATATATTAAATCTCACGTATAAAAGGGTACACCCCCATTTGATAACCACTGCCCTAGGGCATTGGTCACTAACTGGCGGACCACGGTCCGGGTCCGGACCCAGAGGCCGTCCCATCCGGACCCGGACCGCCAGCCAAAGCAGAAGGTTATGATTTAAAACCTGACAGGGCGCTTTTATTTTTTTACCCGGCGGCGCGGCGCAGCTTTTGCAGTCTTTACAGTAGTGGTTTAGCGGATGTGGAAACGCACAGACCAATTTCATGCGAGTTAAACCATCCCACGTGATACCACTCAGCCAATCAAATCTATGCATTCTCGGCGGTAAACATTACGTCTCAACAGACAGCGCTGCGCAGACAGATGAGAAAGTTAGAGGCAGGTTACACATTGAGACGGTAGAAAGAAAAAGAAAGATAGCGATACATTTTAAAAACAAAGGGAGAGAAACGGACGACTGCGCCGGAGAAAGTTGAGAAAAAGGCGAGTGAGACAGCGAAAGGGAGAGAAACATAAGGAACAAATGTCGCTCTCCAAAAAAAGAAAAGTTGAAAGCAAAAATAGAGCATTTAATCCGGAATGGACCGACTCATTTCTGTTCATACTTCCCACAGGGAGCACAAAACCAGTGTGTCTTATATGTTCAGAAACCGTGGCACTTATTAAAAGTGGCAATGTGAAACGCCATTATGAGACAAAACATAAAGGTTTTGAACAAACATACCCACTCAAATCCGAAGTGAGATCACAGAAAATAAGTGGCCTCACAGCCCAATATGAACAGTCAACCAGGATCCTGAGCCACACGTTCACTGCCCAACAACGTGCTCACGAGTGTTCCCTCAGAGTTGCTTGGATTTTGGGGCAACACAAAAAGCCATTTACTGATGGAGGGCTTGTCAAAGAATGCATGAGTGTCGTTGCTGAAACATTACTTGACGGAAAACCAAAACAAGAGCTTTGTGATAAGATAAAGCAAATACACATGTCAGCATCATCTGCCACAAAGAAAAGTGAAATATTAACTCAGGACGTGCTAACCCAGCTAAATGAAGCCATACATAAGGCACCATGTGTAGGCTTAGCTGTGGATGAGTCCACTGACATCTGTGACAATGCTCAGCTGTTAGTGTACGTCAGGTTTTTCAACACAGACCAGAAAGCATTCTGTGAAGACCTGTTAGGTGTCACTCCCCTTCAAACCAGTACAAGAGGAGAAGATATCTACCTGGCCATTAAGGAGATGTTAACGAAGAGAGGAATAGAGCCAACACAAGTGGTTTCAATGGCCACAGATGGAGCCCCTGCTATGATAGGGAGAGAGAAAGGAGCTGTAGCAAGACTGAAAGAGGACAATCCAGAGCTCATAGCTTACCATTGCATCATTCATCAATCTGTCCTCTGTGCCTCCCTGTCAGATGAGCATGCTGAAGTGATGAATACAATGATGAAAATGATCAATTTTCTCAGGGCATCCTCTTCCACCCAGCATCGCATGCTGAGGGAATTCCTCAGAGAAGTTGATGCCAATGCTGATGATCTTTTGCTGCACAATAATGTGAGGTGGCTCAGCAAAGGGAGGGTCTTAGCACGCTTTTGGTCCATCAGGAGGGAAGTAGCATCTTTTTTGGCAGAGCTAAGACATCAGAAGGCAACACAGTTTTCTCTCTTTTTAGAAAATGAGAAACAGATGGATAATGTGGCCTTTTTGATTGATATCACTGCACATCTGAATGAACTGAATTTGAGGCTACAGGGCAAGGACAATTCAATTTGTGAACTGATGACCGCTGTCCGCTCCTTTCAAAAGAAACTTGAGTTGTTCAAGGAAGACCTGCAGGGAGAGTGTGCACACTTCCCAGCAGTGCAGGAACAGGTTCAGGGACAGAGAGATGTGTCTTCTTTTGTTGACTTCATTGATAAGCTGATCGTAAACTTCAGCAACCGTTTTGACAGCTTCAGCTTTGGACAGCAGATCACCATGTTCATTCAGAACCCATTTATCATCACTGATGTCAGGGGGTTCTCAAAGGAAGTCACACAGCACTTTAAATGGGTAAATCCTGGGCCTCTCCAGATGCAACTGGTTGATCTCCAAGTAGATGTGTCCCTGAAAGAGCAGTTTCTAAAAACTGACCCTTCCACTTTCTGGCTCCAAACGGTCCCTGAGACAGCTTTTCCAGGTCTGAGGAAAGTTGCCATATACATCTTGACCATGTTTGGCTCCACCTACAACTGCGAGGCAGCTTTCTCCACGATGAATATCATCAAAAATAAATATCGTTCGAGGCTCATCAACGAGCACCTCCACATGTGCATGAGAATGGCCCTGACTCCATTCAAGCCCAGGTTTAAAGTCCTGGCAGGACAAGCTAGAGCTCAATTCTCCCACTGAGCAACAAAGTGGGGGAGTGGGATGCAGAGTGATGCTCTAAAACTGTTAAATTGTGAAGATGTGTTGAGATTTATTATCTGTAAAATTGTTTGAGACTGAAACAGAAACGGGGACATTTAAGCTTTTCCTCCCTTTATTTAATTGTTCTGAAGTTAAGCACTTTATTTGATTATTATTATTTATTATTACATGCACCATTTTCATTTTGTATTTATTTTATTTTAAAATGCAGCCCTACTTTTATTAAGTTCATGAGAGAACATTAAACATATCTGCAGTCACACATAAGTCCAGTTCTATGTTACGTGATAATAAATATTGTTTAAAAGTGTTTTAATCGTACTGAATTCATTTGATTTGAAAGGTATTGATTACATGCAGATGTTGATACAACTACCAGGCTACTTAAATATATATCACACTAAATAGTTAGACAGTATGATCTTCTGGACCTTCGCTTCAAGAAAATTTCTCTAACTGGACCTCTTAACATTTTAGTTGAATGCCCCTAGGGCCTATGGGATATTACAATGTTCTTAAAGAAAGAAAATATCTGCACAAAGAGTTTCTACTGCGCTACTCAGGCTTGTACCAATCCCATGTGTTTTCCCATTTCTTTGAGAGGGGTGGGTCAGTGAAGTGGCTCGTCGCTCCTTGCTCCGCTGTGTTGGTGTGTGTGTGTTGGTGTGTGAACCTGTGGCCGCGCATGAAGACAGAGATGTCAGCGTCACGCTGACGCGGTCGGTGGAGCGCGTTGTTATTTTCGCACCACGGTGTTGCGTCTTTGTCGGCAGTCTGCAACCTACGGTCACGTCAGCCACTGGTCAAACAGCGGGAACACAACAGACACACAAACTGCTCGGAAGATGTCTGGGGTAACTGGGAATTTGGATTGCGAGGATTGTTTATCTTCGTCACATGTGACCAACAGCACGGAGTTACAACCGCACTCCGTTGTGGATGATGACGATGAACTTCTGAGATATATCTGGAGAGAGTACTTACACCCCAAGCAGTATGAATGGGTTCTCATTGTGGCTTACATTATTGTCTTCTTCGTCTCACTCATTGGAAACTCGTTGGGTGAGTTGTATATTTTATGTCTTTTTTTATTTCCATTCATGCGTAATTAGTCCACTTTGGACAACTTTTTGAGACTGTGCATTAACGTATAATGCTCCAGGGAAGAGAGAGCGTGATGGCACAGTGATGAAAAATATAAAGTCCAGTTTTTCTTTTGATGTTCACTTGAACATCAATGCTGCTGGAACATGATGAAGGAGGATACATGAGAGCGCAGCTCGAAATGCTCAGAATTGGACAACCACAGATGTGTTTGAAGATACAGATAGTGCAAATTATATATAATTTCCACACTGTGAATGGACATTTATTGCTTGTCATGGGGGGAATTGCACACAGATTGACATCGTAATTCACAACACTGTCAATTTGATCTCATCTGTTCTCAATCATTTGTTCTTATTGGACTGTTTTATTGCCATTTGTAGTTTTCTGATGTATTTGAGACTTACTCCCGAATATGAGAAAAATGCTGTGAGCAGGAGCAATATACCATTTAACTTAAAGAGGATTTAAAGTGCCCATGCAGATGCTTCTCTGACTTGTATTGCCATTGCTTCAAATATATACGGTAGAAAATTATTGGGCGATTTTACTGTGAAATATTTGGCAAGAATTCATTATTTGTTTTTAGTAAGGGTGGTGATCCCCTCTATGTGACAGTTATTACAACCTGCTCATTTTAATCCATCTCAATCTCAACACCTCTTGGATTTTTGTGCAAGTGTGTGTTGTTCATCTGACTGCAGGATCCCTCCCTCTTATATAATCTGAAGTTTTTCTTCAATGGAACTATTGTCTTGATCAATAATACCTTTTGTCATAACTGCTGTCTCAGCAAACATGCAGAGCAAATGTATCTCTGTAAAGAACAATAACCTGAAATACAGCGAAGCAAATAGTACAATGTTTTAATAATCTCTCTCAGTTTGCAAAAATATATTTCTTCTCAGATTGTGAGACAGAGACAGTGATGCATGTGGGAGTACACAAGTTAATTAAACAATACACATATAAAATGCAGTGCATGTTTATGTCCTTCAATGTTTGGTTGATGTATTAATTCAATACAGTAGTTTGTCAATATCGTATTTTCCCTAATTTATGCTATACAATATAATTCAACCACTTAAAAAAAAAAAGTAAAACCTCTTTCAAAGATTCTAACTAATAATGGTTTGGAAAATAAAAGTAAATTGATATAAAAAACCTCCTCAGTCTGAATAAAGTAACTGCTCGAAAGGAGTCGGACAAAAAAAGTGACCTTTTATAGGAAACACCTGTTTTATTCATCAGTATTGGCATTTCTAGTAACAACACATGCTAAATGCTGCAGACAACTCAATAATCCATCCTGCCACACAGTTCAGTCCGCCAAGGCTTTCAGAGAACGTGTGTGAGATGGATGGCCCCAAGTCGTCCTTTAGGTGTGCATTGAATTCCAAAATAGAAAAAGTTGCAGCTCATTATTGTGTCAAGTTGACCGTTTACCGTGTCAATGACAGCCAATGTGATTGCCCTCGAGACGTTGAAATCTTAACAACATTTGAGCTTGATTTCAAATTGAAATCTCCAGAGAGAGCGCTTGATATAGGGTATATAAAAGCATGCCATTATGTACAGTCAACAGCCATATACCCGAGGGCAGTGGTTCTCAACCTTTTTTCAGTCATGTATCCCCCTGTGGAAAAAAATATGTTCAGTCAAGTACCCCCTAACCAGACAAAGCATTTTTGGTAGAAAAAAGTACTTGTTCAAAAAGAGTCGGACAACAAAAGTGACATTTTATAGGAAACACCTGTTCATTCATCAGTATTGCCATATATATAATCCATCCTGCCACACAGCTCAGTCCACAAAGGCTTTCAGACTAATGAGCCGATAAGGCAAATAACACGGGTCTGTCTGTACAAGTAGGGACTGCTGTAATCAGACACTAATATTGACCACAACAACGTGACTAATCATCCAGCAGTTTTATATCGACTTTGTCAAGCTGTATACACGTGTATGTATGCATATATATATATATATATATATATATATATATATATATATTAGATATATATATGTATGTATATATATATGTATATATATATATACATATACACACATATATATATATATATACATATACATATATATATATATATATATATATATATATATATATATATATATATATATTTCAATCAGGAGAGAGCAGTCGGATAAAGAAAAGATAATTGTTTATTATTTACAGGTGATATGTGATATGTGATGATGTCTTGACAGAGTCTTTGGCACTGGGACTCTACAGGGTGATTGCAATTGAGGGCTGACTGCCCCAATCACAACAAGATAAATCCCCTGTGGACTCCAGACCTGGTGACTGATGAGGCCGATAGAATGATGAGTTGATAAAGCTGATGGATCTGCAAAGACTGGGCATAGATGGGGAGGTGGAGGGGTGCGTAGAGCAGCATGAATGAACTGAAGGTAGAGAGACAGTCATGTTTAAACGAGACAGCAGCAAGATGACAGGCTAGCAATGTAATTGATTTTGTTGTGCTTATTGGAAGAAGTGACCAGATGATCGAAACAGTTGGTGTCATGATTGACAGCCCCGAGAAATGACAGCAAATAATGAGTGAGCTGGCGTGAGAAGTGATTGGCAGACGTATGAGACATGAATTACGGGCTTAGGCATGTACTTACGCAATAGCTTCATTTGGCTTACACCAAAAGCCTTGACAGGAATTCTCTACACTCTGTAACAACATGCAAAAGCATTATCCAGGTGTCATTGAAGACATTACATCAGTCAGTGTTCATGCCTTCAAGAGGTTAATGAACAAACACCTCCTCAGCATGAGACTGCAACCCTAAAGCTCAAATGCTTCAGAGGGCTTTCCATACACGTATTGGAAATATAGACAATGTCAAGGCATTTATATTCATTGTAACATGGGCCATTTTTGTTAATAAAAACAGTTTTATGTCATTGATATGGAAAATTATATTATATAGATCATATTCACATTTGATCACATAAACATACATATATACATATATATATACATATATATATATATATATACATATATATATATATATATACACATATATATATGTATATATATATATACATATATATATATACATATATATATATATATATATATATATATATATATATATATATATATATATATATATATATATATATATATGTATATATATATATATACACACATCATGAGGCGATAGATATCGGGGAAATTTACTTGAGTTTAATTCTCGATAAGACCAATTGTTGCAGTAACTGTTCTGCCATGGCTCAGATTGGTGATGGCATAATCCTTTAGGGCAGGCGCCATTGTATCCGGACTCAGACCTATAACCAATAGATATTTGAGGATTATTCAATTTTGAGAGAAGTTTGGAGTCAGAGAAGTTATTTCACATGGCGTACTGGGGTCGAGGGATGAAGGGATGATTGTAGGCGCGGGAACGAGAAGGGTAGAGGGCGTCGTGAAAAGAGGGTTGAAGGGGTGCGATGAGAGACTGCTGCCGTCTGGTGGCTAGAGGGAACGGCGGGGTGGAGACTCGTGAGTGGGGGTTATCTCTTCTGAAGCTCTGGCTGTGCAGAGTCCCCTGTTGGTCCTATAGTCCTGTGGGAGAGAGAGAAATAAGAAGAGAAGAACAGGGTTGGGGGTTGGGATGTCTGAACCGAGTAGAAGAGGAAGTGAACGGGTTCGGATGATTGGCTGAGTTTGGGGCGTGGTCTTCGCTCCCGAACTATGTTTTATTAAAACACCAATATAATCAGACTCCCAATACATTAATTCTCTGCCCAACAATGCTGTAAACAGAGAGGAGAATAGAGCTGAAACAAGTGGTTTCAATAACCAGATAACACACATTTCTCTTTTTAGAAGATGAAAATTATATGAATATCATGTCTTTTTTTTATCACTTCACACCTGAATGAACACAATATAAAGCTTTAAGGCAAGGACATTCCGTTCAATTAATTTTTCTAAAAGTAAGTTAGTAGCCTTATTTCCAGATTAATATTTTTCAAAAGCTTTCCGTTATGTATTTTAATTTTGAACCCAGCCCTTATTTTACTGAAAACGAGAATAATGTTTATTTTGTATTAGATTACTGAGAGCTGTTCGGACTCAACCATATGGGAAGTTGAACCACAACAATACATTAGTGTTGCAGACAAGATGGCTGCATTGGGTTGCACTAGATATTTGTAAATCCATCACTTTGTGTGATATTTAACATTTGTTTACTAATATATTATCACACATTTAGATTAAAGAGGAAAAGAGTCAACATCTGACCGGACACTAGATCACATACTGTTAATAATGAAGAAAACTTCAGATGTAACATGATATTCTCCCCCCAAAAAAATACACCTCAAATTATGCCAAAAATGTTTGGCTATATGATGACCAAATAATGTTAAGATATTAGCATAATGGGATATTACCATCTCATTTTAAACTGCATGATATCATTAACTCTTAAACAATTTCTACAAAAAACTAAGGAGGGCGTAACACACAACACGATTTATTGATTAATCTACTGTATAAGCAACTCAACCATGTTACAGAAAGTCAGTATATTTAACAAAAACACTGCCCAATAGAGCTTTAATGTCAGCAGCACTGTAGTGGGCAGAATATATATTTTTTCATTTGAAATTATCCACAAATTGACCCAAATCAACATATTTAACTGTTGAATAGTAGTTGTTGGCCTGATTATCCAAAACGTCGCGAGGTGCATCATGTCCGGACCGGGTGTGGTGGGGCAGAGTCTCAGGAGCAGAGGAGACAACAGGCGTCACGGTTAAAAAAAAGTACTTTACTAAACCAAGTTACAAAACAAGGGAAAGACTGGGACAGGAAACAAACACTAGACAACTAACAGTTACAGCTCAAAGGCGATGTACATACATGGGAGAAAAAGAAGACAATTCTGCAACTGACAGGTTAGAAAGGGGTGTGGTGTTGAGGACCCAAATGCACAGACGCAGCAGCTCAAGTTCCAAGGGCGGACTTTATTGCGATAACACAAAACACAATGAATGGACAGACTACTACCAACGGTAATGTCCAGCGAACACAGGAGATCCACCTCCCCTGCTCCAGAGTCGGGAGGGCAACTCAACCGCTCTTGTGAAGGCTGCTCTCGAAGCACGCCGGACGGATTACGCTCCAGAGTCGGGAGGGCAACTCAACCGCTCTTGTGGTCAATGCTCTTGAAGCACGCCAGACTGATTCCGCTCCAGAGTCGGGAGGGCAACTCGACCGCTCTTGTGATCCACTGTCACCTGAAGAAGCAAACCAGACTGGAACTGGAACAACCCGACAAATGAGCCAGGTACGCAGTGGTCCCTAAATCACCTGACGGTGATCAAGGCAATGCACAACAGCTGGGATGAATGAGAGGGGCGTGGCAGTGGGCGGAAACCGGGGGTGGAGACCCACGAGCAGACAGGGAACCCAACAGTACCCCCCCCCTTAACGGGAGCCTCTTGGCGAACCACCGGATCTACCAGGGTTCTGTCGATGGTAGTCTCTAATGAGCCCCGGATCAAGAATCCGAGAACGGGGCACCCAGCACCGTTCCTCTGGGCCATACCCCTCCCAGTCTACCAGGTACTGATATCCCCTACCCCGCCGGCGGACATCCAGGAGGCCATTGACTGTGTAGACGGGGCCCCCCTCAATGAGACGGGGGGGTGGAGGGGGCACAGACGGAGGATTTAAGGGACTGGAGACAACGGGCTTGAGGAGAGAGACATGAAATACTGGGTGAATTCTCATGGAACGAGGCAGCTGAAGTTTGACCGACACCGGGTTGACGATGGAGATGATGGGATAAGGGCCGACATATCTGGGGGAGAGCTTCTTACACTCGGTGCGGAGGGGGATGTCCTTGGTCGAAAGCCACACCAATTGACCAACACGGTAGTCCGGGGCTGGAACACGCCGTCGATTCGCCGTTCTCCTGTTCTGTTCTGCTGTGCGAAGTAGAGCGGCCCGAGTCTCTCTCCACACGCGTCTACAACGACGGGCATTGCTTTGGACCGAAGGTACGACAACCTCAACCTCCTGGCTGGGGAACAGGGGAGGCTGAAAACCCAAAGAGGCCTCAAATGGGGACAGCCCGGTGGCAGTAGATGTGTGGGAATTGTGGGCGTACTCGACCCACGGAAGGTGACGGCTCCATGACGAGGGATTGGTGGCGGTCACACACCTGAGGATGGCCTCGAGCTCCTGGTTCATCCTCTCAGTCTGGCCATTAGTCTGTGGGTGGAACCCTGAGGAGAGGCTGGCCGTGGCGCCGAGGGTGTGACAGAAGGCCTTCCACAACTGGGATGAAAACTGAGGACCGCGGTCCGAAACTATGTCCGCCGGGATGCCATGAAGCCTCACCACATGTAGAACTAGCAGATCGGCGGTTTCACGGGCCGATGGAAGCTTGGGCAGGGGAATTAAGTGAGCAGCCTTTGAAAACCGGTCCACAACCGTCAGAATGACGGTGTTGGTGTCAGATGGAGGGAAACCAGTAACGAAATCCACACCGATATGGGACCACGGGCGTTGGGGCACAGGAAGTGGTCTGAGTAACCCCACGGAAGGTCGATGCGAAGCCTTGTTGCGGGCGCACGTAGTGCAGGCCAGCACATACGAACGCGTATCCTCCTCGAGGGATGGCCACCAAAAGATGCGGCGGAGCCAGTTTATAGTTCGGCGGATGCCCGGGTGGCCCAAAAGACGGGACTCGTGGGCCCACCGCAGGACTTGGGAACGGGCGGCCTCAGGAACAAACAGGCGGTTCGGGGGACCTCCTCCGGGATCAGGCTGGGTGTGCTGGGCCTCACGTACCACCCTCTCAATCTCCCAGGTAACTGCACCCAGCACGCACGAGGCGGGCAGGATGGTGTTGGGAGTAGAACCTCCCTCCTCCGGAGCAAACTGACGGGAGAGTGCGTCCGGCTTGGTGTTCTTGTGCCCTGGCCGGAAGGTGATGGTGAAGTTGAAGCGTGTGAAGAACAAAGCCCAGCGGGCCTGGCGGGAATTGAGGCGTCTCGCCGAATGGATATATTCCAAATTATGGTGGTCGGTCCATACAATGAAGGGAAGCACCGATCCCTCCAGCCAGTGCCTCCACTCCTCCAAGGCTAACTTAACCGCCAACAGTTCGCGGTTGCCAACGTCATAATTCCTCTCCGCCGGGGACAATCTGCGGGAGAAGAAGGCACAAGGATGGAGCTTGGAGTCGGAAGCGGACCGCTGGGAAAGTACAGCTCCGACTCCGGTGTCCGAGGCGTCCACCTCGACGACAAACTGGCGGGTCTCGTCTGGGTGGACCAGGATCGGGGCCGAGACGAACCGATCCTTGAGGGCACGAAAAGCCCCATCGGCCTCTGGGGTCCATGAAAAATGGACCTTGGAAGAGGTGAGTCGTGTCAGTGGTTCTGCCGTTCGGCTGTAGTTCCGGATGAACCGACGATAGAAATTGGCGAACCCCAGAAACTGCTGAAGCTTCCTTCTTGAAGTGGGCACCGGCCACTCCGTTACTGCCTTAACCTTCTCGGGGTCCTTTCTCACCTGACCCTCCTCGATAAAGACCCCCAGGAACTGCACAGATGTAACGTGGAACTCACACTTCTCAGCCTTCACGAAGAGCTGATTCTCCAACAGCCGTTGCAAAACCAGGCGAACATGGTTGGTGTGCTCCTCGGGGTTCGGGGAGAAGATGAGAATGTCATCAATATACACAAACACAAAACGGTTCAAGAAGTCGCGGAGGACATCCTTCACCAAGGCCTGAAAGACGGCAGGGGCATTAGTTAGTCCAAACGGCATCACCAAATATTCAAAGTGTCCCAGGGGTGTGTTGAAGGCCGTCTTCCATTCGTCCCCCTCGCGAATTCGGACCAGGTGGTAAGCGTTGCGGAGATCCAGCTTGGTGAATATCTTGGCTCCAGCTAGGGATTCGAAAACAGAGGACATCAATGGCAACGGATATTTATTCTTGATAGTGATTTGATTCAAACCTCTGTAGTCGATGCAGGGACGGAGGCTCTTATCCTTCTTCGAGACGAAGAAGAAACCCGCTCCCACAGGTGATGAAGAGGGGCGTATGATTCCAGCGGCGACCGAGTCCGTGATGTACCTCTCCATAGACTCACGTTCTGGCCGGGAGAGATTATATAACCGGCTCGAGGGAAGTGGAGCGCCCGGGAGCAGGTCAATGGCACAATCGTATGGACGATGAGGGGGAAGTGAAAGAGCCCGCTCCTTGCTGAACGCCTCTCCCAAATCCACATACTCCTGAGGCACTGCGACGAGGCCAGGACCGGTGTCAGGCCTGCTGGGAGGAATAACCTGACGGGGCAGCGCAGACCTGAGGCAGCGAGAATGACAGGCAGAACTCCAACCGGTGATCCTACCTCCAGCCCAATCAATCTGAGGATTATGCTCCCTGAGCCAGGGAAGTCCCAGAACCAAGGGTGTCTGGGGGGACGGAAACGTATAGAACCGGGTACTCTGGCTGTGATTGCCAGACACATGCAGGGAAATTGGCTGAGTCCAGTGTGTTATCTCCGCCAGTGAACTACCATCCAATGCGCTTACCAGCAGAGTGCGCTCTAGCGCCTCCACAGGAATCCCTTGGCTCCTAATAAAGTCAGTGTCCAAAAAGTTCTGTTCAGCCCCGGAATCAATGAGGGCTGACAGGTGCACAGGGCCCGATGACAGCCTCAGGGTGGCAGGAAATAATGACCGAGACTCAGAATGGGGAATTCTCCTTGACCCACTCGCCAGCACCCCCACTCCTACTGACGAGCTCTCTCTTTTGGCCGAGCGGAGCACACGGCCCTGCGGTATCCCGACTCCCCGCAGTACAGGCAGCTTCCTGTGCGGAGGCGTCTCTCTCTCTCCTCCGGAGAGAGGTGAATCCGCCCGAGCTGCATCGGCTCCGGTTCCAACGGGGGAGGGACCGAGGAAGGAGAGCGGGCGCGCTCCTGGCTGTACCGTCCGACCGGGCTCGGAGGCTGAGAGCCGGGAGCGGAAGAAAACTGGCGCACCGGATTGGAAGGCCGGTAGTTCCTCTCCCGACGGCGTCCCCGAATACGGCTGTCCAGCCTGACTGTGAGAGCGATGAGCTCCTCTAAGGAATCCGGTTCGTCCCGGACGGCCAGTTCATCTCTCAGAAGCTCCGACAGACTGCAGCGGTATATCCCCTTCAGCGCCTCATTCCCCCAACCCGACTCCGCCGCCAGAATCTGGAAATCCACGGAGTATTCTGCTGCGCTGGTGGACCCCTGGCGGAGACCGAGCAGGCGCTGTACAACGTCCCGGGTGTACACCGGGTGGTCGAATACGCTCTCGAAAGCCTCCTTGAAGCGCTCGTAGGAGACCCGAGCAGGGCGTCTGTGGAGCCATGCCTCAGCCCAGACCAGCGCCTTACCACGTAACAACCCCACCGTATATGCCACCTTCGCATTGTCCGAGGCGTACGTGCGGGGCTGCTGGGTGAAAACAAACCGACACTGGAGCATGAACCCTCGGTACTCCCCAGACGCGCCACCATAAGGCACAGGAGAGGGAACAAAGGACTCACGGGTGCAGGCGGACTCCTCGTCCTCCGGGACCGGCTCCGCGGCGGCGGGGCGGCGCAACGAGAGGTTGTGCAACATGCCTCCGATCTCCTCCATCTGGGAACCGATGGTACCTGCTGGTGTTGGCCGAGGAGAGCGCCCTGCGAGGCAACTGCCCCCTGCAGCTGATCTGCAGCAAGCGATGCTGCTGCGGCGGCTGGGTCCGTCATCATTGGTCGGGTTGTTCTGTTAGAAAGGGGTGTGGTGTTGAGGACCCAAATGCACAGACGCAGCAGCTCAAGTTCCAAGGGCGGACTTTATTGCGATAACACAAAACACAACGAATGGACAGACTACTACCAACGGTAATGTCCAGCGAACACAGGAGATCCACCTCCCCTGCTCCAGAGTCGGGAGGGCAACTCAACCGCTCTTGTGAAGGCTGCTCTCGAAGCACGCCGGACGGATTACGCTCCAGAGTCGGGAGGGCAACTCAACCGCTCTTGTGGTCAATGCTCTTGAAGCACGCCAGACTGATTCCGCTCCAGAGTCGGGAGGGCAACTCGACCGCTCTTGTGATCCACTCTCACCTGAAGAAGCAAACCAGACTGGAACTGGAACAACCCGACAAATGAGCCAGGTACGCAGTGGTCCCTAAATCACCTGCCGGTGATCAAGGCAATGCACAACAGCTGGGATGAATGAGAGGGGCGTGGCAGTGGGCGGAAACCGGGGGTGGAGACCCACGAGCAGACAGGGAACCCAACATGACAAGGGAATGGGAAAGAGCTTTGGGCAACAGAGTGCGGAAAGAGTTCACCTCAACGTTTTTACAGACTATAGTAGGCCAATTATAAGAGTATATAGTAGTACATTACTTATTATATTAGTATTTATGAATGTATTTTTTTCTGCAGATCTTTGCTGCTTTTTTATGTAAATTACTTTAAACTGATTTTGTATGATATGGTCCTATAAACTAATTTATATTTCAATTACTATAGGTATCAGTATTGACATTATTTGTTTGACACCAAGTCTTAGTCTCTATTGTTCAGTGGACAACTTAAAAACAACGTATTTATCAACTTCTCAGCCTTTATTCTGAATGTAAGATGCACACAACAGAAATAGAATGAATAAACACCTCCTTTGCATGAGACTGCAACACTATAGATCAAGGACTTTAAAGCTACACAAAGCAGCTTAATATACAATATATTCCAGAGTAGCTTGCAACATCTAAACTGTAGTGAGCAGTCTGTAGTGCACAGACTAACTAGCTGTGGTTAGGACATTGTACCTTGCCTTTCTCACGGCAGACATTTAGACTTGTTATCGCAGGAAGAGCAGGTTTACCTTATAACACAGTTGCATCCATACAGGTAAACCAGTACCACACATAATAGTCCTACTTCTTAGTCATATTATAGTTTCAGTATAAAAACATATAGGATTAAGTAAAATGGCATTATATGCATACACAGATTCCAGAAATTCATCCAGGAAATGTCAGCTTGAAGGAATACTGGAGAATCTGTCCATCCTCCAGGGACTACAATATAGTTTCATGGCCCTGAAAGTTGAGACGTAGTCTAGATTTGTTTTTTTTTGTGAAAATGCCTGCAGCAGCATAGTGCCTCTAGCAGCCTGTGGAGCTGAAAGGGAGACAGCATCCAACTTCAATAGTGTAGTTTATCAAAACTGTTGCTGCACAAAAAAAAAGTGCAGACAGAATGTTTGTCTATATTGCAGCAGACGCTATTGATATCACTTTTTGTTTGTTTTTATTGACTGTAATTCATTGCAGACTCGGTGATTGAATCATGGCATTGTAAAACATTATCTCATTGCCAGTGCTGGTCCGATAAGCGTATGCTAAAAAAAGATAATTTCACCAGACTTTATCTTGTCTTTGATGTTGTGTGTAGTTATAGTCACAGTCTGGCCGTTTCATCCTGTTTATATAATTATTTGCTGCTCAACAGTCACACCTCCTAGATTTTAAAATGATGGTATCACATATGGGGCTTGAAAAAGAAATATCAAACATAAGTAACATTAAATCTAAAAGCATTTAATCGGCGCCAATGAATACATAGAGCACTATACACAGAGACCAACTAAAAAGTCCAATACATGTAAATTAAAGAGGACAGGGCCAGTGCCTTGTTCAGCCCTGGTCCACCTACTCGCCTCAGCACTGTTTTTGATTGATATGTCCCTCGATATTGAGGGACATTATTAGCCTCACAATTCCGGTCCGATTGACAAACCATTTTGTGGTAGGACAAGCTGTATTCATTAATATGGTAATGTTGTGGAATTCCATGCTGCTTCAGTTTCCAGTGGCTTATGTCTTGGGTGCCAACTAAATATACCCATTACATTCAGATTGTCGCTACCAAGAACATTGTTAACAAGACAGACTAAGGCTGGATCAGGCTGGCAGCAGCAAGCAGAGTTACATAGAAGACATTTAAGAAAATTAAATAATAAAAGTACAAAAATGCAAAGTATATGAAGTATGTAAATATAGTATATACAGTGAAAGCGGTGCTAGGGTTATTGATGTTGATGGTTCAATTGACGGAGGATCTGGCCATGGGTGATTTATAGCAGTATCCAGATGACAAAGGCTTTGTAGCATGGCACTACACCACTGCCTGCATTCCATATAGAAGATTGTCTGCGCTACATATCAGCTCGGACAAATGGAGCACAGCCCCGGAAAAAAGCTATACGGGGCCCTTGAAATGGCATTTGTAATGAGGGATATTATCTGAAGCAACAGTTATGCAGCATAGAGATCCAGGAGTGCTAGCTAGACACTTACTCAAATAAGGGTAGAGGGCGTTCTTACCCCAAGAAGGCTCTTCTGTCCCTTGACAGCCCACGCTGGCTGGTCTCTGTCCTCGGTCTTGTAGCAGCTCTCAGGCAGTGAAGTGATTCTCCACTCTGCCTCCCTCAGCTGTGCCCCTGTTACACACTACATTAACACGATTATATAGTTTAACTGGAAGATTGGTTGCTCGGGGTGCCAGTTAGGTTAGCACCCGACAATATTTGTGTCAGGTTTGTGAGTCAATATTTTTAAGTTACTCAACTGGACACAGGTCTCAAGTATAGAGTGCAATAAACACATAAACACACTACCTTAACAATACTGTTGTTGTCAGTTGCAAGAAAGTGATATACTTTACAGTCATAATAAATTAAACAAGACACTACCAATTTCAGCTGTGAAAACTTAACACAGAGACGGCAAAATGCTTTAACATATATATTTTAAAATGATCTCTCATTGTTTGACTGCTTTCTTCCCCCGTTGGACCTTAGACGAGATTATGCTGCTGTGTTTCCAGATGAGCTATAACTGAACATTCTCAGTTAGTCAAGCTGTACTGCACCAGGCCAAGCAACTGTAAAACGAGCTTAGACACATTAAAGGTCTTTAAGTTTTGCTCTCCGATTATGGAGTTTATCTAAAAAGGGGCAGAAATGTGTTTAATTATATTTTAAATATTTGTATTGAATATACTGCATCAAAATGATCTAATTTGACATCCTCTCTTTGTTGGTGTGATGATAGATATCAAATTAAAAAATGTAAGTGACTCTAAAACCATCTGGACACTGGAGTGTATTTCCCATGACATTTGTGATGCAGCTGCAAAGCTGTTGATAATTCCCTTCTACAAATGAGAAAACACTTTACTGTGACTACATTTAATGTCACACTAACACGTTAACATTTAATGATCTGTTTGCACAAATTTCTGATTTATTCATATTTTGCCAACACAAACAAATATGCAAACAGGATTACCATGGATTTTTTGTTCAAAGTCTATGATTGACAGCATGCCTTCAAGTCAGTGGTGACAAACAGTAAAATACCCTGCACCCATGTGATAAATATTTGTTTTTCATTGAGTTCTCGGGCGGTCTTTAATTGTGCATCATTTTCAGTTTGTTTTGCAGTGTTGAAAAACTGCCACATGCGCACCGTGACCAACTACTTCATCGTGAATCTCTCCTTTGCCGATGTCTTGGTCACCATCATTTGCCTGCCTGCGAGTCTTGTGGTAGACATCACAGAGACATGGTTTTTTGGAAACACTCTTTGCAAAATTGTGCCTTATCTGCAGGTAAGAGATCGCCTTTGACAACTGTCCACAGTCCTCAAACATGATAGTAGGGATCTTGACCTGATCTAAACCACTTTACTCATGAAAAAAATATGATTATGTGTGTCATGAATTGGTTCACGGTTTGGACAATGCTACAAAGTAAACCAAACAAACAAATTAGGGACATGCAGACAGGCTTTGAAGGCTGTGCTTGGCTTCTTCCTGAAAAGTGAGGCAAAAGAGACCAAGCCACGCAGAGCAGGGGAGAAGGAGGGGTAAGGACACAAGCCGAGACCTCTGTTTCTATTATTTTACATCTTTTTACAAAGAATCTTGTTTCACATCCCATGAGATGTGCACTGGGTGAGACATTTGATGGCATCCTATAGTGATGTAATGCCTCTGGCAAGTTTTTAGCTTTTTGCATTTTTTGGAAATTCCATTGCAGCATCATCCCTGTGCTGAAACATTTGCCCAAAAGAACTGCAGGCCTCATTCATGTATAAAATGGACCAACATCCTGCACTGCACAATCTCCCATATCCTACACACTCAACAATATATTCAGTGAATACCTTCACCATATTCCAGAGTATGGTGTCATATACACAACATGTTCTGGATGGATGCAGCTGTAAACCAAACGACTATGGTGACTCAATTTATACCAGAAATACAGACAAATTATTCTGCAAGTTTACCACACACATCCAACCCATTAGACAGAAAGCACATTTATGTTGAATGTCAAAGATTACAAACGAAAAATATGTTTCATAAATTTGTCTCATCAACATCGTATCATGCTTGCACAAATGCACAATGCCACAAGGTTAACGCTGTAAAACAAAACTACTTGCTTAAGGTTAGAAAAAAAGAAGTGGTTTGTGTTAAAATAATAATGTAACAACGTAACACAACAATCACAATAACGTAACTTGCATAAATAAATAATAACAGCTCTAAGCGGACTTTCTGATGTAATCCCAGGTGGCCATCAGGGGTCCCCCTTATCGGGCTGCAGTGTTATGCTGAAGACGTACACAGACTCACTACGCAATGTAGTCTCCAGGATTTCATGGATGCAAGCCAAGGCAATTAACAATCTCCTACAGCATCACTTGTCTCTCTCAAACATGACACACAACGCACACACTCAAACTCAACACACGCACACTTGTGTGTTACCTGGTCTATCGCAATTCAGTCACAGCAAGCAGAATCAGAATCAGAACCATTTATTGATAATTATGTTTACACATACAATAATTTGTCCTGGCAGGAGGTGCATAACATTTAACATTTATTAATAAACATTTAACGATAAACATAAAATACAAAGGGAGCATGAATATTTACAATTGGGTCTACTGAATATTTACAATCGGATCTACAGAATATAAAAGTTAAAATGAAAATAAAGTGCACGCAATGAAGTGACTATATGAAAGTGACAAGTGTAAAGTAATGTGGCAAGTGTATTTCAATATGAGGTGTGGAGGGATGTGCAGGGGAGTGAATGGTAGGAAATTGTCTGCGGGTGACAGAGTCAGAGTCAGTCAGTTGGGAACCCGGCCTCTGTTGACTGCTGACGGGGAAAAACTGTTTGTGTGGCGGGAGGTCTTGGACCTGATGGATCTCAGCCTCCTGCCAGAGGTAAGGGACTCTAACAAGTTATGTCCAGGGTCAGAGGGGTCATCTACGATCTTTAACATGCTATAATAAAAACTCTCACCTTAAAAAAGTAATACACTTTGCTTTCTCTTTGACATATTTCTTACTTAACCCATATTTTTAACAGAGTCTAACCAGGATTTTGATGTGGGAAAAATAATTAGTTAAGTTAGCTTCCAAAACTACACATTTTTTGACCTTTTGCAACAGCGCCACCAATGGAAGAAGGCCTTAACTGAAACAACTGGGATAATCAATAAAAATATACTGTACTGTTTTCATATTAGTGAATACATATTTTGCAGTTTGGGTAACGAAGAGGCTACTGCTAAACATAGTAAGCTTTTAAAAGTCATTTTTAGTGACAATTACAAGTGACAACTAAATGTTTAAAGATTGATCCACAGACCCCTAAAATGTTGCAGTTGAGGCTTTCAGAGGATCTCAAGGATATTTGGCACACTGGTCATTTAACAAATGTAACAAGGCAACGTCACAAGTATGAAGTCAATGTTTACTGTTGGTTTCACACTGGACATAAACAGCGGTCTCCTGGGTGAAAGTCATGTGTTTGTTTGACCCACCACCACTGCCACCTATACTTGTTGTATCAGGCCACTTTCTCTGACTGAATGCAAAAACGTTAACATTCAAGGTATCCGTGGTTTGCAGAAACACACAATGCCAACATTTGGACTGCCCACATTACACCTCATGGCACTGCATTAGCAGCCTAATTGAAGTCCTTCTTGGTCCTTCTTGTTTGATGTTGTGTGCTTTACTCTATTCAGTTCACCCTGCATTTCAGTTAACATTCTGCAGGGTTTTCATTGCTGGAGTGCTGTCTCAAGGAGGATCATCACATAACTGATCCCTGAGAGAAATTACGAAACTGTACGGAATTAATGTTGTAGTATGAATTCTAGATGCCCTTAATTTAATATGGTAGTAAACAAGAGGGAACATCTATTGTTGTTTTATCTGCCTACACAGGAGGTGTGGATGTGTTGTGGAAATACTTATCTGTGCTGCTTGTGATCACACTGTGCCTATATTTTCTCAAATATCTGACCAGTTATATAATATAATGTACAGTATGGAGGACTGGCAGAGCTTGAATATTGACTTTTTAATCAGATATCTGTGGAAGGTGTGATGCAATGTGGACATGCATTTAAAATATGTGTATAATGTATTATATCATCTGATTTATTGTTTAAGTCCTCTAAAATAGGAAAAGATCACAGTGTGCCTACAGACTGTCAGCGCTAGATCTAAAATTGCTATTGATACTGCAGCTGGCCTACGGGCTGGTTTACTCCCTATAGTTTCTATGTTTGCATCACAGTCAGCCAGGCCCAGCCCGCTTAAACAACTTGCCTCAGGCAGCATTTTCTTTGGGGGCCAGCCTGGCTTTACGTGTGTGTGTGTGTGTGTGTGTGTGTTAAAACTATTTCATTGTAAATCCACAAAACAGTTATGAGAATGGTGTGGGATCCTATAATCACGTCTAAATAATGCAATCAAATAAAAATATTAAGCAGAAGATAACAATTCATTCCTTTTTGAAAATAGATAAAATATGTAATTGTCATAATTTATCGAATGAATGATCTGTGCCAAAAAAGCAAATAGATACTTATATTCACTTGATTCCAGCTGTCTAGAGGAGCTGTGCCTGGTGGAATATCAGTCTTAAATCCACCAGCAGCTCATCATCTCAGGCAAGCATTATTGAGGTGCTTTTGTTCTTTTTTGAAAAGACATTACATTAAAAGTATACAGTTGAAGATAGACAAGGAAAGAGATGGCGATGGAGAGGAGACAAAATGCCACAAAAATGTATCGGTCAGATTGAACTTTTATTTGTATGTACCTCTCTTCTCTCCTTCACATTGTGATGCATATCAGCTAATTCCTATAAAAATGAACTACCACTGCTATTGTTTGGTTTCTATATTTTCATTTATTTAAAAAATAAGCGTATTTAGCGTGAGGAAAGGCCGTCACTATTTATCATTTT
Source organism: Taurulus bubalis (assembly GCF_910589615.1). Lineage (NCBI taxonomy): Eukaryota > Metazoa > Chordata > Actinopteri > Perciformes > Cottidae > Taurulus > Taurulus bubalis. Next base: position 14,564,205 of record NC_136602.1, read on the forward strand.
AGCACCACCATCATTTTCAAGGCTATAATACCAAGTTCAACATATCTGTCAATCTGATATTGATTTTCTGTCAGACAGGACAATTATGTGAGGATTTGTCCTTTTATCGATGGAGGACATTTATTATTTCCCACATGACATGAACACAGATGTTTATCTCCCTTATGAAAATTGGTAGTACTGCTGTGAACCAATTTGACTCATTGAGATTCCTGGAAACAACCTTTCGCAACACGCTGAAATTGGATGAAAACATCTCTAAAATAGGATGCTTTAATGCGTCAACATGTCACTTTCAAGTCGATCCAATTTCATCTCTAAAAGTTAGATTTTGCTCCCTTCCTTGCAAACTCACTCTCGGACTTCACATTGCTGGTTTGATTATCATAACGACATTATCGTTGTGACACACTGGGCTAACACAGTGTGTGCGTGACCGCCACAGTGCTTCAATTCTGTCTCGGTAAAGCAAGTGCAGCCATTGTATTTGGTGAATACGATTGATTGCTATCCAGATCTGCCTTGGTAATGAAGACAATAAACTCAGTCCTTGCTATATTCATGTGGTGAGTGTTTAACCTGATGCCACCAGGTTAAACACTCACCAGATTGAATATGTTGTATTGCAAAGATGATGAAGGATGTTTTGTCATTGAGGCTTTTTAAATTCTGAATATGTGTCTGTTGGAACTCCTACAAACAAAATGTGTGACGATTAAAAGCCTGAAAAGTAGACATTTTTATATCTACTTCACCTTTGCCATGGGCAGTGAATGGATTCAATCGTCTGACAAACCATACATAATGCTTTATTTTCTCTCTGTTCATATCTGAATTCCTCGGGTATGCTCTGCTGCAACTGTCTGTGAAAGCAAATCTCCACCAACTACACATTTTGAACTTACAGTATGTTTCTCACTAATGTTTACTATTGTCCATAACCTCTCCAAAGTATATACATTTCAAATGCAGGTGCATGTATAATGTGTCACAGTTGCAAACCACTTTCTCTAAATAATGTGTTTGTCTCTATCTAACTGGTGTAGCCTTTCTTTTTTTTTTCTGCAGACCATCTCTGTTTCTGTATCCGTCTTAACACTGAGTTGTATTGCCCAAGACCGTTGGTATGCTATCTGTCACCCACTGATGTTCAAGAGCACAGCCAAGAGGGCTCGCAAGAGCATTGTTGTCATCTGGGTGGTGTCGTGCATCATCATGATCCCTCAGGCCATTGTGATGGAGTGCAGCAGCCTGGTGCCAGAACTAACCAACAAGACCAGCCTATTCACAGTGTGCGATGAACACTGGGGAGGTTAGTTTACCCAAATTCAAAAAGCTTAAACTGAGACCGAAGCTGAATGTCTTTAAGAGGAACTACTTTCACATACATTTGCTATTTGGTTTTCAAAGGGATGCAACCCCCAAGAGAGCATTATTTACCCTGAGCCCTACAATCGGTGTGTGTGTCGGATGCCCTTCAGCTGATGTTTGATACTGAAATTATATGAGCAGAACACTGTTCACAGGGTTTATAGGGACTAAGATAAGATAGTCAGAGTGTCTCTCGGATTTATGTCCTAAAAAGAGGAAGAGGAGAACCTTGCAAAGAGAGAAAGCTTTGTAACCCTCACCTCAATTATGTTACATAATTGAGATAGGCTATTTATCAATGAAACATTTAATGCTTTCTTTATTGACATATGAAGGGGAAGGTCAATAGTTAAACTACTTTAGAACTAAATACATTATAACTGTCGCATTTTTGTCTTTTTAAATGTGAAAATAAAATTGTGCACAATATTTGTATTTCTCCACATACTGAAATGATGTACATGTGACTGCAATACAGTAAGAGAGATACTTACCACTTAGAGAATGGGGAAGTGCAGTATTTGTATCACCTCTCCAAAAACAAAAGAGCAAGCGTTTTAGGAATGGATTAAACTGTGTCTTTGTCTGTTTTAATGTAACTTACAAATAATAGCATGCCCAGCTTACTAGCTTAATGCCTAGATCAGTAACATGCCATTACTTCCAAAGACATGCGCCTGATATTAGCTGTCTACATTAACAGCTTACCAGTGTTATGCTGAGGTTTGCCTGCCTGACTGCTGATGGCTGAATGCCCTTGGCAAGAGCGTGCAGAGCTGAAGAGAAGACATTGTAATGATTTCTGAGGAAGCGAACTGTTTAAAAACCACATCATCTTACTCATCAGGTTCACTGATGGTGATAAAAGATCTGAATTATATATGAGGTTGAAAAGAATATGCTGATAACACCATTTGATTATTACCACAGGCTGATATGTAGTGTTCTTACTGTATGAAATTCACACTATTGAGCCAAAATGTGAGATCAGGGTGCCTTTGTTGGACCTTTGGAGACTTTGACTGACTTCCATTTCTTCAACCAATTATGAAGTATGGTTCAGATTACCTCAGTTGAAAAGTGTTTAAATGTATGTTACTTTTTGGAGTTGAACCTCTGTGTGTGATTGAAAAAGGGATGTCTCAGGAGATTAATAAACAAAGACAGCTCCACTGAATCATGCATCCACCACTTAGAAATAAAATGTTCTAGTCAGCTGTCACAAATCTAGTAACAGGATACACGCCCAGATGTCTAGACACTGAGACATGGTTGGTTTATTAAAGGCATTTACTAAATACATCATCATTAAATAGGAGTACAGTTGGCCACTGTCAGGCAGTCAAATCAGCCCGAAAGATCCAAAGACACTAAGGCAGGAAGGTATGCTCATCAGACAGACAGCAGGACGTTGACAACAGGTAGTTTCGCAGGTTGTAACACATAATCAAGAAAGGAAAACAATTTCAGGCAGATAACAATCAAGAAAAAGGAGAGACGGCTGGGCCTCTAAGACACAACGGTGTCGTATATAATGTGTAAAACACAGGCTGTGAGCTGCCCCTGTATATTTACTGGGACTGATAGCTGATGAGAAGCGTCTAAAAAGGCAGATGAGGTTGACTAACTGGAGGAAACTGGTGGACAGGTGAGTGAATGAAAGAGGAGGAATAGTAACCATACAGTTCTGAGACAGGGGCCTCTCTGTCAAATGATGCACCCACAGTGTAGCTTTGTTTCTGGAGATCTATGAATCAAATGGCTTTATCAGCACATATTTTGGGCCATTTTGGCTCGATGGTGTGAGTGTTATCCATTTAACAATGACCTAAGCGGAAATAGTAGGGTATGCATTATTTTGCAGCTACAACCAGTTCTGCTGAATAATACATCATCCGTTTAACTAGTCCACGCGACTGACTACTTACACACACACACCTCAGAACCCAACCCAAATCCTCACAACCAATCACAACCACTCCACGAAACTTGCTCTGTTCAACACCCGTTCACTAAGCAACAAAAGCCTAATCATCAATAAATGAATTACTGACAACAACTTTGATATCCTCTGTCTCACTGAAACTTGGCAAACACACCTGGACTACTACACATTCAACCAAACCACTCTGACTTGGTATCATTACCTGGACATACCTCACCCTGATGGTCGCGATGATGGAATCAACGCTCTCTACTGCCAACACAAACCATCCAAACTCCATCCTCCTTTGATCACCTGACATTCATACTCTCTGGTTCTCACTCTCCGTAATATCAAGTCCATCTGGCCTCACAGTACACACCCTGGCTTACAAGGACTACATTCATCTGACAACCGCAAGGTCTTCTTCTCCACAATACATACACTTCTCAAACCTAAGGACAATCTCTCCCACTCCTCATACAAAGCAACAATGTAGACCACCTACAACCAACTGGCCACTTCCAACCCCGCCTCCCCCAAATCTGTGTCTTTCAATCCCTCTCTAACCGACCAGTCACTCGCCCAATTCTCTCTAATCCCCCTCAGATCTCAACAAATCACAGTCTGGCATGAAGACTATGATCCTATCCCCTCACTTTAGTCACGGCTTGTCCCGGCCCTCCGCCTGCTAATCCTCTCTGTTATCAAGTCTTCCCTGTCTACGCCTTCCTAGCCGCTGAAACACTCATCCACGCCTTCATCACCTCTCGACTGGACTACTGCAAGAGCATCCTTTACGGCACATCCACCAAAACCATCAACAATCTAAAATACATCCAGAACTCCGCTGGCCCTCTGCTCTCTCACTCACGCACCAGAGATCACATCACACCAGTCCTTCAAAAGCTCCAAGGAATACCGTTCAAGATTCTCCTTTTATGACATACTATACTATGACTTTTTTATACTGTGACCTATTATGACATTTATATCAAAGGAAAACATAAACTGAACTGTAAATATGTGGTAACCACTTCCAGCTGCATGTAATGACCAAAGAAAATGTTCTGCTGACCCTCACTCATCACTGCATGCTACTATGAACCAAATTGTTATGTATTCAGGGTCACATTTTCTCACCCAATTTCACTTTTTTACAAACATTATGTTTAAAAAACAAATCCATTTTGTGTCACTACATCCGAGGGAACGTGAGCTAGCCTGATGATGATATGTCAGAATCAGAAACCGTTTAATTGCCAGGAATGTTTACACAAACGAGGAATTTTTCTTAGCAGAACGTGCATACATTAGACATGAGATGTTAGACGAGACAAACAACAATCAACAATCAACGACAACAACAGTGTCATGATTGGCTTGGAGTTAATCAATTGTAACAGCAACATTTTGCCTTTTAATTTGTACATTTTTATTTCTGTAAATTCTTGTATTACATTTTTTTTAAATAATTAACTTTGTATATCACAAAAAAGTCAGATTTTATCTAATCCTTTGGTCGTACCGATGCTGTCTAGCTATCTGTTATCCTCCTACTTTTTTTTCTAAAAGATGCGTTTTGAAAATACGAACATAAAGTTTAAATCTTATAAAGTGGCCAACTCCAGAGTCTTCGACTAGACATGAGAAGCCTGCTCTTGTTCACTGTATTTGAAGTTAAAGAAACATTGTATTAAAAAGTACTGCTTGCCACGTATCATTGTATGCGCAGCATGACAACGTAAAGATCGACAGGCATAACAACAATAACTGAAGGTGGCTATTGGTCACTATCCAGATAGTTTTCAACAATTCTTTTTCTTTTTCTTTTCCTTCAACAGCTGAGATCTACCCAAAGGTGTATCACACCTGTTTCTTCATTGTCACATACTTTGCACCCTTATGTCTCATGGTCCTGGCGTATATCCAGATATGTCACAAGCTGTGGTGTCAACAGGTGGGTATTTCCGCGCTTCAGGTTTTCTACATTTCTTCTTCTTCTTCGTCTTCTTCTTACGGCTGATGTAAACACCCATTAAATCAACAGATTCCTGGAAGCACATCAGTGGTGCAAAGGAAATGGAGGTCGATCCAGTGCTCAGCCCCGGCTTCAGGAGAGCCTGTGAGGGTCAGAACCAGCACGGTTTGTGCTGAGATCAAACAGGTCCGAGCCCGGCGGAAGACGGCCCGCATGCTGATCGTGGTGCTCCTTGTTTTTGCCCTGTGCTACCTGCCCATCAGCGTGCTCAACGTCATGAAAAGGTAAATATCTCCAGCTCTGCTGCCTCAAAGATCAAAAGCTATTCAAATGAAGATGCTGGTGATGGACATGGTTCACATTTTGCATTTATTTTTTCCATTTGAAGCTCGCCATAGTAGTTTCCTTTTGAACAATGACTGACACAGTATATTTAGTACTGACTTGTTGCTTCCTTTCTTTTTTTAGCAATGCTAAATTAGAATAATGTGCAATATAGTATATCATTAACATAATTGATACATTTCACACTTTACCTGCAGAGTTTTTGGGACTTTCAAGAAAACAGACGACAGAGAAACAGTGTATGCATGGTTCACCTTCTCACATTGGCTCATATATGCCAACAGTGCAGCAAATCCCATCATCTACAATTTCCTCAGTGGTAAGTTTGTAACCTGCCTCATTACTTAAACCAGTTGTGTGAGCTCATTACCGCCCTCTAGTGGACAGTTGGGCCACAACAATACAGCTCACTGGCTTAAAATCTACATCTGATATACAGTATGTTGTGCATATACAAATATAAACTAGGAGTAATTAGATGTTTATGGCCGTGATAATGACATATGCATCTCAGCTACTGTATATCTCTCTCACCCCACCCCATAAATTAATGGTTTCTGGGCAAATTTTGTCTTTTTGTTTTTCCACCAGGGAAGTTCCGTGGGGAGTTCAAAGCAGCCTTTTCTTGCCACGGTCAAAATCAAACTCCGAGGACGAGGACCAGAGTGAGCACCGACAGCCGGAAGTCACTGTCGACTCAAGTCAACATGGACAATGTGTCGCGGATATCGGATCACATAGTGTAGTCTCAATCCAGGTGGGGAATTCTGCTTTCATATTCATCTTTAAGGTTGATATTCAAATTTTACATTTGAATGGGAAAGAAAAGTTTTATGTTTGGTTTCATAAGGTCACTTTAGAGAACCAACCATCCTGTTTTAAGAATAACTTTTCACCTCTTTAACAGGATCCTACACATAGTAAGGGATGGCAATCACTTGTCACTCACAGGACACCATTTGAATGGTAGTATTTTAACTCATATTGTTTGTGTTTTAGGTTAAGTGACATCATTTTGATTGCACATCAATACTTTTATTGTCATATAAATTGTATAGTTTGACTGTGTAAGTGGCCAAAATCTGTAATTATGAGTATTTATTTATATATGTTGTGGTTTACTGTTTTATTTTTCTGTTTTTTACAACAAGAGAAGAGTGGGTGCTATAGAGAATGTGTTTTATAACTACCTCTACCTCATTAGCAGATGTCCATCTTCAGTCATGGCCTTTTTGTTCTGTGCACAAATAGTATGGAAATGATGCCCAGTTAAACGTCATCGACATTCATCAGAATTCTGAATACCAAAATGATACACGCATCAATGGACCTTATTATGTTCCATTATATATTGACAACTTCAGAGCCCAGGACACGCTGTCCTGTCGGAAAAATAGTGGCTGTCATTACAACTAAGTCATTTCATATTAATACCAACATTTTCATTCAAGAAAAGTTCTGAAAAGTGCTTCGGAGAGTTTGTTAGTGATGGAAATCAACAATGTTAGTCCTCAACCATGTACACTGACAAAAGATTTCGCTGTTAATCAAGCTCTGCATTACAGCTTGGCTGAGGCTTCTAACTCAATTAATTAATTTAAAAATGGGACTGATTATCTGAATCAGTGGTTCTCAACCAGAGATCCAGGAAACCTCATAAATATGTGGAATAGTTCATTTCCACAGCTATCTCCTCAACTAGAAACTCAATATCCTTATAGCTACGATACTGTAGGGTTGAACTGTGGTGCCTTTAAAAAATACTTAAACTCTGAGATTTTTGATAAATAATCATTATTAATGTGGCTATAATGACGAAGTGGGTAAAGGCATGTGTGGAAAAAAACAAAACAGTCCTGTGAGTTCAGAATATTTCATAATTTTACTGTAATTCAGCTTTAAAAACCAGGAAATTAATATATATATATATATATATATATATCTTGCCAAGCACATGTGACAACTATAACATTTTGGTCCAAATCCACAAGCAGTCTTATCTGCCACTGAGCAGTTGGGGGTTAAGGGCCTTGCTAAAAGCAGTAAACAAGCAATGTTCTTTCACTTTCGCCTTCAAAAGGCATCATCTTGGCCAAAGGCCTGCAAGGGCAATGTTCCAGTCTCAAAAATGTTTCTTTTTTATAATAATTGTTACTTGTTTGGAAGGACAGCAACCCCACCACAGTTTATTTTATTCTCATGTTTGAGGCATCCTGAGAGGATAACTGCACCACATTTCAGTGAACAGGGATACTCAACAGCAACCACTCAACCAGCACATATATGTTGAATTGTTCAATTAGTGTTTGAAATTGCAGCTTATACACTTACATTGTAATGCACCTGATCACATGGGAAATGTCCTTCAACATAATCACAACTTTGTACTCACAGAATATAGACAAACTCGAACAAACTGAAATACTCAACAAATAAAGCAAATTAATGCAATGTATTTCTGTTCATTGGCTTGTTGGCAAAACTAAAGTTGCCTGCCGTCGCTAGTTGTTGACTCGTGAGTTGTGGTTGCTGAGTTGTGAGATTGTTATTGGTAAAAAGTCTGCTTGTTAAACTTTGCCACAAATGTTTTATTTGTATTTGTGGATTAGAGTGTATTTGTTACTTTTGGTAGTTTTAATACAAATTGATATTTTATCATCTTTAAACTGACTATTACCAATTTAAAAACATAATTCCACATGAACATCATTCAGGGCACAATTCTGGCAACATGCTAGTTTGACGAGATTGTTTTAATTCTTGGATAGATTGAGCGATATCTCTTTTACTTATGAAAAACTCGTGAAATGTTACAACTCACTGGGTGGAGTTAATTGTAAAAGACAGAGGGTTCGATGAAACACCTAAAAAAGTCTGTTTGACTGCAATTCATTCAAAACAATTACTAAATACTATGTGGATACTGTGTGTGGCTATATCCGTCTTTACATCTAAGTCATAAATGTATAGGTATGTTAGCCCCCCGCCCACAGAAAAAAGAGAACAGGCTTGTTCTGTTCTGTGATTGTAATGCTGCTCTGGTTACCGAAAATGAGCCGACGATAGGTGCAACTGGGGGTCTCTTAGCTGACCCCAGCCCTGCCCATGTTGATTCTGTTTTTTACCTCTCTAGAGGCACCTCAGCTAAAACTTTGGGGTTCAGTTACTCTTTAAAGCCACCTGCTTATTCAGGAACTATCTGATACTTGTACCCCTTAGTGGTGGCATTTAGACGACACTGTGGCAAACTGCAATGCATTCATGCACTCCTCTTCCTCAGTCCATTGTTGTACAGACTGGAACCGTTTACAAAATCCTCCATTCCAGTCTTCAGATATATTGCATCCAACTTCTCTATCAGTTTTGCATACATTTTGTAGTTAAATGTACATTTGTTGTAATGGATTTCAGTATAATTTCATTTCTATGTCAATGCTTTGTGATTATTTTGCATTTCTGTTGAAACCTCCTTGTATCTGAATGTTACTGGATAATATGTCATGTTTTGTATCTTGAAACATGATAACATTGGTGAAATTAATATATTTGTTGCTAAAACCTAATTTATTGCTGCTAATTAATGAATATGATATATGGTGTTTTATTTTAGAAGCTTTTGTGATCATCTACAGCAGTTGTGTTGGGTTGTGTTATGATGCAGGTGCTCACGCAACACTCTTGTCTCAGTGGGAAACTAATGATAATACATTGTACATGATTGACATAAACAAAAGAGGGAATAATATGAAAATGGTATGGATTAGTAATAACTTCAATTCTCAGTAATAATTGCAAATAATGGCAAGTGGAATCATTAACTCTGCTCGGTACACATTCAGATAATGTATTTTCACTAATAAAGCATTTTATGCATGACAAGCATGTGTGGAAGAAAATGTTTTATATAATCATGTTGTCACAATTAATAAATATATAAGGACATGTCTTATACTTATGATTGATCAAATTCTATGAGTAGTTTTATATCGCATAAAACAGCAGCAACAGCAACAAGCAAGTTGAGAGAGCAGGACATCATACGTAAACACTGATTTCAAGGAACTGGTACACGTGGTCAACACAAGTGACGTCAACTATGTAATGAGGGAAGGAAAGGAGGCGTTACCTGCACTGAATGTGTATTATGAATGATATGTTTTTGTGGTGGTTCGGGGGTTGTGTTAGACAGTTGATGGCGGGAGCTATTGTCTGAATTACCGGGACCAGCCTGTTTTGTTTGTGAAATGATTCGTTGCAAATAAAGCTACGTAAAGTGAACTCTAATCCAGTCTCTCTCGTTTTCTGTGGGGAATCGATACTGATGCTTCGTCTGTGAGACCCGTGGAGAATTCAAAATTCAAGAATTGTAGTTATAAAATGGTAAAAATGTACAATAAAAGAAAAAGAAAAAATGTAAAATATGTTATTTAAATGGATGGAATGAGCAAAAATATTGACCAAGAAATGTGCAAATGTTCACATTATAAAAGATTAAAGAATATGTGCAATAGGCTTGTGCCAACTAGCAATCAGATTGTTTACTAACTTACCATCAGAACTTAGATGTTTTATAAATCTCTAGAATCTGATGTTTCTAGTGAGAGGAAGCTCTAAGCCCGCTTGTTTTAAATCTCTAATTACAAAGTAGTTATTTTACATGGATCTAATTTATCCATATGCCTGCCTGCTCACCAAAACTTAAGAACAACAAATATGGATTGAAGAAGAATATTTTATTAGACAACATGTTTTGAATTTAGTAAATGACAAACATCTATCATTTTTCAATTAATTCTGACCTTTGGACTGAGGACAGACATAAATAGATGAGGAGTGTCATATCACTTTGTACATTTTGTCGAATGAGGGCTGACGAGGAGGGAGTGACTGACAGAGTAAGAGAGGGGGAAGAAAAGGTGGACTATTGCACGCAATGATTACATACGTTATTAATAATGATAATTACAATGTCAACGTTTTGAATCAAGCTTCAAACTATTCGTTACAGCCCTAGTTATGAATATTATTTGGATTGTGATATTAAAGATACTGTAAGATGCTATAATATTGTCGCACCAAGCACAAACACACAGACCTTTAAAAGGGGGCCATTGTTTGAATAGGAGACATTGCTAATACATATTTTTAAATGTTTCGATATTTTAAGTAAGATGTTCACAGTTTTTATAAATGTTTATTCACACAGGCCTAACTTTAACTGTATTGCTTGCAAAATGCTTAATGGTTAAATTATTTCAAAGCTCCATCAGAGCTGAGCCACGCCGCCGCCCCATGGCGACTGGATTGCATGCGCAAACTTGAGTGACCGTGATTGGACAATATAAAAATAGAAACAATCACACACACTGAGGGCCTTGTTGACGAGAGCAGCTGCAGGCAGGAAGAAACTGTTCTTCTGGCCTGAGGTTTTGATCGGCTATAATCTTTCCGACTGAAATAAAGAGTCTTTTTTTTGTGGTGCAATTTTGTTTGACTGTATGTACTAATTTACGTATGTATTGTCTCCAGTGAAACCTTGCACAGATCCACCCACTTATTCCATCATGTGTCCCCAGCTTCTGTCCTAATGAGCTTTCACAATTTATTAATTAGTTGTTTGTTCCTCACCTTGTATTTCTGCACATCTTTTACCAATAAAGTATGCATTGTACTACATTGTTTATCTTCTTCTGTCTCTTATCTTTGGGTCTAATCTCTCTTAAAAACACGGATAACAAATGGAAAAACACCACCAATGCACCAGTGTTTTAGGTCACGGCAGGTTTGGACCAGAGGTTAAATGAGATGTCGTACCGTTGCTCCACGGACTGAGAAACTGTGATTCAGGAAAATCAATAAAGAAAAAACCTTCATAATAACTGCCACACCCTTGAGGACATCTTACAGTGTAAGCAAGAGGTGCACTCCAGTTGTTCAGTTACATCCAGTTGCATTCAGTCCACTTTTCATTGAATATTTAAAGCTTTCATTTTGCAATAATTTACAAATTGTTTGCTAATTATGGGCAACAGAAACAAGCTCTGAGCCCCACGCTGATATGACGAATTAAAAGTTGCTTATTTACTCATCCAGCAGACACATTAGCATTCATTTGAAATTGTGTTTCCAACAAGAAGGAAAATCAGAATCAGCTTTATTGACTGTAAGAGCCAAATGTGGTGATGAAACTATGGTACTATATATGTACACTGGGTGGTGCTTTTCTGTGTTCCTGGGCTTGTCTATATAGTCAATTAGAACATTATTGACGGCAGGTGTTGGACCCCGGAAAGGGCAAAGGGTTTTGAATGCTTAAATTAACCAAACGTTAATTGTTGGCATGAAGGGACCGGGTTTATGTTCTACCACGGCCGAAGAGAATTATAACTAATCTTATACATCACAACATGTCCGTGGATCATTGAACCGATCACAGTGAACGCAAGGAAGTTGAGACACAACAAGAGCGCCCCAGATCGATGCAGAAGGAGAAACACCTCAGTATTCCAATTATTAGACTGGGCTCCTAACATTGGCCATGTGTGTGTACACTTACATGGAATTTGACTCCGGTTACCCATTGCTCTCGTCGTACATACATATATATATATATATATATATATATATATATATATATATATATATATACACAAATAAACAAGATAAATATAAAAAAGACATTAAAGACAACATAGTAGAACACAGAAACTAAGCATCAACAATAACATTTAACTAGTATGTACAATATCAATAAATATCAAACAATAATTAAAGCTGCGAGCAGCTGTGAACGGGTCCTCGCTGGATCCCGGCACGTTTGGGGTAGCCGGCGGGTCGCCGACTGGCCTCGGAAGGAAACCAGCCAGACCCATGCATGGTCTCAACAAGCGCAGGGACCAGCAATTAATGTTTACAGTTTAATCCTGGCAGTGCAGTAGAGCTACTTAGGTTTCTGCGTCACTGGCATCCGTCATGGTTCCAAATTACACGGGCGAAAGGCATGCTGGGAAAGACTGTCTCAGCGTTGGCCGGCTAACAGCTGTTTGTGTGGCGTGTCTTCCGGTCTGTCTCTTCCTGTTTTGTTTTGTGCGCGAGCGTTACCAAGCATGCAATTGGGCGCTGTCATTTTGATTTAAATCCGATGCTGTTTGGCTGATTTCTTTTGGCCAGTAGGTGGCGCTACGACAATGTGAACATATACTGTGCATCATGTTTCTGTTCGTGAAGAGTAGAACAGGTGATTTAAAATGCATGTAAATGGGATGCAGTTTGGTAGATTTAGTTTGGCCAGTAGGTGGCGCTAGTAGGTTACTATGAATATATAAGTATCTTATATTTAAGCAATAAGGTACCATGTGATTTACTGTTCAGGCTGGTTGAAAGCAGGGTGGAGGATGACACACACACACACACACACACACACACACACACACACACACACACACACACACACACACACACACACACACGTTTATCTATGTAAAGATTAGACCAGGTCATTGAAATTGCCTGTAAATGGGATGCAGTTTCGCTGATTTCCTTTGGCCAGTGGGTGGCGCTATGACAATCTGAACATTTGTCATGTACATGTCCTCAGGCATGGACCAGTGTCATGTATGACGAGTATTGGGGTAATAGCATCATGTATGGAGGAGCTACAACAGCTTTCTCTCACTTAGCGGTTAGCTCAAAGTAGGCGCGTCTTTGCTTCTTTGCTAAAATTAGCATAAATGGGCCAAAAATGGCAAATTGGCCGAGGTACTGTAGCACCCCCTATTGTTCAAATTGGACGCCTGATTTATTGCAAGTTAGGGGATGCGATGTGCACATATACCCCAAGTTTGGAGTCGTTTGTCCAAATAGTGTTAATGTTATGAGTGTTTAAAAACAAGACACGCCCCTAACAGGTTGATTGGTCGATATCTCCTCAACACAATGAGCTATCAAAGAAATTCCAATGCAGCATTGATGATCCAGCTCAAATAATGATAACTACCAAGTTTAGTATGAAAAGGACGTAGCCTTTAGGAATAAACTACAATAATGTGTTTTTCAAAAATTCCAAGATGGTGGAAAATATTCATAGGCGGACTTTATGGGTCTGAGAGGCTTTTTTGTAGAGCAGGTGGAGACGGACATGTGTGAATTTTTTCAAGTCAAAAAAAAATTCTGGGCGAGGGGCGTCGCCGGTCCAACTTGTAGGGGGCGCTAGAGAGTCATTTTTCGGAACTTTTTTTCCCGGTTTTGATACATCCCTATTTTCACCAGGCCTGACAAGTGTTCCAAATTTGGTGAGTTTTTGAAAATGACAAGTCCCCCAAAAAGGCGCCCAGTGTATAAAAATAAGAATCAGAGGAATAATAATAAGAATCCCAGCAATTTCAATAGGTTCCTCTCGGGACTGACTCTGTCAGTCGCTCGGACCCTAAATATGAACATAAGAACAATGACAATGGATAATTCATTTTGGATATTAGTGCAGAAAGGTTGTAATAGTTCAAGTAGTGCAGATGGAGGTGTCTAATTAATTGTTCATCAGAGTATGTCATTCACCCTCCCTGGTCGCAGTTTTTGGTCTCCTGAGGGAAATTACTGGTTATTTAGGTGTCTCATGGTCCACCGCTGTATGTTCAGTTGCTTATAAATAGATTAGAAAAGTTAGATACATTCAAGTAAAACACACACTATGACTTTATCAAGACAAAATATTTGTTTTGGTTGTTCTCTAAGTCTGTTATATTCTTGAACTGCATTCATTGCATGGTGCACAGTGCCGCCTCCAGTAAGTGTGTTACATCCTGTTGACTGTGGGTGGTGTTTCCCAGCTCAAGTTCCAACAGCACCAAGAGGCACAGATCAGCTGCATGAGAGCTTCAGTTGTCCACTGACAGCTTTACAGCAGCAACCATGCAACTGATACATCTGGAAGCTGCGGTCCTACTTGGTGAGTACAGTCTCTACGAAATAACTTTTTACGGTAAAACCCATTCATCTTAATGTTGCTGTGTGTTGTCAAGATATGTACCAAAAACTAAGGACTTAAAGTAGAGCTGCATTTCTGGAAGCCTATAATGCATGCATAGTCAACCATAGTGTGTCTAAAATCAGGGATGTTTAAACTAAATATATGTAAATAGTGTGTAGATGTATTTAATGCAACACATTCACTTAAAAATATGTTTTCACAATAAATGTATTATTGGCATATGCTTGTATTTCAGGGATTGTGATTCCTCAGATTTCCAGTCTCAGCAATTCATCTCCACCTTCTGACTGTTTGGCTGCTGTGGACACCTGCATGTCAAATATATGCAAGTGGAGTGAAGAGGTGTCATTTTACGACGGTGTCTGTGAGGGTAAAAGTGACACATTTCTAATTTACCATTTCTGCTGCAAGGTAGAGGAACATTGTGTTATCATAATGTTTGTGCCATTATAAAAGTAATATAATTTCCTCAGGAGCCTCGGGACATGAAGCTACTTAATTGAATTGCACTCCTTGGAGTAAAGCTTAAATGTAATAACTGAGGCCATAGCCGGGAGCAAAGTTTGTATCAATAAGTAAATAGATGATAATAAATAGGCCATCAAGTGCTGTTCAAATATATGTCTGTTTTGACATTAGAATCATATGATGATAGTGAATTTGATGTTGTCTGCATGTACAATCAGAGGAGAGACCATTAGAGCAGAAACAAACACTTGTTGCTCAAACAAGACCTCGCTCGCTTATGAGAAATCCTGTTTTTCTGCCTCCCTCTTGTGTTTGTGTTATTCAAGATGAAGGGTGCCAAATAAAAGGCTCAGCGGTCTGTAACTTGACCATCCAGACTGTACTGGACCAATTCCCGTCTCTGCGCGGGTGTGTGTGTGACTGGGAGGAGGAGCTTTGTGACTCTATACAAGCGCTGGCCACACAATGCCACCAAAAGCCAGGTGCAGTATTCTCAGTCGTCTCCGTGATAAGCATTTATTGGTGAAATTGCATTTTTGTTTACCAAAGGCGATCCGATGTACTGTTTGAACGAACACTATTGTGCTGCTGAATGAACAACAGACTGGCTTTAACAGGCATTTGTTGGAGAAAAGATAATCATGTTTTCAATTCTTCTTCTAGCAGCTCAGCAGAAGAGGAGTACCGTGATGGACTGGCAGTCAAGCAGTTTAATAGGCTATGGTAATTATTTACCAGCTGCGATAGAGACGTGGGTATTGTTTCCCCTTGTGAGTCTGTGTGTGTCATCATAGCAAACTGTGAACCTCGAGGCACCAACCACTGAGGCGGTTTTGAGTACAATGCCAGGTGTTTTTATGTCTGTGGACAGAATTTGTCACAACTGTGCAAGTAATTCAACTTTATAGTTGTAGCTGTAACGTTTCGTGAAGCCAAATTTGGCCGGAAGTAAGGGGCATGAAGGTAAACATTTTTATCTCAGCTACTGCCCTGTAAAGTTTTGTAACTGCATCTTTGCCATGATGACACATACAGACGCACAAGGTGAAAACAAAACCAGCTTCACTGTCGCAACTGGTAGTAAGACAATTTCTACGGAGTGAATATTTCGAAATAGTCACAAATCTGTATTACATAATATACAAATAAATGAACAATAAAATGTACATATGCACAACGATTTGGGTATTCAATACTTTCACTCCGTATGTATCTGTAATTTAAAAACTCACTCGCTACTTTTCTTTTTGCAGTATACGACAATTCTGCATCCTGCTTGGACCAAATAAGTGTTTGTGTCAGTGATGCAGTTTGCAATAAGTACCTAGCACCTGTCCTTCAGGCTTGCATGGGACAGTGCGACCGTGACCGCTGTCAGCCAGCGACTCAGCAGTTCTATGGCAACATGCCGCACAATGTTGCAGAGATGCTGGTCATGTGCGAGTGTGACACTTCAGATCACACCTGTCTGGAAATGACAACTGCTCTGCACAGCGGTACATGTGGAGGAGGCCAGACCTGGATCTGCCAGGATACAGTAAACCAGTGTGTTGAGGACAGTAACTGCAGGTATGTAGCTCCTCTTTAGTGTATGTCAAACACTAGAAATACTACAGAAGGTACAAAAAGGAGTGTGGGCGTGTTTTCCACTTCAGGATTATCATAACATTAGTATTATTATGAAATATATGAAGCTGTACCAAATTCCAAAAGATAGAAGGTCACCAGAGTCATTATTCATCATCTGGGAAACACATCACATGGACAAAATGATATGGCAATCCATCCCAGAGGCTATTCTCGAGAGAATTCAGTCTGGACCATCGATTGTATATGTCTGGACCAAAGTGATGGACTGACCATAGTGGCCAGTACAAATTACAAGTGAAGTCATGAATGGCTTAGTGCACATCACCCAAAGGTGGACAGAGTACTATAATATTGCACTCAGGTAAGAGCACTGCTACTTTAAAGGAATTTCACTCAAGTAAAGTAAATATTAGGTCAGTTGAAATGTTCCACAAATGTCACTGTTTGACATTTTAAAGGGGAGTGGGTAGTTGATATTGACGCTACTGTTAAATCAAAGAACAGAAGATTGCATTAAATGACTTACAAAACTTACAAATGACATAAGCAACAACCCTCTTACCAACAGACAAACACTCTGCAGTCTGTTCATATTTATTTATATAAAAATATAACTACCAGCCTCAGTATGGCTTCACAAGAATTGATCAGAAGAGATACTAAACTCAGACAACAAAACCAAAAATGATCGACAAAAAATAAAAGCAGCTGTGGGAATAACGGCGCTAGAAAATTGTTTAAACAATCTCATGTAAAGAATATAATCGCAACAGCGGCTGCAGATACTCACGTTACAGCAAAGTAGGGACTGCAGTTGTGAGGCAACAAAGTGGTTGTTTACACTCTCAGCTGGATAATCTTGCAGTGTGAGCATGTCAGCATTTAGCATACTAGCACAGACGCAGCATGTCCCTACTGTACAGGTAACGAACCCTGTGCGTGTGCCACTTATCGTGCTGGCAGGACGGAGCATGAAACACATCCTTAATTAAGATACATCAAACTTTTTATTTTAAACTTATGCCAAATTGCAATAATGATAACTACACCCCACAGGCTTCTTTATATGATTGCGCATTATGCGTTAGCCCCTGGGGGTGAACACGACCAATGAATCGTGAACGCATTCATTTATAACGTATGATTTCCGGAGTGTCACCTCTCTGGATACCGTTCATCATGACTTTTTCAAGCACTGCGTCCATACATAGTACTCAAGAAAAGGTCAAATCTACACACAAAAACGACTTTGTTTCAGTAACAAGAGTAAATGGGATTATTTACTTCCAACCTTAACGTTACCACATGCTTTGACAGTGGCTTGTCATAGTATATATTTTAAGGCAAATCTCCAATTTGCATTTTAATAAAGCTGAAATGTCACATTGACAATCTTCATATCACCGGTGCCGTGAAGAGGCTCTGTTTTGTATTTCCCCATAGCCCATTTGATGTGGGATTACTGAAATAATGATCTACACCAGGATGTTGAAGATAATGTATGATGATATGCCCTTTTTGTATTCTCCATAAAGACCCAGAAAGCAAAGCCCCCCCAGCAACCGCACCTAAACATTATTTTATTTTCTTCACTAGAGACCTTTTGAAAACCTTCCGAGCAAAATGCTGGAGCCCTGAAGACACCCAATGCAGCGAAAGTGACCTCCAAAATGATGAATGTATCACCCGGATGGATCCAGCTTTCATCCGTGGTGCAGATCCGGAATGTAAAATTGCCTTTTTGGCCACTCTGGGCACAGCACTGCACTATCCTTGTGCATGCAACGGGATGCGCAATGACGATATGCTGTCGTGCAACATGATTCATGACGTGCTTCATAATAGATCACACTTCAGTGAGTATGGATTTTGATTTACATTCCAGTATTTTGTTACATTTTGTTTATTAGAAACATTTTGAAGCATGTTATGTGTATTCCAGTGACACCTTGGAAAAGCAGCAGTGGTCCAACTAAACCTCCTGAAAATGATGAATCTGAGCAAGCTCCCACAGGGTCACATGGTAAATTGACTTTTGAAATTCAGTACTTTATATACTGACTGAAACTGGTCAAATGAAATCCAATACATCAGAGTGCAGTGCAGTCCAAAGACTTGTAGGTTGGATCCATTAATTGGAGACTGCCTCTTGGTGTCTCTGTGATTGTCTAGCGACGTGTACAGTAGCTAAAGTGTGGATTAATATTAATACTATTTTTAATATATTGAATGTTGAATATATTTTTTACATTTCAGATTACCTACTGTATGCTTTTGTAACTATGCTACTCGTTGGAGTTGTTATATTAATACCTCTGTCCGTTGCCAGTAAAATATGGTAAGTGATTACATCAACATAAAAAAATGTAATGTCTCTCGGATGTCTAATGCTTATACGACAAATTCCTTTTTACTTTCAATTTTTTTTTTTGTCTTGTAGGATGTTGAGAAAAGACAAAACTAAATTTCACCATCCGGAGAAAAGTACCTGTGTTGTTATTCTCTGATGCTCATTCATCTGTTAAATAATACATACATGATAATACACTGATACTTCATTATAGCAGCATTGTGAGATACAACAATTGGTCTTGGTGACAGATGTTGAAAGGAGGCATAATTATTGTGAATTCAGCTGACAGTAAATCTATTTAAGAGGGTGGATAACAACCTATATTGTTTTGTTACAGTTATAAATGTTGCACATTTCATCAGTACTTTTCTTTCTTCTTCAGAATAAACTCCACTCTCAACAGTTGTAGTTTGTTCAAAATGCTGCATCATTTCAGAGGTGACATGCTATGTTTTGATGCACAGTCCAAAAAGCAGTTTTGAAGGAAAGATCACACAAGAAAACTGTATTAATAACTCCCAATGAGGAACTCATATAGATAACAAACAATATAGACATTGCATTCACAGCACACAACAAATACGGATCTAAAAACAACTTTTATACAGTGACCTCATGTGAGTACAGGGTTAGGCCAGTCACTGAGCGGGCTTTTCTGATCATCTTATTGATGCTGTTTTTATCATCTGCTGACCCTTAATTAATACAGGGGACACCCCCTCCTTCTTCCTTCTGAAGAACTCCTTAATCTTCCCAACAGTTCATTTAAAAATGTAAACCAGATGACAAATGATTCAACTTCTAATTTCTCGGCCGGTGTAATGCTGTTTTTTTTTTGTCCCTTTTACCGGCTGTCTTTTTTAGAAAACGAGATCTGAAGAAAGAATCTTTTGTTAAAAATGGAATATAAACACATTTGTAAACACATTTGTATAACCTTAATGAAAGAAGTTCGAAAGAATATCAATCAATATAGAGTGAAAAATAGGTGGGTGGATAATAAAACCTGGTGAACTTTTTCCAGATCAGAGTTAAGAGTTAGAAAACAATGCAGAGTAGTTTTACTGCTACGACTACTACTCGTTTCTTTTGAAGAAAGATTAGTTTGAAAGAACAGAAAGCACGGAGGTGTAATGCTTTGGACTGAATAATATAACTTTGGGATTTGGGAGATAATTATATGGTGTGTGAGTTCACTGTAATTATTAGACTCCAGAGGTACATCGGTAAATCCGGATGTCGTCAGCTTAACATTTAATAATCCTCTGCTGCCTCTCTTGTCTAAAACATTTCACATAACACTACTAGCCAAATAAATGAAAGAAAGGACAGAATCAGAGGGAGGCACTAGTGGAATCATAGTAATAAACAGCGTCAGACATCATCATGTGTACCCTCCCACCCCCCCTGGAGCTGTAAATGAGATGGATGAACATTTGAGGGGGCCGGGAAATTATCCTCTTTTTTCCTTCTTCTGTTCTGCATCAAACCCTTTTTGTTTAACTCAGACAGCCTACAACAACAATCAACAATTTTTGTTGAAGCCTCTTATTTCGTGCTCATCTTTTCAACCATCTCTCTTCGGGTTGACGCCTGCTCTTCTCTCAGGGCTTCTACTCTCTCTCAGGTCCCCCTGTTCTCTGTTCGTCCTCTCACACTGGTTTTACTGGAAGGTTTCAGCGCTGAGAATCTTTTTGAGTGAGAGTGCACCCTGTGAGTGGCATGCACTCTCACCGTGATCCTGCATTACTTGCCGTTGTATCCTGGCTGCTGCTAGCAGCACGAGGGCATTAATAAAATCCACTTGTATCTAATAGCCTTTGGCTGGAAGGCAGAAATAAATAGTATTTGGTTAGTCCCAACCTATATCAAAGGGCTACACTTGCAGTTAAGACATTCTTTCACCTAATTCAAACAGATGAATGCAGAGGAGCTCGATGGTTGGGGATGATAGTTGGTCTGCTGCTTTTGTCGCTTGGTAGTATGAACATAGCTTTAGTCTAAAATATAAATACTGCTTTAAATGTTGCTTCAAGTTTAGCACAGGTCAAATTCATCTTTATGTACATTGTAAAGTTACACATTTTTACAACTGAAGTGCAAAGGCACCAATTGTATTGATACGAATCAGGCCTCCAACATTTACATTTATGAAAGTCTTTCTTTTTGTATCGGCTTTAGCCAAGAGGTCAACACACCTGCAGTAATTTAATGCTAATCCCCAGGCTGTAAAAAAAGACCCAGATTAAAGTGCAAGGACTTTTAAACAACCTTCCCAGCTGAAAGGAAACGCACTTTGATAAATTAACAACATATTAAATCCCTCACAAGCGTGCTCGTTATTGTATATCTGCATCGTGAATTCCATTCGTCTACAAGCAGCTCTGAGCATGATGATACAAACATATCTCTGAGCATGTAAGAGACTGCACTTGAATACATAATTGTATGCAAACCTGGTGACGAGGGACAATTGGAGGTTATTATCACATGCTAATACATTCATGCAAATGTACCAGTTCTCTCACACACAATGGTGGGCCGTCAGGGCCTACTAAGCCTTCTCTGCTTGCTGGCCTAAACAGAATCACAGTTATAGCCATTTTATTATTTTATTTTATTTTATAATTAAAAGTTATATCTATTTTATAATTGAGTTGTTTTTCACAGGTAGAAAATCCACAGCCCGCCACTGCTCACACACCTATTCATTCAAGTCACATTTTTGTTAAACCTGTGTGTCCACCAAAATCCGACTATCTTTCACACATTTTAATTGGACTAAATAATTGATGGGAACAGGTGCCTGAAGTTAACAACAAAGCGAGAGAAAACAAGTAAGAAACGGAATCCTGATGAGCTGGACAGAGACAGCCACAATGGTTATTCTTTCTATATTTGGATCATCTCAATTCCCCAGCATAATGGGACATGAAAAGCCAATTACCTGATAATGACACAATACATACACCATTTATTATTTGCAATCAGGCTTTAGATTCCATTTCATTCATCGTTTAGTGTCACATTCCATTTCAATCTTCATATTTGATCATGTTTTACAGAAAGCACATTAGGATATAAACAGAAAGGAGGAAACACTCACACAAAGGATCCTCCCCGAGAGTAGCTTATGTCATGGTAAAAGCTTTTTTAGTGGCAAAAAACGATCATGGGGCACTTTTTAAATGATCTTTGGCAAACCTGAGGGCAAACACTGTTCAGAGACGACTTTTGAATTTTTATTTTTGTGGTAGATTGAAAGGTCTCTGTTTTTTTGTTGCTATTCATACGTTATCTGACTCCGGTAGGAAAAGCTGAAAAGATCTTTCAGAGTAAAGTGCATAAAGAGATATGCATATTTCAAAAGCAGGATGGACATTTTTCTGTTTATTAACAACTGCGTTGATAATAAATTGAGTTCAGCGAGTTGTCAAAACAGACTATATTCATATTTTGTGACATTACTTTATAAGGCCACTTGGAGCTACGCAAAGTAATGAAAGTGACTGACTTTTACTGAGTTTATTATATGAGTCAAATAAATATAAGAACGTTTTGAAATAGAAGTGAATAATAAAACTTTAAAAAGGCCCGTATGTGTTATCTGGACATGCATCAAAATCAAAAGCCTTCTTGATAATCAGCCTTTGTAATGTTCAACCATACAGAGCAAAGAAATAAGCCAACCAAAATATCACACAAAAAACTTGATGTTCATAATGATCCCTCGAGTAATTCAGCCTTAAAGTAATGAACAAAAAATTTGGAAATGTATTGAAAGGTAGAGAACTGAACTCAAAAGGGCTGATTTGGGAACACAAAACAGAATGTTGTGAATAAATCTTGAGATGATTTGGACAAGACGCCTGTGACTTTAATACGAGGATCAATGTACTTCAACTACAAAAGCAAAGGCAACATCTGAAGGCAGCAACAACAAGGGAAGCACTTTAAAGGGGGTCAAATATCTAAATATATTCCTTTAAGGAAACACATCACAGTGTTCTGCCTCCTGCCCGGGCAACCCTGGAGTTTGTCTCGCGCCGTAAAGCATTGCAGATGAAGTCTCCGGCCTCTATAACTTTGGGAAGGTTGACACCCTACGAAGAAAAGTATTGTAGCATTAGTTAAGATGAAATGTCTTCAAGGGGATTTTATCTTATGACAAAAAGTGTCAGCTTATAGGCAGGCTGTTCACGAATTTAAATAAATGTGTGCAACAGGTGAGAGAAAACTAAAGTGCAGTGAAAATATCCCGCCAGCAGGGGTAAGGATTGTTATACAAATTGCCCCTGAGACGGGGCACGCAACACTGTGGGCTTGTGCAAGTTGTGTAAAACCACTGATATTATAAAATAAACATTTACAGGGCAGTGTGTTTGCAGAGCGATCTGTTTATGTAAATAGGCTGTGAAAGATTGTTGAGTTAGGTTGATCTGTTGGGATTAGAGAGACATAAAATACAAAGTGCACTGTGAAGACATACTTACCGTTTCAATGCCCATGCCATGGAGCATGTAGAGGACATCCTCTGTTGAAACATTGCCAGATGAACCTTGAGCGTATGGGCAACCTCCCAGGCCAGCTACTGCAGAATCCACCACACAGACCCCCATCTGCAGAGGACACACAACAGAGACGTTCAGCCCATCCACAGAGGCTTCACCTCAGGTAAAACAAAGGTCCTTGTTCTATTGGATTGTTCTGCCCGCTGCAGCGTGCCCTGCCAGGGCTGCGGTCGTGTTTTACAGCTGTTCAGGAGAACTGTGGGCTTATGTCCTGAGGAGGGCACAGAATGTCCCGCAGTATGGCTTAGTCATCCTCTTTGTCAGCTTAAACCACTAGCACCACATAATTACATCCCTGTTTCAACAGAATATTTCATATGTTTCTGATTCTCCGGGTTACTCATGTTTTTACAGCACTACTCTACCCTTAACCATGCGGATTCACTTTCTTGCCACATTGAGGAGACGTTTTTTTTATTCAGCTGGACGGTGTCCTTTTACATTATAAATGAAATATAACAACATGCAAATAATTAGACATGTCATGAATAATTTCACTGATGACCTTGGTTACACATTATTCTGTCCTCTTGTGGTGGTGGTGCCTGTAAGAGATTTATTTTAAGGTTGTTTACATGTTTGGTTCATTGGCTGCTTACAATCAACATAGCTGTTATATTTTGTGGGAAACTTTTATGGTATTTTTTCTTCCACTGCCAACAATAGAGTCTTTCATCGGAAAATGAATGATGCGTTTTCAATATTTTTTTTCTGATTTAATACTTTTGTTGGACGGCTTAATTTACTGCTTTTGTTTTGATGTTAATGGTTTAAATAGAGTTGATTCATATAGATATATTTTACAATTCCTCAGAATGCACATAAAGAGATAAATACTGCAATTCTGGTCATTTAAGTGTCTATCCTAACCCCAAGTGTAACCTTTCTTTGTTTTCACACCAAAAAACGATGAAGCCAGAACTTCAGTTTTGCAATCATTACGGCCTAAGGTCTCGGGATGTTTTCCACATGTCCCTGGGATCGTCGTGAGAATATTAAAGATGTTTTCCAGCTTCCGTGGCAAAGCCAGATGTCAGAGGATCCCACAGTGAAACAAAAAGAACACACGGATCCCCTCAGTGGCATTGAGTCATAAAGGACCTTCACCCCAATGAAGCAGAACCAAGCGAGCTAAATTAAAAGGATCTATATTGCCTTTTTTCGAACAATGCTGCTAATTGGTTGCTTTTCCTCCAGACAAGAACCTACTTCTTTCAGGGGCCGTCTGAGCCAGCCGTAATTGCTGTTTGTGTTGGCAGGGCAAGAGGAGGAGGAGGTGGGGTGGAAGGAGGAGGAGATCTACTCCGGTGTGTGCAGAGCACGAGATTTCCAGACCTTGGGTAAGGCCAGAGCAGGATATTGTACAAGGCAGATTTTTTTGGATAGTATAAACACAGAGTTGTTATCTACCATGCCAATCCTCTCACTTTCAGCTGCTAACCGTGTAAGGCCAGGGGTCCTCAGCATACTGTTTCAGAGAGGAACAAAACGGACCTTTCAGCAGCGGGCCCTGTTCCTCTGGACACTAATCGTGCAGGAATTGGTGGTCAGCAGCTCGAGCTTGCCAATGCTCAGTTCGGTTCACACTGCCCAGAAACCAGATGTGCACTCGGTGTTAAAAAGCCATATTCAGTGAGCTGTGGCCATATAAAAACAATACATTCCTGGGTAAAGACACAGTGCATTTTCTAACTCGCATGATTTGGGATAAGCTTGTTGACATTGTACACTCCGAATGGACGAGGCTGAAGATGGACAAGCTCCCATTTTTGGTTTTCTAACTGCGTCAGAGAGAAAGGGAAAGAGAGAGCGTGCATTCACTGAAAGATATGAAGCGGTGATGCTTTACCCACTGCTACATAAACTGAGAGGCTGAAAGAAGCTGTCACAGATCCGCTGCTGACACATTTATCACCTCTTTCCAGGAACACATGCATGAGCTTGCAACGGGATATTAGAGGGCAGCTCGGAGAAATACAAAACAAACATAGATAGAATAAATAAATTACATTTTTACTGTCTAATCACATCATTCACCCTCCATATAAACTATTCATGGTTTACCTGGCTGCATGAAAGCAGAACAACCAATAACCACCGCAATCCGTCTTATTATAGAAAAGCTGTGTGGTCAGTAAAAGGTAAAGAACATTATCAAATCAAAGCATATTTTCCTTAATTATCCCCAAAAAGAAAATCTATTTGGCTAAAACGTCAGACAATTGATTAAAATATTATAAAACTACAAATTGCCATATACACAGACTTTGTTGAATGCACCTGTTGCACCCACTTTCATTTTAAATATTTAAAAAAATACCAGAAGAGTGTGTGCTTGTTGTCTTCATGCGTCCTTTGTTTGGCTTAAAAGATTATACTTTTGTTGTTGTTTGGTCTTGCATGAGTCTGTTCTGTAATTATTTATTGTGTTACTATATATTCATCATTTTATGCTGTATCCTCTTACAAACACTTTGATGCTGTTTTGTATGGTTTTTATTTAAATTGTAAAGCTTTTTCTTTTAATGTATTACATGATCCTGCCAGAGAGCTGCAGGTGAAAATTAGCCTTAATACCAATTCTACATCATATAAATGTTAATTAATTTGTGTTGACCTTGATGCATAAATAAATAAAAAGAAATGAAGCGTAAACACAATTATTTCCTTTACTGTAAAACTATAATAGTCTGCACTTGCAATGTGTTTTTTTTGTTGCTTTTCTAATCTATTCTATAAATAAAATGTACGTACAGTATATTGTAATATTTGTTTTATTTAATCAAATTGATTGTTTATTTAAACTTGTTATTAAATTTGATTATGTGGGATTTCAAAAACAGCACTTCATGTACTGTTACACCATCATATCAACATCTGACAACGATAAATCAAGGAATTACGCCATGAAGTTATAGTGTACTACTTCCTGTTCGTAAAACAAAGTCATTGACCTTGCCCAGCTTCTTGCTCGCAGACAGCTCAAGTGCGAGCACAAACAGTTTCTACTGTATTCCCCAGCTGCAGCAGTACACAATACACCAAAATTGCAGGTAAGAATAAATCATTTTCTTGCCAAGCCTGTGAAATCTAAGTACATACGTTGTCATTGTGTGACCTGCCAGGAGTAGGTTTGTAACAAAGCCCCCCGCCCCCCTCGGACCTTCTGAGAAAAAAAGAGAAAAGGTACAAAGACTGAGGAATGTCTTTATCAAGAACAAAAGAGGTGACTCAAGGCTGACAGCGCTGGGGGAATTCATTTCTCTCCCAGTTGGTGGTGTGGACTTCTGGCACACTAATGAAAAGCTATGATAAAATCTTTCATTTCCATCTTGTTTATGGGTGAGCAAATGGTAGGCAAAATATCCCCGGCTGCTATTATTTTCTGTGGCCACGGGGCAGCTGTGATGAATCATTCTAAATATGATCTGGAGGAATTTAACCGTCTCTCTGTGCTTTCTCACTCCTCCATCCAAAATCAAGGATAATTTTTGTAACATTGCCTTCTTTACACACGGCCATTGTTGAGCTGTTCTTCAGCACGATGTTGCTGCAGGGTCACAGAATAGCACGGTTGATAATCAAGAGAAATGCATAAATAAGTAAGAATTCTAAATACTGTAAATAATGTTGTCTTGTGTCCTGACAGAGATGACTGTGAATCATGTTTTAGGATTGTATCGAGAAATGTTTTGGTGCAAGAAATATTTGTTTGCGAGTATCAGGTCACAATACTATATACTGCCGTGTATTCATATCGTATATATTTACTCGACAGGAATGCAGTAAGAGAACAGTTACAGTGAGTGGAAAACACCAGCTACGTATGTGGTAACTCATTATTGTATTTACCAGTATCAACAATAAGGTGCTTTTTCTCAGTGGGAGTGTGACTCTTGTTAATTAAACATTTCCAGGTCTTAAACATAGGTCTTTGTTATAATGACTTCACCACAGTAATTATTAGGCAATTTACACACACTAAAAAGGCACAGAGCATAATTGTCTTCTGCACATGAGCTATTTAAAAGTGCTATCAAAGTTTCTCGAGTTGGGTCTGCCATTCATCACGTGCTCAGCAACAAGCGAAAAAAAGGATCATTTTCCGCCGGCCTTTAAGCACAGCATTGTCAGAGAGTTCAACAGCCAAGCGACAGATGAGTTAGGAGCCCCTCAGGGCCCTTCTATCCACCTAGCTCTCAGTGGCTTTGTCCAACAGACACTGAATAGGTGAGCCTTTGTGCTGACCCCCTCACATCTGTTGACCCACCCAGCCCCCAATGAGCTTCCTCCTCTGCAGTGACAATGTGCTCCAGAGAACCGATACAGCCATATCTGCGTTACCTCTGGTTTATGTGTGGCTTTCTGGCAGTTTTACACTCGCTACCTGCAAATCTGTGAAAAACACCCCGACAAGAGCTCCTCCACAGGGATTTACAATCTAATTACATTTTTGCGAGCTGTGTATGGAAACAGAGTTTATTACTGTAATAGTCCACACTGTTTTGTTTCCTTCACTTGTAACACATGTGCTCTGTGACAGAAGGGCCCATTGGAAATATCTTGTGTTCATTAAGATTCCAGTTTTTTTTTAGTGGACAGTTTGTGAATCATCTTGCTTTGTGGGGAGGCTGAGATCATGTTTCTTAATGCCCCTCTTCCTTGTTGACTGATGGTTCCTGTGTTTCTGTGTGTCCCATTGTGACCTGCACATTTGTTTTGTGCGTTCTTGATACTCCCCAAAACAGAGGATACATTCATAATGTCGTAAACTGACATTTTGTCATTAAAGCTCAGGCCAGATTCTGGTTTACAGTCAATTTCATAAACATTTGGACAGTGGTACATTGTTTTACACCTCATACTCCAAATTACAGTATGTAGGTAAGAAGAGAATGTCAACAGCATTTTTTAGATGTATGTTAGATGAACACTTGTATGTGTAATCTCTCAAATACTTGATATGATTTCAAATGGACAGAATAAATGGCAAAATCCAACATTTTGATGATACATTAATTTGATTTTGCCTGATTCCAGTGGAAAATAAGCATGACTTATCCTTTGCTCTTAAGAATGAAGGAAATGAAGAAAAGATGCTGTCTTTGAATGTACTGCAACTTCTGCCCCAAAAGATGTCTAAAGAGATGCATTGGGAGCATCTTAATAAAGGATTATCCCAAGCAGGCATAATGATTTATACCTCAGAAAAGATTTGTGATCTCTGCAGTTACTTAAGGAAGTTGAAAGATATCCTGGAACATGAATCATCACCTCAAATTTGCTTCCACATCTGGTTGCTCCTCTTCATGTCATCATGATTAAGAACATTGATTTATGTAAAGGCTGCATGGTCATTAATCCATAATCGGCTTGTGGTTCTCCACAATAGTGGTCATAATCATCATATGGAGATAGATGTGTATGTGAAGGACAAGATACCCAGAGAGTGCCTGCCAAAGTAAAGCTGTCAAACAACTCAACATGAGAGAATGGATCAAGTGGATGATGCATTACTGTCTTTTGCTTGAACAGAGGAGAAATATTAAAGTAAATGGGCCTCATCCTCTATCAGTGCCAGTATTTGTTTTCCTCCTTTTTCAGAGATCCAACATTACTTGAGATGCAAGTTCTCTCCTTCACTCTCATTTAAAGACGTCTGTTTGATGACTGCCAGATTTTGAGAATTTTCAAGCTCCTTCCTCTGCGTTTCCCAGAATTCACAGGTCCCTCCACCCAACTTTTGGGACAGTCTTGGAGCCGTTCCCCTTCATTTTAAGAACTTCCAGAAAAATGCCAGGTGCCTTGAGCGATTAGTAAGGCAGCACAGTCCTGCCAGAGAGAGAGCAGCACCTTGTAAACCTTTACCGCAATTTAATTTAGAAAGATGGATGGATGGCAATTAATCTGGGTTTGGGGTTGAGCTCTTATTTGTGTGTGTGTGTATTTTTAAAATTTTCTTTTGCTTTCATTGTTGATGTTTATGTCTTTATGTCTACGGGCCCTCTCAGAAATAAAATCACTCTCAGTGTGTATCCTTGAGGCTTTAAATCATTTTTAAAGAGACCTATTTGGATGTGTTCATCTTAGTTTTTACAATCATCCTTTATATAATAAAACTTCTTGAAGGACTGTGAAGGTATAGTCATTGCTTAATAAATGTATGCGTTTTTGCAAAATACGGTTAATGGTAATTTGGCTGATGTCTTGTATTTTTGTCAAAATAATTTAAGTCCATGTTTGTAAGTGTTGACTGAAATATTCTGAATCTTTTTTCAGCACTACTTCTGCTACTACAGTATTACATAAGCACACTACTTATTCTGCTACTGGTGACAGTAATAATAATGATCATGACATTATAAATCATTGTGGTCAAAAGTAGTAGAAGTAGTTCTGAGACGACTCTTCACACTCCACGTGTTGAGTTCTTACCTGAAGTGCAGTCAGGATGTTGGGCAGTGCTTGTCCATACGTGTCATGGCAGTGAACTGCTAGAGCGCTGGTCGGCACCTCGTTCATCACACTCTGCAGCATCTTACACATGGAACCTGGTGTACCAACGCCGATGGTGTCCCCCAAGGAAATCTCGTAGCAGCCCATTTCATACAACCTCTTTGCCACCTAAAGAATAGTGAAACTGTGGTAAAATGCCTTCATGAACAGGAAATCATCCAAGAAAAGAATGAACCTTAACCAATGTAATTTGACAGTACGTGTGTCTAGAAAAACTTTACTTTGTAATGTGATAACGTTTCATGAATATTTTCTCGAATGAAAGTTTCAGTAAAGATTAAAGTACAATAAGAATGTTATCTCACCTGAGAGACTTTGGAAGGTTCAATGTGTCCCTCGAGGGGGCATCCAAGGGCACACGAAACATATCTGAAAGAGGATGTTAGTGAGCATTTAAATGTGTTTATGTAACTTTTGAAAACATTTAAAGAACTATAAAAAACTGAAGAACTAAATACACTGCATTTAACAACAATTCTCAGTAACATGGAGCACTTCAAGCTGCTGATTATTCTGGCATTGTGGTTTCTGTATTCTTTGTAGGAAGAAGATTGCTGTTGTTTCTGATATGTTTTGTTATTTTCTCTGTTCATCTTTTTGTCAATGAGATGTCTCAAAGGCATACACAAAGAGTCACATGAGATTTGGTTTTCAGATTGGAGATGAGATCTTGGTGGTGATCCAGATCTTGATTTGAGCAGTTTTTGGCACTTGGAAAGGAACATTGTTTGCACCAAACCACTGATGTTTCCATGTTTTTGGATGGAGATGTTCATCTAAGATAACATGCACTACAATTGAACTATATTCAGTAACCTACCCCATTTGGTTTGTTTTAATGTCCATCTTCACTTGTCGTTCACTAAAGCATATACTGTATATAACCTAGTGAACATCTGGAAGTCTGATATAAAGCTTTCTTTAGTGCATGTGTGTTTTCTCCTTCATATAGAAACTGTAGTTCTTTCAACAGTGTTTTCATTTAGAGTAAAAAAAACACACACTAGATATGTGTTTTTTCACTCGTAGGTGAAAATTGATATCCAGAATACTAACCCACGGACTGGAATTTGTCGCTCTTTGGCAGCTTTAATGACTTCCTCAAACCGTAGCATGCTTTCATCAATAGAGCAGTTAATATTTTTTTTACTGAAGGTTTCAGACGCTGATCCAAACACTGCTACTTCAGTAGCACCAGCTGCAACCTTAAAACAGGAGAGAAAAAATAACGTGTAAAGCTGTTTTGCAAGTGTATGAATTATATGGAGAAAAAAAACTAATGTAATGTCAACAGTTAACTCAAATTAACAAGCATGGGTAAATAGCGGATTTATAGCAGCAGAAATCATAACACTGGATAGAAAATGAATGCTTACAGCATCCTGAAAGCCTTGCATGTTAGGTGTCAAAACAGGGTACCGAACATGAGGTTCTCTCTGGATTCCTCTGAGGACATCAGTGTGGTCTGCCATCTAAATCAAGGGGGGAAACGTATGATGTAGAAAAATAAACCTTTCACATCATCTGTGAATACATCATCCTGCACAAATGTTTTCGCAAGCTCGTGCAGCAGACATTCCATAATGGACAGAATTACTTTTTCATTTCACATATCTCAGTCAGTTAAATGGGTTCAAAATGGTTCATGTTTGTTCTTTTTCAGGAAGTAAATAGTGGTACAATTTATGACAGGGAATGAGAGGGTGACTATATGAAGGACTCTTAAAATACTCTTTCCCAAAGTATTTGTGGGTCCAACAAGGATGCCAGAGGAGCAGAGTTTCCTCAGTAGTTATGCAGACAAGAAAGAGAGACTAATAAATCACTCAGCACTCTTTTGCTGTGCACAAAGAAGAGTTATTACCTGCGGTACCCACTTTGAAGAGACAAAGCTGGTGGCCTCGATCACAGGCAGGCCTGTTCCTGAAAGCATGTCTATCAGCTGGATTTTCACCCCTGTCGGAACAATTTCCTGGGGAACAATGAAACTGAAACTGTCTTTCTGGATTTGATTCCACTCAAGATGGGAGGTATAACAAGCAGATTTTTTGTTGCGCCGCTTGCCATTCACATTGCTATCTATGTTCAGATGCAGAGTCTTGCACTTACTTTACTTTAAGGTTTCTCAAAATATACAATATTTCCTATAACACATTGTGGGAAATACAATTATCCCTGCATCCACTGCAATCTGTAAAACTGCATGTGTGCAATAAGTAAATGATAAAGCAGTGACACGCTAAGCATAGTATACTAAGCCAGAAGTCGTGTCATCTTTCCTATTCAATTTCAAAGAAAATGTGAAACATATGCTCCTGGCAATTATGGCACACAACCCATATGTTATTGTTTCATGTTCGGAAAATGGGGCTTTCCCTGGGGTGACCATGCATAGTACTACAAAAAAGGGTGCATATTTATGAATATAAATAAGATCTTTGACTAAAATGACGGTGTATAATTTACCTTTTCATTTTGAAGTCCATCCCTCGGTCCAACTTCAACTATTTTAACAAACTCTGGATACTCATGTCCAGTAACGGTCTGGAACAATATCAAAGAGGATAAGGAGAAGAGAACAAGGAGAACACAAGCAGTCAGTCATCCTTTTGGCAATGGATGCTCCAGGACATGTTTTTAACGTGAACAACTGTCTACTTCAAAGCCAGATGAAACCCGAGAACCAAAACACAGGCCTGTCTTGACATTAGGATGCAAACTCTGGATATGTCTCATCGAGGGAAGACTGGGACAGGCGGTGAGGGTAACTCCAGACAAACCACACGTGATTGACTGAGAATCAGGGTATTTTCCTGATCTGCACCTCATATTTCTAGAAACAAATCCTTATTGAGTTCAAACATGGGTTCCTAACAAAGATTTAAGATTATAACAATATATTTGGTTTAAGTACGCTTCTTTAACTGAGTGACATTTAAAAAACTGACTCAAAAACTGCTGCTACAATGCTATCCAGTCGATTTTGGTCCATCGAAACCAAATAAGCTAATGCTAAGGCAGCGAGCTAATGGAGTTGCAAAGGCCGAGACATGTTACCAAACGGGGCCTTCCTTCACACCCAGCGCACGTGGAGCAGCATTAGCACTCTGTTGGACTCATTTTTATGTCTACCTGACACATGCAAGTCAAATACTGATGCTTCCCTTGCCTCCGTTGTCCCCAACTTCTGAAACACTTGGCTTGCTGGTCTACACAATCTTCATGAGCCGATGTCACGGGTAACGGGAGCTATGGAGCACGTGACTGGAGTAAGCTGCTCTGTTGAGCTAACGCTACTTGTTTGTTACTTGAGTAGTTTTATTTCATTTTTAATTTTGCTCTTTTTAATTCACAGTATGTATTTGTAATGAATTTGTTGTCATAGATTAAACTACCCAACAGTATATATATTTGCCATAGTTTTAATTAATATGACAAAATGCTGCTTGCTGCTGCTGCTTCAGTAACGCTAATACTGCACATTAAGTACATTTATCTTTGGTAGTGAGCATTATTACATTTGAGTACAATTTCGAACACGTGGCTTATACTTGTAATGTAGTATTTTATACTTTTTTGAGGGGTACAATTGAAAACGAAGACTACAGGTTTTGATAAGACAGAACAGCTTGAAAGCTCAGACTCAGCCATTCAAGAAATGTGCAGTCCATAATACCAAAACAATGGACTATAAGTGACTAAAAAGCTGATGTAGGTCTACTGCAGTGAAGTGCTTCTTGAGTGATTTGATTGTAAATATTAGTCTATATTTGAATTAATACAAACTTAGTATGTGATCAGTAGTATTTCAATGGAAAGAACCACCATAGCAGCCTGTTTTTACACATGCAATAAACAAATAGCCTATTCTTCTTGTTAAATTAATATTCATTAATCCTGTTGAGGCAGCCTAATAAAGTTATACAGCACAACAAAAACGCAAGCATCTAGCCTGCATCCTTAGTCACACATATAGTATGCAATCTACCTATCTTATTTAGGGCAATGCAGTAATATGTAAAAGTAGAGAAAAATTTCCATTTAAAAGGACATTACATAAACAGCAACAAAGAGGATGCCCAGCTGCCAGCCTCAGATGACAGCGCTTATGCTGCAGTGCATCCTCTCTGTCATGATAGTCATGTGGCAGAGCATGTGCAGCAGATTAGAAACAAGAAAAACAACGCCCACCTTCTCCTCCAGCAGCCAGCGTTTCAGCCATGGGTAGTCCTGGATGAGTTGCTCATAGCTCAGGCAGTGCTTCACTGTAGTGGGTACGTTACCCATCCGGATGGCTGCTCTTCAGCCTGCTGCACCTCCGTGTCCTCCACCTGCGCAGACTGCTGCAACCACTATAGCAAATCGAAGCGAATATGCTAATGCAGAGGCCTAGCGATGATGGAGGGCCCAGCTGCATGGGGAGATGGAATTAGAGGACGGCTGCAGACGGTGATTCAGCAGTTGCCATGGCAGCCACATCCCTACTGTACTAGGGAGGGGATCAAAACAGAGGGGGATGGGGGAGAGAGAGAGAGAGAGAGAGAGAGAGAGAGAGAGAGAGAGAGGAAATGGTGTGTAGCAAATGGAGCGATATGGGAGATTAGTGCTGCACTTTAGACTGGGAATTTGGAGGAATGTTACAATATGTGCATCCATAAAGGGAAATGCAGGTGCAGGGCATAGAAAAAATATACGATAATGAAAGACGAGTTTGTACAACCGCAGTTGGACTTCAAATGATAGATAAACAGGATAAGAATTGAGTGCTTTCTTCCATTACTAAAAAGTCTTCCAGTTGATGTGTTATATCTTCGGTAAAAAGATTAGATACACATTCAACTCCCTGTTCTAATAATGGAAGGCGTCGGGGAAACAGGCTGCTTTGGTTGATCTCTTCTGACCTAAACAGTTGAAGGGTTTCCATTGCCAGACGTGCCACTGCTGCCAATGTCAACTGCATGGTGTAATAAAATCCCTTGTTAAGTCCGGGCATCATTTACCAGAGAAAGAGCCATTCTTCTGAACCCAGATGTTAACAATAGAGGGACTTAATGAAGTCCTAGCATTCAACCATCTCACCACGCTAAACTGCTCTGTGATGAGAGACCTCTACCGACCCCTTTCTCAGGGGAGGAGGGCGACTCATATGATCAGCCCTGAAAAAGCCTTTTTTGTTGTGGACTTCAAGGTTGATGGCTATCAGTTGCCACCCCCTAAAATATGTTTCACTCATTCATGGTCCTCTTTGGTACAAAAACACTATGCAGCCTACTGAAATATTTGAATTTTGAATAACTCAACTATTAAATAAAAATGGTAACACATTTCATTTAGCTTTTTACATTAAATGAAATCTCCATTATCAGTATTTCTGTTAAGCTATATTTGCCTGAAAATAATTCAATCTTAGAAACAATTTCCTGGTTTCAGTTGTTTGCAGGGCTTCAAATTATTTTCAGATGTCTGTAAATCTGTGCTTTCAATGTGCCAGAGCTCGGAAATCATGAAAGCTGCTATTTTGCAGAAGCACTTAGTTAGTGCAAACTATTTCTATAATAAGTGGGTTAACATAGCACACAGTGTTGGTTATCTGTATGTTGAACCTTTTAAATGAATATGTTGGGGAACTATATAATGTACAACAACAACAATCTGTTGTTATTCCCGTAACAAATCTAATTCATCATTTGTATTTGATCAAAAAAAGTTGCTTTCTCAATGGCTCTTTTTCAATCAATGATAACTGCATCAACCAATTAACCCTAACTGGCCTTTTAGCATCTATACTTTCAGGGAAACTCGGCAGCTACGGTTTATCTTGACAAATACCAGCTGCAGAAGGTCACTTTCAGGCCTTCAGGGGCTTTCCTGCGTATAGGAGTCAATGTAATGCAGGTGAGTGGAAACTTTAAAGTCTGAGATGGTATGTACGTAAGTGGAGGATTTGCCATTTAGAAAAAGAAAAAAATAGTACTATAGAACAGGTCATCTTCCATCTGTAAGAAAAGGAAAAATAGCATTTTTTTGTAAGATTTAAAGAAATATTCAAAGTTGGGTGCAGTTTCAAATGAGCACTGACGCTAATAGGCTTTTCCTGTAGTACATATTTATATGGTGTAAGAATAACATGTAATTTGGCCTTACTTCATCTGGGAGTTGTAGAACTTTGGCCACTTTTGATCAGTTTTTTTGAGTGTTCA
Organism: Taurulus bubalis; assembly: GCF_910589615.1. NCBI lineage: Eukaryota > Metazoa > Chordata > Actinopteri > Perciformes > Cottidae > Taurulus > Taurulus bubalis. The sequence continues at coordinate 14,600,510 of NC_136602.1, forward strand.
CAGGATGCAGGATTTGGCTTTTGTCAGTCAAATCAAATGGAGGATATTAGTATCACAAGAGCATGAACAAAGTAGCCCAGTTCCAGATCTCTGTAATCCCTGCCCACATGTTCGGTTTGTTCCGAGAAACAGAGAAAAAGAGTGTAATGAAATGAAGTGAAACAAAGCAGCCGTTTAGGGTCATTATCAGGCTACTAGCGAATAGAACAGCTGCACAAACTTGAAGATGTTTCCGACAAGGTAAACTCTGTAGAGGTACACTACTCTTTACGTTTGCTTAGATTAGGCAAACAGATACACCTCGGCAGGAAAAAGGATGTCTCGGTGCCTCCTGAGAACAATATATTTTACACATGAGGATTTGGGAGACCAAGCACATGATGAATGCCTGATAATATTAGATTAAAATCAAATGGGGCAAATGTCACAACGTGTTTCTGAACTGAAAAAGGTTGCATTCGAAATTAAGAGACGATTCTCTTTTTTGCACTAAGAAAGAAACAGATGTGAAAAACAGTTCTTTATCGAGTACAGGTTTCGGCAGGGTTTGAAAGAGCTTTAAGCTCTCAGATATATACTGAAAACAAAGTGGGTGAAAGAAAACAGGATCCAGATTAAATCAATTTTCTTCCTCCATCCGTCTTCAATTTCTCCATCATAGATTTAACTGAACTGAAACAACAAGAGAGTCCTGATGCCGAGCTAGCCCATGATCATCACCCTGGAAGCAATAATCATGATGACATAGCCTTTCTTACCCAGAGAAGATGGAAGGGTTTGTTGGATGTATAGTTAGAATAATTACACCCAGTCCTATAAAAACAGACCACTTGCTTGTGTATTTGAAACTGAATCAAATAAGACTTTCTGTACAAAAGAGCAAAGAATGAATGTATAAATAAGTTTGCCCTTGTGGAAGGAAAGGCATCACCACCCTTTCTCATGTCCATATATATTCAACTATGTACCAAGAGAAAAAAATGACCACAAACACTTTTTTAAATAAAATGTAAAGCCCTGTTAAATATAGCTGCCTACCTTACAGTTTCTTCAGGAAGGCTAGCCGCTCTGAGCCAACTTTCCACAGCTCTCCTTAGAGACAGCATGTGTGTTAAAGATTATCCTCACAGTAATCACACCACAGAGCGTCCTGCGGCTTTCAGTCACAAAAGCCACTGACCTGTGTGTTGTGTCCACATATGATCAAGACTGTTGAGCATCAATAGATGAAATGCGATATCCCTGGCTCTGTACATGTGGCCTCATGTAATGCTGTGGCACCCGCCTGTTGAGAACGATGGATATTAGATACAGTGAGCAGAAAAAACTCCTCAGCAGTTATTAATCAGTTGGCTGTAATACAACCATGTCATTCATGCATTCTGCTTTACAGTCTTCATTTTTTTTCTTCACAATGCTCTAGTTAACCCCACTTTGTCACAGATACATTCAAGCGGATGTTTCTAAGCAGCCAGATATTTATCGTGCAGATATTTATATTGTACCGCAGAGGACTTCATGCCTGGATTACTGCTCCAACTGGATCGTAAAGTATAGAGATTTCCTTCAGTTTATCCCAATCCTTGGTGGGAGAAATTGAATTTCACAGCAAAATTTACAACAGCCAGAATGCACATGAACTGGGTTATGTGATGGCTGTTGACATCTCTATTTGCACTCTAAATTGGTCCAGTAGCATGTTTAATTCATTATTCCTATGGTGTTGCAAGACGATGACAGGAAAGTTAAAATTGGTAAAGTCACAAGCATCTTTGTCGAAGGCCGAGGATCATTGTTTTATTACGAGTCAATAGTTTCAGTACAGATCCAACCACTTGTTTTCAAACCTTACTTTTTTGAGACTGACAACACCAAACACAGCGTATGATCCTACCTGTCTCCCGATGATACATACAGTGTAATGTGCAGTTAAGACCGGACATACCTGAAATTACCTTCAGATCGTGCCAAATATTGCGTTGAATAATGGACATGCATAATGTTAGAGGCTGTCAAGTACCATCCAAGAGCTATTGAATCAAGCAGTTCATTGAACTCATTGAAAGATGTGTCATTGTCTTTGTGTAATCAGCTGGAGAGGTCACTAAGACATAGTGCTCAGCAAACTATAACCTCCAATCTACAGTATGAATACTAGATACCTTTAAGTGTCTTATATAGGGATGATGATTAACTCAGACTTAAAGACTTGGACAGTGCTTTCACTGATCAGCAGGTTTTAATAGAAAGGGTTTACCCTTATAGATTGAATTGTGCTTTTTTGTGTCTTGCATTTGTTCTCTATCATTTTCTTACTTCATAATTGTGTCCAGATATGCCCCGATTATTCTGATGTACCCTATTTTGCAACATTTTAAACATCAGTTTGGAAGCTCGGTGATGCAGTAAATCAGCACGATTAGTACAGGATAGAGACATCCTTGGCCACAGAAACAGGTTTTATCCTGCGCAAATGCTTTGGTTTGTATTTTTCCATTAAAACGTTTTACTTTTTTCATTTTATGCGATCTTTGACGTAATCGACAATTGATGGGTGACAGGAGGACATAACTAAGCTGCACAAAAAGAAGAGAGGAGACATTGTTAGCACATCATGTCAGAAGATTTTATTTCTACTGAGACAAAAGTAATGTTTTCTGGATTCTCATGGAAAATATCTTTCTTAAATGCTGCATGCAATAGAAAAAAAGAGTAGTCAAACTTGGACTCACTTTAAAACCAACTGCTTTTAAATATATTGTATAGAGTTGTTCAATGTAAACAGAGGGTTTGAATTCATGATCTTTGTTTATTTATTAAATCATCTCAGCGAAGCACTGCGGAACGACTTAAGGATTTAATGATGAAACTAGGACGTATTGCATGTGTTAAATCCAGCCAAAAGATACACGATTTCAAAATATAGAAATGGTTTAAATGCCCAGGTGCCACCTCTAGTGCTAATGTAAAGTGACAGTCGACTTCACAAACAGTCCGTTGTAACGCCGAGAGCCCCAAACCCTCTCTTCTCTGACTGGGGAAGCTCATGTGCATATGTGAATAATAAGCAAACATCACGCCGGGTCTGCGTTGCCTTTTGTCGGGACACATTCCTCGCTGGTCTTGCTGCAGCCTTGTCATACCAAACAGCATGTAAGAATGCGACCCATATGGTCTCCCTCTTCAAGAGGGCCTGATTGAGCTGTATGGAAGTCATAGCCCACCCACTGAATACAAATAAGGAGAACCATATGTGGGGGATGAATTAGGTAAACTGCACAACATTTTTATTAGCTACAATTTCACTTGCCTTGTGCATGGACTGCAAGGTGACACTTTGAAAATAAACGTTGAGCCTCAGAAAGAAAAATTCCTCCAAGGGTAAATCCGTGAAACATAGAATGACTAAACCAAATGAACCATAACTGTTATGTTTTGTACTTGTATTAGAGTGACCAAAATGTAATACAAATAAGCATCATGTCAGTCATCTTACTGCAGGTACAGTCTGCATTAGAGCCGACTGTACCTCCAATTGAGCAAAATAATGACAGTCGACATCGCAAATATAACACTTAACTAAAAGTGTGCCTTTACAGTACCTGGCATTATGACTGTGAGCAAATGTTTCACAGTTTATCCATGTGTTTGTGTAAAATCCAACTTTTCTTCCATGGACTACCGACATTTGATTTTTATTCAATTACAATTACACATTTAGAACACATGTTTACAAAATGATTAGCCACTCAAAATACTATAAATTAATCATTATGGGAAGTGTTCTTCAAGGCTGAGAGGCCTGAAAGAGCTTTGAGTGCCATTGAAAAATACACTGTTGAAAATAAGAAGTGGAGTTTTTATTTTTGGTTGCCCGTACATAATTAAGTAAAACATGCTTTTTCCTTTCAATATTTATTAACTCTTTGTATTGCATGCTTTGCGTTCACATACTTAGAAAACGTAGAAACTTGGAATTATCTTGAGTTACTTCAAATAAATACTATTTGATATACATGACTGAGGCATCATTCTTCTAAAAGTGGGCTTTAATCATTATTGGATAAAGACTACAAAATACTGCGCCCTCTGTGATGTGATCTGTGAGGACATCTCTAAGAAGCCTCCAGCACAAACTCCACAGTCGGTGGTCCGACAAGATGGGGGCGGCTTGTTACTTAATCCTTTTGTTTTTTAGTATTTGTCAACATATTTCCTGCATGTGATGGTTTAGATTAGATTTTTTTTTTAAAGAACCTGAATCATCAAGCATTAGCGAGAAAGTTTCGGCCTGCTAAAAGCTTCAGCATGAACTCTCTAACTTACCACATTTACTGAACAAAAGAACATGTTCTTCACAGCCGCTCGTGTGGACGTGTTTTCTCAATCAGCCTATGAGAATAAACACATTTGTGGTGGAATTTATTTTTTAATATCAGCACTGGAAACACATCCTGATATTCTGTGTTTATGTAAAGCCGACAGTATGTGACATATACTATAAGCCTGAGAGCATGATTAATGAATTATTCACAAGAATCCTTTCACATAAACTGTGATGGGTTGTGACCTTTTTCCAGCATGTTTCAGAAGTGGAAGTGCTGATCTAATGAATGTCAAGGCACCTCTGACTCACTGGAGCCTGTTTTTTGACCACGGGGGTCTCGATGGAGAAGGGGCCACTACATTTATCTGCCCTGAGTATGGCAATTGTTACGCTTTCCTTTCATGTGGTCAGGAGGTCGCTGTCAAGAGGACTGTGTAGTTTTGGAGAACTTAAATAGGAGCTCATTCATAGCAGCTCCTGCGAAACAGAAAAAGAAGAAATATAGCTATATTGGAAAGAATCCATAATATTAAACAGTAGATGGGATTGTGAAGTGCGAGGAGTAATCATGCCAGGCAACAGGCCGCAGGAATGCAAATCACCCCTCAAGCCAAGAGTTAAGTTAGCAGGTGGCCTCTTCTATTCACTGAATGTCAACACTTCTTTTAGATGGAGCCCACATAACATCTGGGCAGGCCAGCCACTGCTTTTAATTAAGTGAAATACAGTCACTCAATGTTCTGCCATGTCAGAGAAAAAAAATGTTTTAGAAGTGGGAGGGTGGGGGGGAGAAAAAGTGCAACAGTACATATCCTGTGTTCAGGTAAGGTCAACACAGTTGTGTAAATAATTATTAATCCTTAACCTAATCCCTCGATTTCCAAGACCATTGAAAATCCCCATGTAGCCAGAGGGCTTCTCTGGAAATAGCTTGTTTGCTCGCAAATTTCTGGAAATTCTGCTTATCCTTAATGAGGAGGGAATGCGGCAACACTCGCTCATTTTAGTTTATGGTCACCACTTTGTTACCGGGGTGAATCTTAGCTCTGAGCAGATGGCAACATCCAAAATATGATACAGAATGCAGGCCGTACAAATTATGTGATGGATGGTATCTTTTCCCATAATCAGGAAAGGATTACTTACAAAATGATATACCTCCCTCTGCTTCCAGCCTCATGATAATCACCCTTTTCGGGCTGTCTAGGTCACAGCACTGCTCTCACCGTACCAGCAGCAATACCACTACTCAAGAGCATGTCGACAGGCCTCGTGGGTGGACCCCTAGTTTATATCGTTCTTGTCAAACATGTATAAATCTGAGACGGTAGTCTGGCAACAGTGTGTAAAACATCCGCAGAACTCCAAACAGAAATACAAAAAGACAACTTGAATTTCAAAAGGCCGGAGGACTTGCAGCTGGAGCAAGAAAAAGCCCCAAGATTAAATGCATATAGTTGTGGGTGATATATGGAGCAAGAAAAGCTAGGAGGTCAAGTGAAGGCAAAGCAAAAGATGAGTTTTCAAGTGGTACATTTATTAAAATACACAGCACTCTACATGAAGATATACTTTCCCCAAACATAAAATAGAATTAGTGTGGCGCAAAGACATTTGCAGCTTGCCAACAGAGGAATGAGAAAAACAGTGTTTATGGAAGAGATTTACATAACCATTGTTTAAAAAAATGACATAATTTGTAAAGCATTCATAAGTGAACACTCAACTGAGTGTTTCATTCCAGACTGACATAATCACCGTCTGTGAACACACTCTTATGAAAAACAAAAAAAGCTGGCGTGGAAAAGGCGAAACTGTATCAGTGCTGAAAGACAGTGGTGGCTTGAAAATAGCTTTGGGCAGTTTGGTTCACATTAGAGAATACTCACTCTCTTTTCTTCCCAGTCATCCAATTGGAGTTACAATATTTCAACAGCCTGTTGAAGTTGTGATGTTGGTGCTAATGATGTCATCTTGTGGGCTCTGTTGTTTGTTAAATTAACTTTAATTCTGTATTTGTTATAACTGTGGGTCCATCATGAAACTCAGAGACACATTAACATCGAAGAAAAGCACCAGTTACTGACATCCATGTATAATTCTAGCTCAGTGAGTATTTATAGCATAAAAGCATTGTAAAAAGGGAAAAACAGGGGGAGGCGACCTTATGCATCATGATGACTCCAGTGAATAGTTAACTAGTTATCATAAAGACGTAACTAAGCGGGAGTATATGCCAATGGACACAAAAGGTAACTGACGTAAAATAAAATCAACATTTTGTCCTAATCATTTAAATATCACAATATTCAGTGCTATTGTAGAAAAAAATAAAATAAATTAGGTAATACAACTTTATATACATAATACTGTACATCACATCACACCTGCAATAGATGTGTTTTCCAGCGATTCCCATACCAGATCACATAAATTAAAAAATGTAAATTAGCTAGGCCATTAATGGCAACCACAAGACCTAACTACCATATTTCTGTATTTCTTGAGGATAACGTTCGAGCTGTCATCAAAGTAAAGCACTGATATTGCGTTGAGCTTGGTCGGGGCACAGCATGGCTTTGGCACGTTGTCAGGAAACATTAAATGGACCTATAAATGAAAACATGAAGTAGGTTTAAAAAAGGTGCAACAGCAGTGAGCTTCAAATGAATTATAACTGCTGAGAACATTATGGTAGCTTATAACGTGATTTTTATTGCTTTACGCATATGCAATGCACTCTAAAGAATACTTACCAGCGTTTGCACAATTGCATGATTTGTTGCATTCATGTGTGCGTTGAGTGGAAAAGAGCATTCACCGTCACAGTAAAAAGCAGCGTAGCCCTCGGGTGCGATGATCCAATCCTTGACAAAAAAAGACACACTTTCTTTATTTAGGATACTTTATAATCTCAATCAAAAGACATTGTCCATTGTGTTACTGTCATTTGTTAATGTTATAAATGTTTTGTGATGTGAAATACTTTTGTCTTACCTGCCAGCCCAAATCTCGAAAACTGACGTAAAGTTCATGCTTCTTGCAAGCTTGCTTCTGCTCACTTGTGTTGTAATCTGATAAAAGGAATACAAATAAAAGGATATTATTGATGAACAAAAAGTTGATTGTTTTATTTCTTAACTGTAGGAAGCTTAGCGCAACAGTGGCATTGAACATATACAGTATAAAACTGCTGAGCAAACTAGAAATATATATATATGCAGTCCATAAATACAGACTTTTGAAGTACACAATATCATCCTACAGTTGTGTTACATTTTTGGGATAAATTTGAAATAAAATAGGAGGTTTTTTTCCTACATCAGTGTGCAGTATGGCCAGTAACTGTAAAGATGGCCTCCTGCTAGAAATTAAGTTGGCCAGTATTTTGACAGTCTGATGGGAAGATGGCCAGGTCGTTAGCGAGGCAAAAGTATGTCATTAAAATCAAATCAAGAGATCAAATGTGTGTAGGATAAAAAGCATTGTAGTAAACTATCGTAGCATCTTAACTACATCATAAAAGTGCACATACCTCCAGTTTTTGGTGCCCTAGATGATTCTTGTTGATTAGTAGATTTATTGCGATTGTGGTTTTTTTTTTTTCCGCCAGCAGCACGAACAGAGCGAAGCAACACCCCACTGGCCTTGAAGAAAGCAACCAGGAAAGGCTGTTTGGACTGGGGCCCATTCCTCCCAATGATTCCAGCAGACTTTATGTTGATACTTCGACCTTTAACAAACAGAAGGTAAATATAAAGTTCAATACAAAACCAAAGGAAACAGGATTTTGCATCATTTTTATGACTGCTTTCAAGGTTAGTCTAGTATCCTGACAAATACTTGATCCAGCAATTGCTCTGTTTTTTGCAATTTTTTTGTGATAAATATAAAATAATCCACAGAGTCAAATATATAAGTCCTGTTTGTTCGAAAGTCAATGCAGACTTGTCTATTACCTTTAAACTCTCTGAGCTTACTGACCTTTTCTATAACCCGAAAGTTACAAGTAAAACAAATTGATAGAAAGAAAAACTGAACTTCACTTGCCATCTCCAGTCTCCACACAGAGCTGTAGGCCTAAGTTCTGCTGGGGGTTCATCACCCAGTGGTTACTGGTGGTCGTGATGTCGAACACTAACCAGCCTCCATCAGATGCCTGGACCGTTTTGGAGTCGAGCAAGAACGTCTCTGCATCGCTGAAGGTAAGAGAAAACAATGAGACGAACATCTGCGTTAAATAAGCCGCAGTAAAATTGATGCACACTCAAACAACCAGTACACACATGCAAGCAGCAACTGCTATAATACAGCAAAACGACAGGCGGTATGTCTTCTAATCATTTCAAAATATATATGGTGTGGGTATGTTGGATTTCAAGATTGTTACTCCTGCGTTTCGGAGAGGTTCCAGTAAAATGAATGTGGTCACTTTACCGCTGCATTTTAAACAAATAATAAAAACCTCAGCGCCTGCTACAGTCTAGAACAAATAAAAACCTAAGCACCTCAATGTTGCGTAGCTTTAATGGCACACAAAAAGGAAATCTTATGATCCTGTTGGGGGCATAATAACTGGGTCCAAGAGGTTATCAAGTAGACTGGAACCAATAAACGAGGTATCGCTGACTGATGACAACTGGATGCTTCAGCCCAAACTCTGAAGCAGAGGCCAAAAATCAGAGTGTTTTTTATTACAGTTTTATTGTAGTGATCTTTGTTGTTTTGGAACCAACATTCTTCTTCTAAAAATGCCTTCATTATTAAAAACTTGTGACTTGGTGCGTAAAAGTCATTTGGTCCTGTTTGTGTGCCTTTGTACTGGAGCTCAAAATACAGCAGTGTGGCTATTGTTGAAGACACAGTGACCTGTAACACACTGCAAAGCTGTGTGGTTTAACGTTTGCCAACATTTTAGCTATTTGACGGGCAAAATATTTCAGGATTTATGAATTATGTATATCTGGCCTTGGATATTTTTTAACACGAGGCATCAATCAACCCGAAGTTGAAAAAGCCCCACTTCGCAATTTGCACTGGGTTCCTTTCAAGTGGCAGATTGGATCAGGCAGCGCCTGTTTCGTTTTTGTGGTTGCATGGAGCTCTTCGAAGAATAGTTCAGGAATTATTCATATGTTATTATTCATATGTTTATTACAGGTGTCATAAAACCTCAAACCTCATGTTGAATTCCGCATGAGGTGAGTCGTTATGATTGACAAAAGGGTGAACTTCCTCCTTACGTACTGTATTTAGCTCATATCCTGTGATAATTTAGTTTGTGTAGGTAAGAATTCACAATTCCCATAGCCATATCCAAGAGGAAAATGCTTATCCTGCCCCTTCATCTGTGATTGCTGGATGTACTGTTCCATGTAAATGAAAACCAGGAATAGAAGTAACTCCTTTTTTTTTTAGACAAGTCTGTCTCCTGCAAATTATGTTCACGTGCCACTTTTCTCCATTAGCAATTTATGTTCAGTTAGCAAAGTTCAGTTGCAGTGCGGAGCGTAGTTTGACGTTGATATAGTGGAGTTAACGGAGGTCAGGGTGGTGCGTAGTTGTCTGACTTTAAAGGTACCCTGTGGAGCTTTTGACCACTAGTACTGTAGATATATGAAGCAATGTGTTTTTTAGAGGTCCTCGTTTTGCTCCGTTCATGTGCTCAAGGACCCTGGTTTCACCGATCGACAGTGGCAATAAAGTACCAAAACATTCTCCAATGTTCCAACAACGACAGTAAATAAAAGTATTTGCAAGCAAACATGGATGTAAAGTTTGTAGGTTTCAAACTCTAACAAAAACCGTCTCTGCAAATGTTTTCAAGGCAAGGAAACACATTCATTAGACCTCAAATTTATAGAAATAACCGACTTAAAAACCATTGGCAGTGATACGTTTGTGTTGGAAGAAAAAAATAAGCTAATAGTGCTCATAAAATATGATTTCATTGTGGAGTTCTAAGTTGAGGAAATACTTACGCAAAGTGGTTGTTTCAAATTCACATGCTTCATTATTGCTTCTAAGATTTCTTGCACTGGGAAATAGTTGTTCTTCTTGGTGAACACTAACTCAAACACACGATTCCCCATTAAAGCGTTTGTGAAAACTTAGACTGAGCAGTTTTTCCCTTTAAGATGGCAGAGTCCATTGACTTGGACCTTTTCAAAGCCCAGGAGGCCCATATCTCCCCTTCAATCACCCACACACATTTTTGGCAAGCAAATGTGGGCCCACTTTTAAGTACACCCTTGTGTATTCAGCTATGTCATGGCTTAAACTTCCGGAATATTGTTAAGACAGGCAGGTGGTGGGCATAACAGTGACCACAGACCCTTCCCCCCTATTGTGGGCCCTCATGGTTTCATCTGGGACCCAGCCAGCTTGGCAGGCAACACAAGACGAGTGATAACTGATGGACCTTCCAACCTTCATAAGTGGCCAACTTACTAATGGACTTCTCTTTATCCGAGAACTATATTTGTAAGGTAGACATGGTGCGAATGAAGGAAAACAGAGTCGGAGATAAAAGGGCGTTCTGAGCGACTGGAAACTTTTAACTATGCAAGGCACTAGCTGTTGAACCATTTGCCTTTTTAGCTGTGAAATAAGATAACTGCATGGGGTGAAACTCCTCATTGGGCCCCTTTCAGAGTGCTGCTGGATTAATTAGAAAGCAGCATTTGAATGTTTTCCCTGTTAGAGGATAGAGCTAATTTAATTATATATTGTTGGCAGTTTCATCTGTAATTATGCATCGTTTTTGTAAGCTGGTCATATGTTTTGTATGTAAAATCTCAAAACATTTAATTCTGTAAGAAATACAGTACCTGTCTTGAAAATTGGTGTAGTAAAGTAGCAGAAAAGGGAAATATACAAAAAGCAAGTACACCTCAAAATTGTACTTAAGTACAATACTTGAGTAAATCTACGTAGTTACAATCCATCACTGCTTTTAATGTTTGGTTTTGAGTGATCAGGTCCTTACTTGTTTTGATATTCCTTGATGACCTGATAGATGGAAACCTTCAGAGTAGCATTGTCGTAGCGGGCATGACTGCGGTCCTTATAGATCCGAAACTCTGCGGCAGTCACCGCCTCTCCTTCCGGGATCTGAGTCAGATCAAAACGGAATTCCTTGTAGTGTCTTCGTTGGTGAGAAAAATCTTTGTCTTTCTCCACTGGGAAAGAAAATATTTTACGGTGAATTTCATTTTTACTGGCAGCAAAGCTCACACCGATCAAAAAATATGACTTCAACTCCTGAACCGCTGTGTGCTCTAAAGAGAAAGTATGCCAGCATTAATTCACAGAAAAAGAGTAATTTATCACATCTTCTTTTACATTCCAGGTCCAATCCAAACATTTTGACTACCAACAAAAGCACTTTCCAGTTCATTAAATCAGTCAACTGAATACAGGTAGCAGTTCCCAGACAGGCCCTCTACTGTGTGCCTAACTGCATTCTCTGGCCATGATGAATGGGCTGTCAGTTAAGAAAAACAGGCTGATTTCAATTAAAGACACTTTCGTCCGCTCCTCATGTGAGACAAAAGACAGGATTCTTCAATGTCGTGTCAGCGTCTACTCTGACCTCATTCTGACCTCCTGTAAGTCGCATACAATGTGCTAGGAGTGTTTAATGGCCCTTAACCTGTAAAACTAAGTATCTCTAATATAATGAGGAACACAAGATGTCTTTTTGCTCTGTCATTTTGTTGAAAATGTTTAAAAATGTGTAACATATATGACTATTATATATTTTGCAGCATGGAAATAAATGTGCAGCTTGGATTTTTCAAGAAGCGGTATCTCTTTGTTTTAGCTCTAATAAAGCCCTTCAATACAATGACTTTAATAGTCAAAGATTCTCAGTGTATCAACAACATAAATATGCTAACAAAAGATACTTTGATGCCACTAACTGGCTCACACCCCTGCCCATAGCTAGCAGAATAGTGGCATGTGGCTGAGCTCTGGGGGTTTTCTGACACCCGTAGTGATATGATGCAGTGCATTTCCCTGATATTTTATCGAGAGAGGACGCCTGTGGTTACTTAGCACAAACAGGTCAGAGGTCAGGTTTGACTTTTACCCACTGAGCGTGTTCCATTAGATTAGCCACAGGCAGTAATCCGAAGCAGAGTTGCCACTGAGAGCATTTCAATTTAAAATTAAGATTGAATAATAATGACTTCACTCTCGAGCCATAAGCATTATTGATGTGTTGCATATTAATTGGATGCAGCTTGTGCTACCAGGACAGTATCCATATTCTGTTGACAAGATGAATACATTACTGTCTTATACAATCTCATGCATGTGTATTGTATGGATTTCTACAGACTTCTTAAAGTTCAAATGGTCCTGTAAGCATATTAAACTGCATAAAATGCCACATAGATGTTTCTAAAACAGTTGAGGTCAGTAGCTATATTTGAGTGTACTGTAATAAAGACAGAGCCCCATTGAACACTTCACTGACAGTCCCCAGAATGAGAGCAGAGCTTTCAAGGCTGACAGTGTACATGCCCTGCTATAGTGGTAAGTGGAAACAGATGGGCCCAGGCCAAGGTGAGGGATTATACTTCCAAGCAACTCTACACAAATTCACTTTTGCATGTTTTGCTCTATAATAAAGGAAATACCATTCTTAACACTACAATACCAACATTATCTGAAGATGATTTATGGAGATTTTTTTAAATCTTTCATTTGGGTTTCTGCAATGTATTTCATATTTTATATATTTAATTCTAATAACTTTTCATGTTAATTAAAGAACGATAAATGCTACAAATAACACAAATATGACGAGAGTAATGCTTTAACTCAGTCACAGAAACTCGTGAAATAAAGGCATCGGTCAATATCACTCCCCTTTTAACAACAGGAAATAATTTAGACCAATTTTCTCAAGGTCAGACAGTCATCTGATAAGGTGCTCTGAACTGCTGGGTTAAGGGTCGCTGCTACTGAACAAACACAATCATTATACAGATCAGCTGCTGTTTAATAGAAAGCAGCACAAATTGGCAAAAGGTCAAAATGTTGGGCCTAATTCTGTTAAATACTACATATTTCACAGAAGACTAAAGCAACTGCACTGATGACTGAATGTACATCTTGACATTTAGATGTAGACAATGGAGATAACAACAGATGATATGAGTGAGAGGAACTATACAACTCATTCATATTTATATAAAGTTATTTATAGGACAATATAGCTCAGGTTATTTCACCAGTTATTAGACCAATACTTATTTTTAAGAATTAAGATAGGCCTAACTCTTTGTCTTTTGAAATACGTGATGAAGGCTTTAGTGCTGCAGTATTGAAGTCCCTTGTCTACAGTGCATTGGACACATGTTGCACTTAATGTAAAACATATTATGGTTTTCATCACAGATAAAGGTTATTCAAGTAATTTCTACCTATCAACTCCCTTCACATTGGAGGGAATTAAGCTGAAGAAAAGTTGGAGATGGAGTTGTTTAATACTTTGAGGTTTCTCTAAACAATATCGAAACGTGGCCTTCATTGTAATTTCGATTAATATTGCTTCCCCGACTCCTGCTTCGAAATGATCCCCCTTAAGCCACTTACCTAAATTGACAAAACTCATAACCATGTCGGCATCATTGAGGAAGTTGGTGTCTTGCGCCGTGTTGAGCGCGGGGCTGTGGCCCAGCAGAGGAGCCGCTCGGTACGGCTGCGCCACACGAGAGTACCCGGCATGCTGGGGGCTGTAGTACGCTTTCCTGGCGTGCCCTTGAGCCTTGGCACTGACGCTCTTCGCGGCGCCCAGCTGTGGCATCCCCTCCTCCTCCTCCTCCACGGCCATGGCGTTGTACAGGTCGAGCATGAACAGCGGCGCGGAGGACGCCTGCTTCCCGGGAGAGAAGGGCCTCGGTCGGTGAGGCAAGCCCAGGATGGAGAGGATCTCTCTCTGGATCTCCCTGCGCTCGTGATTGCGCAACCTCCTGTAAATAAAACTGGAGTGCACATGGTTGTCACTTAAGCCGCAATGAGCGCAGGACAGAAAGCTCAAGCAGCTCCACGCAAGTCCAAGTGCAGCCCGGCTCAGAGGTGTCATCTTGACAAATAGTTCACTTTGGCACGTGAAGTTGAACTACATCGCACTCCGTGAGAAAAATAAAATAAGTTCTATCTCTGCCAATCAGGAATCATAGACTTCCCATATTAGACAGAGGCACCACAACTTTCACGGTGGTAATATAAGGAGGCTTTTTTTTTTTTTTTTTACCAGTCAGCCCTTCTACAAGTGAAGTGAGGTATCAGCTTGCAGAAAAGTCGCCGCTCCTGTCCAGTGCGAAAGCTTCCTCCAGCTGTATTTACTCCTCCAGGGTCCATCCAAAGCTCCGCCACACCAAGTATTTATGGAGTTATGACCCCGTCCCTCACCTTACTCCTCTGTGATGCAGAAGCACGTATACGCCCATAACATCGAGGGATAACCCGGAGGTTCCAGTGGATGAAATGTGTTGAAATGTGTCAGAAATGAACAGTGGAGAGCTATTGACTCGTGCTCCGACTCGCATTTTTCTTTTCTTTTTTTCTCCCTCTCACCCTTGAGAGAGTGTATTGGGGCTCGTTGCCCTCTGAGTCCATCCCACACTCAACTTTTGTTTTTGCATCCACCTCTAGCGGCAGCAATAAACTTCAGCCCAGTCCCATGATGAATGTGTCGGCTCAGGAGTGTAAAAGGAGACACTTGAAATCCGATAGCCCGTCTCAACGAGTGAAAGAATAATGACAGAGCCTTTTAATCACCTCAACTTATTGAAGTCCGCGTGTTTATGGGATAGGGCTCCAGCTGCAGTCACCACCAACAACAAGGATCCTGTTTTTTAAACTGCATGGGCTTATGATCCACTGCTTTAACATATTATTTTTATGAAATGCACTAACAAACTAGTGGGCCAACTTGTAATGTGCTGCACTAAAAATGATCCCATATCGGAACAGATCATAGATGAGATAAGAAAAAAAAAAGAAAATAGCCAATTCAATACTAGGAGCCTCATACTTATTGCAGATTTCTATCTTTTAATTCTAAAAAAAATATACCCAAAAGAGTAGTATAGAAAAGTATAAGTAAAGTTGACACAAGGAGCCCAGAAACTACTGTTCTCAGAGGAGCACAAAGTAAACCGCATATTGGAGTTAGATTGCTGGGATAATTAAAAACATAAATACCATGTTTCCATGTGATGGGTGGCTGCTGTCCAAAATGAAAAAGGAAGAACTCTTTCAGGTAGAAAAACTCCTCGATATGCTGGGATGTCACTACACAGCGCCATCTGGAGGACAAAGCACTTAACTTGGTATTTTCTGAATTTTCACACACTCACATTCTACAGTTGCACTTGTATTCAAGTTCCCCAGTGCTGTGTCCTTATTGATGATGTGTTTTTGGTCCACACTGGATCCTATTTGTTACGGCAGTAAAATGATCACAGCTCACAAAAAAATAAATGTTTTTAATATCCAGGAGAAAGATGAGCATTATGATATGACGGACTTCTGTAATAAACCCGAAACATAAAGCCCAAAGCACAGACCAAACTAAGTTCATTAATCATTAAGATGTTTTAATTCTAGTAAAAAAAAGAGGAAAGATTCATACAAAAATCATTTTTTAACAAAATAATCAAATTACAAAAGCTGTTTAAGACATGTCACGGCTGAAATACAGTTATGACTCTTTTATAAATAACAAAACACTCCTGCTACAGTAATGAAAGGTTAGCCTTGGGAACATAAATGACATAATTCAAAGTGAAATCGCAGCATGTTCTTAGAAGGTGAAACTTTTTCTTCCTACTTGGAATAAAATTACATGTGATTGAATGATTGTGATAAGAGGGAAAGTATGAACTTATCTTGGGTGATACACAATACTATCTGTTTTAAAATGTCATAAGAGTTAAGAGCTTATAGTCAAACTAAATGCTTTAGGAACACAGCAGGTCACAATCAGCTCCAGGAAATCACAGTCTTGTGCTGAAACATGCCAATTTCACTCATTTACGGTGAAACAAGTCAATTAACATGGAATTCATAGATCATAGAACATGTGTGTTGTTTTAACAGAAGATATAGCACTAATCCTATCTGTGGTGATGTAATGAAGCAACACCAGGGGGCAATATGGGAAAATGCACCAGCTACACTGCCCAGAGAGAGATCCAGAAACACACAAAGTACATGATAGTGAGGTGCTCAGATGAGAGGTATTAAATGGAGCATATTATTATTTCTGTTGACACCATTAAAACCTTAAAGCATGTTCAAAGATATGTGAATATTGATACAAAATGTGATAGGATCTATTTCTGTTGAGTGTCTAAGTGATAGAAGAGGTCCGTTTTGTTTCCACGGCAGAGCGAAACTGTAAAAGATGAGATCTTCCTGAGAATGTCCATTTGTTCCACATCAGCTCTAGACTGGTGCCTGCAGGGACGTTGCACTGCGTCAATAGTGTGGCCCTTTGCTGTAAGGATCCCTCCTCATAATGCTACTGTAGCACGTGGATGGATCACACACCCCAGGCTGACCTGGGATGCCAGGATTACCACTTTTACCCTCTGCTCCGTTTAGACCAGGGAATCCAGGCCTGCCCGGAGGACCCGGCTTGCTGTACCCCTGGGGACCTATTGGACCTGTCGAGAGAGAGGCCATGATCAGTTCAAAGGTGTACGGTGCTGAAAGGATGAAGTGTTGTTTCATGTATTTCCTGCAAATTAGCTTGCACATGGCTTTGTGAATGATTTGTGAATCTGAAAAGCCACATGATTTACCAGGAGGCCCCGATGGCCCCTGGTCTCCAATGGTGGTCCGGCCAGGGCTCCCCTTCTCACCCATTGAACCTGGTTCTCCTGCAAACACAAGAGTGCCTGTTTGAGCATCCTGCAAAACAGCTTTAATAACACACTGTAGACGTTGATGTTGGTTTTACCTTTCAGCCCATTAATACCAGGGTGCCCTGCCCGACCATTGCGGCCCGGCTGTCCCCTGGATCCACCAAGTCCAGAAGGACCCCTGAGTCCCTGGAGCCCAGTTGGACCTGGAGGACCAGGAGACCCAGGCCGGCTTTGACACGTGGTACAGCTACTCTGCTGGTTGCTCGGCAACAATAAATGCAGCTCAGCTAGGATAATTGACAATAAAAAATAAAAAGAATTCAGATGTGTGTGGAAATAACACAGAAACTCATCATCAGTCCTTAATGATACTCACACTGAAGCATCTCTCTGCAGATTTGCCGAATGTGGCTGTCCGACATTTGACTTGCCTGGAATAAAAATGATTCCACTCTGTTAGTCAATGTCAGATGTATCATAATAAAAAACAGTAACATTAGCACAATGTGTAGCACATACAGATCGTCCTTCAGGTCCAGGTGGGCCAGGTAGACCACCGTCCCCCTGCAGCCCTCGGTGGCCAGGCGGGCCTGACTGACCCGACTGGCCGGGCCTCCCCACTTGACCTTCTTGACCTCTCTGTCCCGAATCGCCTGCTGCTCCTTTCTGGCAAAAAATACCACCCCAGGGTTAGCCATAGACACAACAATTCAGGTTGGATCGAGGTATAGTTATTAAAGCATTCAGTTTAACAAACCTCTCCCTTCTGTCCCATTGGACCAGTGGAGCCCTGTCAATGAAAGCCAGGATAAGTCATTAAAAACTAGGAAGCACACCATCAACAAGGCTGCTCAACCCTCAACGTTTGGTATATTGTAAGAACAGAAAATCTGAAGCTAGATTGACATTCAAACGCAACGTAATCACATCTGGACGACATCCAGATGTGATTACAAAAGCACCTTCATACGTTCATAAATGTATGTCAAATAGGCCACGCCTTCAAGAATTTGACATAGTCATAGTTAAGTATCAGACTTACAGGGTCATATAAATATGTACCAAACATGGTTTGGATGAGGAATTGTGCACAAAAATAAATATTATATAATATATACAAAAATATAAAATCCCTGTACACATAAATGTGTACGGCCTATGGATTTGATATGTATTGCAACTATGATATGATACTAAACTTCATAGTTCAGGAGTTATAAGTGAAGCAAATGGCCACATGGTGGCGCTATCCACATTTAAAACTATATAACAGTTTTTAGCTTTCCTGCTCTCTAACAGAGAAACATACATGGCACATTCATGAGGGGAGTAATTCATATTTAATGTTATATCTTAAGTTGCAGAACAATAGAATATATTATAAGATATTTTGATTTGATTCTTACATTTATTTGAATTTGATTGTGCATTTCTTTGCACTAGTTCTGTCCATTTATTTAAAAAAAGAAATCATCAAACAGCAAAGCTGATCAAAGAAACTCACGTGTGTCCCTTGCCGACCATGCTCTCCTTTCCCCCCGTTCATTCCCTGTTGAGAACATTACGAGGTCAACGACACAAAAGCATTTGAAATCCTTTGTTTCAAGCACCAGTCTCGGCTGCATATAGTACGACTACCGTAGATAGTACTTCAGTTTGCAACCTAATGTGGTACTGTGTTTTAAGCGCATCACATTACTCATTAGATTCAATTACATCAATATGAACACACTCCATTGTTGCATTCATGAGCCTATTATGTTGTCATCACATGAAATTGATCCACTGGAGAAAACCATGATGGAAGTCAGTAGAATGGCAAATATCCAGTTGTACTTCCAAAACACACATGATTGTTTTCCAAACTCATAATCACTCTTGAAGTTTAATTAGTGAGACTATATTTATCAATTAATAGAGGTACGCCCGATATAGACTGCCTACAGTGATGACTACAACAATTATGGAAAAGGTTTCACACTGTGATTTCATTTATTCTAATAAAACAGACCACTGGTAGTGATTTGGTCCAATTTCTTTTGGACCAAAATCTTATTAAGGCACCCAATGATGACAACTTACACTTTCATTTATTTAAAGCTTTACATGTGCTCTCAACCTCTCAATTTGAGCTGTTATTTCTAGAATAACATTAGAGGTCATCATGATCACAAGTAGGATTGCACTGCAACTTTTATTTATTTTTGGCTTTTTGACATTTCTTTTTTTATGTTTTAATGCATGTTCTTAATTGTTTTTAAATCTTGTTTTCTTCTGCATTATGTTTTGATGCTTTTAATGGTTTTATGTGAAGCACTTTGAATCGCCTTGTTGTTGAAATGTGCTAAACAAATAAACTTGCCTTGCCTTGCCTAGGATCTGCTTTTGAGACTAGATATGCGTTGATGGAAGTGTAGATGTGTCTCTTACCATCTCTCCTCTTTCACCTGAATTTCCTTTTTGTCCCTGACAAAAAAAGAAAGACAAGTTATGGATTATTGATTGACATTTTGTGGCAGGGAAACAAACACAAGTACCAAATGATTCACAGAAAAATCACAGTAAAGACTTGGCTAATAATATCTGGCTAATAAATGTCTACGTTCTTGCTAAAACAAACTGATGGTGACTTGAGTTTTTTACAGGTATATAAGTTAATTCTTTCCTACAACTGGATTTTCAGGTGAACTAATGGACATTCATTTTATGTTTGACCAGACTTGGTTAACCTTCACCACTAAACAACTACAAATTATTAATCGCCGTTGTCATAAAACATACATCTGAGAGGGGGAAAGACGGCAGAGGTCACAACACTGGCAGAGAAAAAGTAAGCATACCTTGCTGCCCGTCAGGCCCGGCATGCCTGGGTGCCCCGGCTGACCTTCTCTTCCTGCTTCTCCTGCACTCCCCTTCAAAAGTATTCAGTTTAAACCAATCATTATACAAAGGAAACCTTATTGATATACTGTATAGGACATACAACTTCCAAAAATACTTTTCTACATTGTGGATGAAAACATGTTCAGACATGAAGCCCCCTGGTTCATAGTCACATTTAAATTGAAACATACCTCAGGCCCTGCTGTTCCTTGTATACCTGGACTTCCACTTTCACCCTTATTCCCCTTGATTTGGAAATACAACACATCTTCTGTTACAGAACACATTGCAATGGAATTCAATCTGCATCATATCACATACCACTGACTGCTGGACTGCAGCTGGTAGTTTTACATCCTTATCATAATTCATTTTCATTCATGCGTGCAATAGTTTTAGCATACTTTCACAAGGTTTTGCTGCAGCTTGACGTTTAATTATGTCCAATCGTGTGCTTTCTTTTCCAGTTGAACAAGCTTCAGTAATTGCAGTCTGAAGGTCGGCCATAAAATCAAAAGTATTGCCTGCCTATTAGCTTTTCACTTGTGTGCCATTTACCAATACACATTGGCTTGTTAAAGGCAGATCCGCTAATGAAAAGTGATTAGGAGACAGCGCGTCCAGACCAGACGAGCCAGACTGCTTACATTTCCACTAAGATTCCACTGACGAAAGCAGTAGGGCGAGATCGTCCCTTCATTTAGCCCAGCCGGTGTGGCCAAGAGATCCTTACTTGTGCTAATGTGTATTTTAGAAAAGCAGTGACCAAACAAAAAATGCAATGCTGCTGACCTATGCAGCTCTGTGTGTCTTTCAATCAACTCGTTGGTTAGAAAGCTTCACAGATTCATCCTTATAGAAACTAATGACAGTGTGCACTGCAGTGCATGTTGTATGGGCTGCATGACACCGGGCTCGGGAATGTTACCTCATATAAAGGCACTCTGAACCCATGTGCAGCTGTTGAACTGTACAAACTTTGTGCTTGGACTCAACTAAAATCAGGACATGGCTCGGCCTGCAGCTTGTTGGTTGCCAATGCCAGCTTTTGTGAATTGATCTGCAGAATTGACTTTTCTGGGTCACACAGGTTGAGCCTGTGTGCCAACAGCCCCAGGGGTGGTGCAGGAGGGGATAAACTCACTCACTTTAGTGTACAGTTTATCCATTTTAAGACTTTATTAAATCTTTTTGATGACTAAGATGAAAATAGGTGGTTATTTGTGCACTCTTCATTTTAACTTTGCATCACTGACAAGATGGTTGTTTGAAGAAGCTCAAAAGGCATTACCTTGGGTCCAATTGATCCTTTTAAACCAGGTGCACCAGGTAAACCCATTTCACCCTGCAGGAAGGTGAAGAAATATTTTTGGAAACTCTTTTGATTCAGCATTAACACAAATAGTCTATAACAGCTGTTAACTTACAGATGGTCCAGTCGACCCTGTGAAGCCTCTGGATCCAGGCGAACCAGCTTCCCCCTTAAATCATGTCAGTCAAACGTGATCACAAAGAATGATGCAAAAACTATTGATGAGTTTATTTTGCACATATATTAGGAACAGGAGATCACCTTTTGTCCATTCAGGCCTGCAATTCCTGGCAATCCAAGCATACCCTAGGAGCAAGGAAACACATTATACTGTATTGCAGATCAATATACTCAAGAATGCAACAAATGTGTCTGTTGTCTAACAAATTTTACTAAAACTGTATGTTTTCATATGCAGTGTTTCTGAAATGATATTAAAACCAGCATGAAGGACCACAGGTTCCAGTTAGCTTCCTTTCAAAGTGAAATAATTACTTCATTGTGTCAGCAACAAATGTAGCCAATTGCTCAATAAAATGAACTGATTGAACTGACATGGCGCACCAAGAAATGTTAAACTCTGGTGGCTAGTTGTACGAGAGAAACATGGTTTTGGGCTTTTTGAAAGAATATTTAATTTAATTTCTTTCTTTAAACAGACACCAGCAGTACAGCATCGTCTTTGTCACTGTGCACAATCTTTAGATGAATCCTATGTGCTACATCTGACCTTTATTTGCAGCTAAATGCAATACTGTAATAAAGAAAGTAGTTTCTATTTTAAATGCACTTGGGAAAAAGATGGAAAGTAGTTTCACATTTACAAATAAATGGTTTAATACATTGAAAGTGTATGTGGTTCAACACATGCAGCAAAACTACCCTGAGAAGCCTCTTTAGTTTTAGTTTTTTTTTGTATAAATGCTTTCAGATGCTAAGTTGTTGCCTCAGACTCAAGTTTAAGTAACATATGTTCTTAATGATGGATTTGACAGGCAGGTAGAGAGACAGAATACATAGTTAGAGTCCCCCAGACACTCAGACTCTACTTGGAGGTAAAGAAATCCCCGTCTTCGGGCCGTCATTGAAGCACTAACTTCATCGTGTTTTAACTTGAGGAAGTATGGTACTAATCCTGGCTCCTTGGATACATGGCTAACTCTATTGTTCTGGTGGGGGAAAATGGCTTACAGCCTTGTGGAGCAACTGACTCATCTTTTGTAGACCCATCACAAAGTTTTGGACAACACTTATAATCATGATCAGTGGGGTGGCTGCCCAGTTGAAACACTTTCTTCCTAAAACAGACTTGCGGGAGCGCCACAGAATTCCCTCGCTGAGTTACTTTTACTGGCTTAGATTATAGCATGAGTCTGCTGGTTACATAACAGGGTTATCCTAGGATGAACTTCAGGGGAAATACCCCTAATTTACTGGCTGTCAGGGGTACTATCTGTCCTGCTGACAGTGTTTTAACACACTTACACCAGTAAAACACGCGCAGTATCTTATGTCAGTATAATTTCATGTCAACTACAAGTTGTAAACTGTAATGTAGAGTGCCACATAAATAAAGCTCCCCTTTTCTTTCCTTCCAAACTAACTGAACCCATGAAAATATATATTTCATATTTCATTCATGCATATTTTGCATAAAATCCTCAATTGCTAGAAGTGCAAATAAAGATGTGACAGCTCAAACAACCTAGACAACACCAAACATGCACAATGAGTAATGTCTGTGTTTACAACTCACTGGATGGCCCTCCCTTCCTTCAACACCAGGAATACCACGGGGCCCAGCTTCTCCCTTTATACATCGGAGAAACCAAAGCATCATTAATCATTTAATCATTGCCTCAGAATTGCTACGTGTCATGATAGATTTATTGGATAGGCATCTAAACTGTGATGTGTACACAAGTTGTCAAATGTGGTTTAGAAAAAACAAGGGAGACACTAGCACTGCATGACTACATTGCCATGGTTGCCAAACATCAACAACACAACACAGCAATTTCTTTTAAGAATCTGCACACCAACTGCATGCCTCTATTATTCTCCTAATCCCTGAATTATTATTATATACTATAATTATATACTGATCAGCACTGTCACAATAAACAGACCTTTTGACCAGGTATCCCTGGAAATCCAACCTTTCCATCTCTCCCAGGTAGGCCCTGAAACCAGAGAACAGGGATTTTATGAATGGTTATAATGACACATGAGCTCTGATTTGATTATGACATGTTTTATACTTACTGGGTCTCCTGGATAACCTGATGGCCCAGAAGGTCCCAAACTTCCCTTTTCTCCCTGGAAACATCATGCCATCCAATTAAGTTAGTTATAGTTTGATATATTTCTTGTGTAATTCTCAGCAGCCATTAGAATTGTCTGCATCCTTACCACTTGGCCAGCTTTCCCCGGTAACCCTGCTATTCCAATGGATCCTATTGAGCCCTGAGAAGAGACAAAATATGTTAGATCATCATCAGATGGCCTCCCTTAGCTGAAGTTTATTACAGTGAGGATTTGCTAATTTGATCGCATCATCCATATCTGTAATAGACGGAGCTCATCATCAGTCAGATTGGCACAAGTGACGTGAGGCAAGAGAACTTCATAGTTCCATGGTCACACATATGCAGTCCGTGTTTGACATTGGTGAGTAATGGTCTTGTTTTTTGTGGGCTTGACAATGAATTCAGCATAGAGTTGGACTGAAACTAGTGACATATTTCACAACGTAATTTGGTCACTGGTTGACCTAAATCTAGACGTTAATCAAGTATCTGTTGAATGGTGCCAAAACGTGGAACGGTGAGTCACTGTATTTTCTGAATAATAAAAAAAAGCATTTGGAAAAAAGACTGAACATTATTTCTTTTCTCAGATTTTATTACAAGCAACATTTATATTGTTGCTTCATTTGTGGGTGTTCATGTTTTATTGGTATGAAAACATATCTCCAAAAATCTTTCCAACTCTGGCCGTTCGTACAATTGTGTCAAAGAAAAAGAGCGATGACACAGGGATCAATGCCTCAGACTGCAGCCGGGGCAGTAAAGGCACAATCATGGAAGCCAACTGGAAGTGTTTGCGTGTTATTTGTCTTTATGCTGCTGTAATTTTTTTAGTTTTTTTTATTGTGTTGCAAATGCTAGGCAGCATACACATGGACAGTTGCTAGCAGTGTAAGAAATGACTGGCTTTCATCTCAGGTGTGCAGGAACATTGTGACAAGGAGCTGTGTCTCCCTCCCCAAGCTGAGCAATGGGTTTTTCCTAATGCTCTGATTTCTGTCAAGATGAATGTAGTTACAGTGTTAATGAACTACATGGATTGATAGCAGAGACTGGATGGCCACATAATTAGCAATAAAATGTCCCTTCAAATGTGATTAATGACTGCGGTCAGGAACAAGTATCGCAGACTGTGAATACATAAACATATCACATGTTTGGCAAAGTAGCTAATACTTCTTCCTCTGTTGTCCTTGAATTATGTTTTGTTAAACAGACTTCTCATGTTTCCGTTCACTAGATCCTATGCCAGGAAAAGGAAACTACAACCTTGGGTGGTCTTACAATGGGAACAATTTGGAAAGATAGATGTAAATGTGTTTACATCCATAGAAAACCATATACTCCATATACAAAATGAGGATTCCCTCTAACTTGAAGAGAAGCTTGACAATAATTGTTGTTGGTGTGTTGCATGGAGCATATCTAGTTTTCTAGAGCATATCTAGTTTTCCCAGAATGCAACCTTCTTTTGACCCACACATGATGGGTATTTAGTTACCTTGACCAACATATTTGGAGTGTTTTCACTTGGCTTCTAGCCAAATGGCTGGAGTATGAATTGGGGGAGGAGCCAAAGGTATTTGAGCTCTTTATTGTTTCATATAAAGGAGATGCTTTATGTATTGTTAACTATGGCTCTATAATGACAATGTTCATGTATTTAGCTCAAAGCACCATACTAAGAAAATATGTCTCCTCTAATCGACAGTGCTGCCATTTTTCCAATTTGTATAACCTTTTTGAACTAAGCTTTCCAAGCTCTTTAACATGTTTAGCAGCTGTCCTTTTTTGACATGTAGAAGTGATGGAAAGCAGTGCAGCCCCTCTACATGCTCATCTCATCATTCATGAGGCCTCAGGCCATTACACTAATTTGATGCCTAATTATGGGGTTTTAAAAGAGCACTTTTAGAGACCAGTAAAAGACATGATCCTTTCATCTTGTGATCATTACTGGGAATAAGATTAAACAAAAGATACAGTAAATCCACAGGATCTTGAGCAATGCATCCCCCAGTTGTGCGCTCTCTCTTTTGTGTGGCCAAAATCCAAAGTATTTAACCTATTAATGAAAGTACGTTGAAGAAGATCAGTACATCCCGGACCTGTGAGTGAATCTCTAATAATGTGACAGATGGTCCAGGAGGATTTGCTCCAGGTGCAAACAGCGGAGACCATTTTTTTAATTACATTAACTGCTGGAATCGCTTTCCACTTCAGTGAACTGGCTGTGGTCCCACTGATTACAAGGTAGGATGATCTGATGCAGTCTAGAGAGGATGCATTACCTCATTGATAATGCTATTCATTGTACGCATCGAGCACACTGCTGGATCCTTTGCTTGCATTTATTTGACAGTGCATTTCCCCTTTGTATTGTGTTTTTGCATCAATTTCTCCATTTACATTTATGTTAGGACTGTTTGTGGCAGCTAATACATTTGATCTCACAGGTGCTTTCCCCTCGTGGCTCATATGCTTTTGTCTTCTACACTTTTGTACAGATCATGACAGCCGCTGGTAACATGCAGCATCAACTGCATGTTTGACTGAACAGTGGAAGAGGCAGTTATTCAGCCGAGGCTATTCTGCTTCTAGATATAGTGTATTGATTTCTTAACTTCTTGATACTTTGATTGGGCTTTGAGGCTCAGAGAATGTCTCCTTAGACTTGAATGTGAAAGGTTTTTAGCTGTCAGGTTTGATCAAATTTTTTTAAATACTTTTGTACTCCTTCTCCTCGTGGCGGACACTGATGCCAGGTCGGTCACACACAAGGTTTTACTTCCCTCTGATATACTGTATATTCCTCTCTGTGGGCTTATGATCTGTTTTTTAGACTTGTTTTTTTCTCTCTTCATGTCTCCCTTGCATCTCTACCTCAGATCTTACTGTAATTTGGAGGCTAAAGAGCAAGAAGGAGGTGTAAGTGAAGCAAAAAAACAACAACAAGAGACACAATATATATTGGCTCTCTATATTTAACATATATTGTTGTGTTTGTTGTTTGAGCTTTCCAAGGAAAGGCCAGAACTAAAGTCAGGAAATATGAACACATTTACATTACATTTAATTTAGCTGATGCTCTTATCCAAAGCGACTTACATTGTTGCTCTATACACCGTAGACACAGCAACGGGGAGCAATTAGGGGTCAAGTGTCTTGCTCAAGGACACATTGACGTGGACTAGCAGAGCCGGGGCTCGAACCACCGATTGAAAAACGGGCATGCTAACCACTGAGCCACAGTCGGCCTGACATTTAAAAAGTCTCTGATGCCCCTCATGGTGTCTCTGCAACATGCTCTTGTCAGACAGAACAGAAGTTGTATTTTCTTTACTCCCCCAGGGGATCTGGCTTTATATTCATAGCATATGTTTTCTAGAGTGATTGATGAGATGGTGTTCAAACAGTTTAAGTTAATGTCTCTAGCAGGGATTTCCTGTTAATCCTACATTTGATCCCATAAAAAGATTTACCTTGACAATACAAAGTGTGTTTTATTTATTTTTTCCGTCTTTGTGCAGCACATTCAGCAATTTTTCTCACTTGTCATGCTTGAATTAGATTTAAGTTAAATAATGTTTACCAGTATATTTTCAAGTTTAAATATATAATATCACCACCTTCTCTCCTGGTTGTCCAGGCGATCCTGGTAATCCAGGCACTCCTCCCTCACCCTGAAAGAACAGACGTGTGTTACAAAATAGCTCTACAGTGTCCACAAAGCAGTGCCACAGCCTTATTATAATGAAAACGTTTTGGCCACAATTGTGCTTTGTGACCTTCCTACCAAAACACCAGGCATCCCTTGCTCGCCTTTGTGCCCATCTGACCCGCGTGGACCCTGACGGAAAAAAAGAAACAGCTTTAAATTCTCTATTCTAGATGCTAAATTTAATGTTCAGGTAAATAAACTGAAATGTTCTCTACCTCCACTCCTGCCGGACCTGGCAGCCCTGCGCTTCCTCTAATGCCAGGGATACCCTTAAAATAAAAAGAAGATGGGAGATACACACATTTTGTTAAACATTTGAACCCCCTCAACTGTGTGCATGCTCTCAGTGAGTCGAGGCTGCAGGGTGAGTTGTTGATCATGTGGTAGAACATGTGGTTTACTTTTGGATGTTTTTCATCAACCAAATTATGACTGTGCGACCACCGGTGGTATAATCAAAGATGCTTTTCTATTTATCCACTGGAAAAATACGTAAATAAGTATATTTACCACTGAAGCGGTCCTGACCACATTGAATTAACAAGCTGCAACTGTCATGACTTAATGGATGCATTAACTCAATTGTTTCTGGTCTTTTCTCAGATGCTGTTGTGAATGCTGCTGTGACAGTGTAGTTGGCAATTAAGATCTGTATATTTGTATATTGAACTATGTAGTACTCACAGGCTTACCATCAGCACCAGCAGGTCCAGGCTGACCAAGTTTGCCAGTGTTTCCATGCTCTCCCTAAAGAAAGTGAAATGAGCTGATTTAATGTTGTGCGACTAAAAGAGTTCTTTGTACGTCTTTATGCAACCTCAAAGCAGCAGAAAGAGAGAGAAAGGGAGTGTTGATTTTATGTTTTTTGCTGAGTTAGTTTATCTAATGTAAGATGCTCTTGGACACTGTGGGGCTGCAATGGTCCCAGTATGGCTCTATTAGTAGATGTAGTAAAAGAATAGCTGTGATGTTATAAAGATTCCTGAACCCATGTAGGTTGAATTAACAAAGAGTTTTGTGGCTACGTTAAAATATCTCTGTGGTCCGTGTGTTGTTTTTATGACCGAGGCTGCTATTATTTGGTTGTTACCCCATGATCAATAAAAAGGGAAAATGGAGTTTTTAATCATTATTTTGGTCATTTTCCACTCTAACCAGTGTTTATCGTAAACAGTGGTCTGGTTTTCTTTAAGCAAACAGCACATTACAACAGGATCTTACAAGGCTAACCACACTGTAACTTCCTTACAACTGCAAGCCGCAATTTGCCAAACAGGAGAAAAGAGGCTATTTAGTGTCTCCATAATTTGTAGTTTTCAGCAGATAAGTGTCTTTAAGAGATTAAAGAGCTGAAAGCTTCCACACAGCACTCTTTCTGGCATGAAGGGAATCTGTGTTTACAGGCTGTAATGACTGGAGCTGGATTTGACTGGAGCTGGATTTGACCGATCGGTAAAGTGCAACCTCATGTGCATAGTATTGCTCATCAGACACAGAGAGCAGCATGCAGACATTCAGCGCACAATCTCTCAAGGCAAAGCTGCGAGTGGTCTGTAGAGAACAGAAGGGAGTCTACACATAAACCAACATCGCTAATTATTCTTTTCTCATTTTATCTCAACAAAAATCCACTGTTTAAAGTTAATATTTAACCAACTGTCTGAACACTGAGGATGTGGTTGAGCTCTGTGTTAAACCAGGAACAGACTCTATCCTCTTTGCATTTATTTCTGAAAGCTAATTTTGCTTGACGGCTGGTTTTCAGTGTGGCGCTATGTGCTGAATATAAAACAATAAAATAACAAAAGACAAAGAATGAAAGATAGTAGAAAGAGGAAAAACATTTTAATAACTGGCCTTTATTCCTGGAAGTCCAGGGGCTCCAGGAGGACAAACACAGGGCTCTTGAGTTGGCTCGCTGTAATCAGGACTGTTGGAGCACTGTAATAAACAAAGAGGCATTGAGTGTAGATACAGAAGCCGCATATTAGAGCTGCAACGATTTATGGATTTATTAAATAGTCAACAGGAAAGTATTTGCAGTAAATTTTTATGAAGTTATTTTTGATGAGAACATTCTCTGGTCACTGCTTCTCAGATATGAATATTTGCTCATTTCCTTAGTTTTCTATTGTAAACTGATTTTTGTTTTTAACTATTGAGCAATCGATCAATAATGGTCAAATGTTTGTATATGAAACCTGAAAACTCGTGAATATATGACATTTTAACTTTTCTTCACAAAGCTTATTTTACCTGCAGTGCTCTAAATATAATCTGTATTTTACTTTGGATAAGCAGGTGCTAAAATGCACACTGTAAACTGGATATCTTTCTGGTTTTAAATCCAACAATATGATATTTTGCCAGAAAGGCATATGATCCTTTGCGGTGTTATACTAATTTTAGGCTACTCATCTTGTCTCCTTTGATATTTTCATCCTCATATTAAAAACATTAATTTGGCACTGACTTTGTCGTTATAGCAGTTTCAAAGCCAACATAATACCGGGCCACTGCTTCACAGTTAGAGCCAGCAGACAATAAAAAACATGTTTGAAGCTGAACCATGGGTCCTCCTCCAACAAATTATTGGATGTATGAACAGATGTGACTTGAAAGGAATATGCTGAGTTTACACTTTCACTACACAATACTGCAATACACTGAGCTGTTGGAATACAAAGCAAGACATTTTGTTATACCATTCAGAAGGAGGTGTGGAGTTAACTGATGGGGAAATTGTGAGTTTCAAAGCACAAACAGATGTGGTTGAACAAGGTGAGAAGTAGGTGAGAAGAAGTTATCTTTGTTGCTTTTGGACAGAAAAACAAGCAGACTCTTGTACTTACAACTCCAGGTATTTCACACGCAGTCTCTCGGTTAATCTGCTCGGGGTCGCAGTAAATGCGAAGTTTCTGGATTTCAAACTGAACAAAATTTAAAAAGAGAAGAAACTCTTGTTAAAAACACAACCTTTGCGGTTGGAGCCTCTAAACAAGCTGACAAAACAAACCTGGAGGTAATTTTGCAACGTTTAGTTCAGTTTTATCAGTGCTTTGCCACTAATGAATTGAAATTGCGATTGTACAACTGTTAAATTGCCCTCGTTGGGCATGAAGCAGCTACATGTTGCCAGACCACCCTCTGTGCTGGAGGCGTTCTGCAGGGACGTTACACTATTCTTCCATTATTTGGTATTTTGTTGATGTTGGTGGTAAAGTGGCTCCAGAATGTCCTGTAGACTGTTCCCCTCCAGTTACCATGTGAGCAGAGAGATGATCCTGACATATGATTTAGGTTATTTTCAGCTTCATGAAAACATTAGTACGAGCTGGCAGCATCAATCAATGTTAAACAAACAGGTTTGCATTTTGTTCATGATAATGACAGTTTTTAGCCTATTTAGGTTTAAATACAATACGAATGCCTGGCATGGTCTGTTGGTCAATGCTAGTTTAAAGTTGTTTAAAAATTACATTGTGGTACTTTTAGAGGTCCTATTACAAAAATCTGTTTCCAATTACAAGTGTGTTTATCCAGACGTGATACTCACAAAAGTGCATTGACTCTGTTAAATGGCTTAAAACTACATGATCCTTATACAAATGGATCAGTACACACAATAACATTCACTGCCAAGCTGTGGCTTAGTATCATAGCTATACTGAAGTAAAAGTCAAGAATGATTTATGTTCTTCTCTTCTTTCTTTTTTTTATCAATGGATTTTCAGCACAGACCCTCTCCTATTATTTCTCATGGTACATACTTTTTTTGTGATTAAATTATATTTATACATCATATTTTGCTTGATATACAGTATAATCTACAACTAGTTGTACTAAGGATTTTAGTATAATACAACGTCTGCACTATTTACATTATTATCAGCATTATTTACATGTATTTTATTTCCATCATTGTGGCCACAAGTGACAACCCGCTAAATTGCTCACATATGTGCCTGAGGTATTTTATATGGTCCAGTTGTGCAATTGTTTCATAATAACATTTTAACAATTAAAATAAAAGGAGGTTTTGTTCAAGTTGTTTTCCATATCGTTATCGTTACATTTAAATGATGTATTTATATTGCACTACATTTGCACTTCTTATGTATGCACTACATTTGCACTTTTGTAGAGCAAATCAAAACACAGGATAATTTGGATTTATTGGCATTTTTGGCAAGAAATGTAGCAATTGAGTCAAATAAAACAAAGATTAATAAGACCTACTGGAGAGAAAGGTACACGTTTTGCCAATGATTTAAGAGTTTAGAATGTCTCTCAGGAGGCAACAAAAACTGTGTGATACTGTTTAAAACATATATCAGCGCTGAGTTTGCTCAACTATTCATTAAACAAACTGTTCCCTCTTTCTATAGTCAAGTTGACGTATTTTTTTTATGGGAACCAAATGTATATTTTATGAAAATAGGGTTCTTGATGTAGATAAACTTACTGGCACTGTTGTTTCCTTTCTGACATATTTTCCAACTTGGGTTTTTCCATTGATAAAAATACCGACAGGGGGCTCCAAGGATCGGGTTTCAATCTCCAGGTCGTCAACATAAAGAGTAACATCCTCCTCGGTGACCAGCAGCCGCAGCTGGTGCCATTTCTCATCAAACAGCTTCTTTTGTCATAGAAAAAGAACAGGAAAAAACAAATTAATATTATTGTAAGTGCTGGATGTGTGCTGATGAAGACATTCAAAAAACAATCTGCCCCCTGGAGGGAGTGTTTACGTTGCTGTAATTGTCGTTCAGAGCAGAAAGCAAAGGAACTCAGTGACTCATTGCGGCATTTTGATGTGTTCAGACCTGGACTATACAAATTAGTCATGCTTATGAAGCATATACAAATATTGTGGCATTTTAAACCATTCTGAAGTTCTGACTGTAAGGAAATTGTCACACAAAATCCTCATTTGGTAATATTGTTTGTTTTTGCAGTTTCTGAATAAACTGCAATGGAGATAATCGTTTGTCTATCTAAAAGAGTTCAATTATATGTACTACTTCTTCAAAGGCAAATTTGTATTCTGTTTATCAGAGCGATTTTAGCTTTTGTAAAGGTTGAATAGGCTTTCGAAGCTCTAAAGGCTTATACCAGCCGTCTGGATGAGTGAATAAAAGGATTAGGATTGATTAGTTACATAATAGGTATTATGTGGTTGAAAGAAAGTGCTTTAACCTTTGGGGGTGCAACGATTAAAACAGTTTCTGGATATAATGAACAGAATAGCCTTTGAATACTATTAATTACCTGTATTAGTGTGCTTTCTCTTGGACAAATTCCACGCATTTATATTCTGACTTTATAGCAGAAATGTATCAATCAGACCATTAAAGATGTATTGCAGCAATTTAACTTTCCAACTACATGAAGATGAGAGACTGATAAGACACAGCTTAAAATAAGAACAGTTGAAATCGAAGATGCAAAGCCCAAAATATCCTAACATTTAATCTCTAGTAAAAAGGATAGGCACTACATTTCCCACAATGCACCTCAGTGGGTCTCTTTCTGTGATCATTTCTGTCTGGTAAACACTGCGACATCGTCATTTTCTCAGGCTTAAAAAAGCTCCTACACAGCCAAAGAAGACGTTATACAACTGTGTTGCTCAATACTCTCTTTGAAAAGTTAACTGATCTTAATGTGTAGAGTTCTAAGATTGTTTCAATGAAATAAAACACTTTTTTAACGTACCCTTGCTGTGTACTGTGAAAATATAACCGTTTGAGTTCCACTTGGCGCCTCACTGGTTGTGGTGAACATGACGGTGCGCTCCACTCCATTTAGAGTGACCGCCATCTGCGGTTTCCCATCACGCGACTGTATTCTCCACACATCCCACTCCTCTATTGCCACTGATCCTGTATACCTCAGTGTGGCCACAAAAACATACGATGGAGGCAGGCCATCAGGAAAAAGGGTCCTGGAGGACCAAATATAAAAGTCAGTCAACTTGTGAAATCACTGGTGACAATAAAGAGAAAGAATAAAAGCAAGGTGATTACCGTGTAGCCGCACTCAGGTCGACACGAGATGTCACTTCATAGGCCTTAGTGCCATAATATGTCCCTTGTATCTTCTTTGCTTTTTTAGCCAAATTTAAATGTAACAGAATATCAAAACCCTTCTCATCGCGGGAATCTATGGCAATTCTTGCTTGACAAACGGTCTCTGCAACAGACAAATACAGTTAAATGAAAAGATAAACAAACAGGGACAAGTGTAGAATGATGGATGAAGAGATACTCCTCTAAGACCCTTATGAAATTGAGATTTGACCCCATAATATTTGGGAAGAAAAACACTTTCAGATCCGGACAATGATCAGCAGTCGCTTACCTTCGCAGAGTTTTTGTCGTATGATCTGCATGATCCTGGAAATACCTTTGTAGTCCTCAACAGAAAAGACATACGTTGAAAATGGCTTGTTTGCAATGTCTTGCAACTGGGACACTAATGTCTCTGGCCCAACACCGATTGCAAACAGAATTACTCCTTTTTTCCTTGCCACCTCTGCCGCTTTCAAAACCTCATCTTGAGACTTCCCGTCTGTGAGGACAACAGCAATTCTGGAAATGCCTGACGGGCCGCGTTCGGACAGGCCAAACAGTTTGTCTGTTGCAAACTTAATGGCTGTCCCCGTCCTTGTGTTTCCCCCCATGTACTCAATGGACTCCATCGCCTTGATGAGTTCTTTGGTGGAGAAATGCTTCCCCAGTGGTATTTCTAAAACGGGGTCATCGCTGTATTGGACGACTCCAACCTGGGTAAACTTCTGTCCAATGTTGAAGCTTGTGGTTATGTTGACAAGCCAGCGCTTTACTAATTCAAAATTTGCATCTTCAACACTCCACGAGCCGTCGAGAATAAAGACCAAATCACATGGTGCGGTCCTACAACCTGAAGCAGACAGAAAATTATCAGTCAACAGTTTAAAATAATGGTTTCAACAAATCCTTTCTAGTTTGGTAGAATACTACTACATTTACAGTACATGAAACCATGCTTTGCCAGTTGTATGCCTTTGGCAATTTGTAATGTATGGACAAGAAACAAAACAAAGTGTGAGACAATGAAGACAGAAGCATTCTTACTTCTTATGTCTTCATCTTGAGCGGCACTAAACAAATGGAGAAGCATGAAGCACAGGCATCTTAAGACACAATGCAAGGATGTTGCTTTGTAACCCATTATGGAGCTGTGCCAAGTTCCAATTGTGCACCTACAGGGAAAAGGAAACACATGCTTTGTATTGCACAGAAAAAGAAAACGGACAATGCAAGCAGTTGTGACACATGGGCCCTGTGCTATTCTTGCCTTGACAGAAGTTAATGCCTCATATTTTTTTCCATTACTGAGAATAATTCTCCATAGGCTTTAATCACAA
This sequence comes from Taurulus bubalis, assembly GCF_910589615.1. NCBI lineage: Eukaryota > Metazoa > Chordata > Actinopteri > Perciformes > Cottidae > Taurulus > Taurulus bubalis. The sequence continues at coordinate 14,635,363 of NC_136602.1, forward strand.
TCACTATCCCACTACCTGCAGTTTCACACATACAGTAAGTGATTATAAAGGCTGCATGATACCTTAAAACTTCTTTAACGCCAGCCATTAAAAAAAAAAATCTGAATGGTTTGCATACCCATACTAAATACAGAATATCTCCTCAGCCACAAAAGCTATTTTAATAATTTCAAAAGGTTTAATATACAGAAAACACATATGAGACCAGTTAAGTGGTTCATATAGCAGTATATGTGTTTTTGGTTTATTGGTTGATGATAGAACACAGAAAAAAAGAAGAAAAAAAAGAAAACCTCTGAAAAAAAAAAAGACTTCCAGGATGTATTTCCTCTTTTTAATTATACATATCATCGCTTTCTTCCACTATAAAATAGCACTATAAGTTAACAGTATCTCTGCAGAGTTTGACTTTGATTAAGTGAAGTTAAATATTTTTAGTAATTAATTTAGTGCAGATTTTGTGAATCGTAGGTTTAGGTCAGCTGAAAGCAAAAATGTCCTAGCTTTCTTCCTGGACCTTGGACGCCTCTGGTTCCACAACAGAGGGGCTCTGCTCAAGCAGATGCACCAGCACATACCAAGCAAGTATTGTTTAATCTATAACAAAGCCATATTTCAGTTTTTTGGCTGAAAGAAAATGCAATGTGGTTGATATCTTGCTGAGGCTTTGTTTCACAGTGGTTTTGGCGCAATTGGCGAATTCCGTAGGTCGTAAGCGTTACAGAAAGATGCGCCAATCATGTGTGGCATTAAGCTAGGGATATAAAAATATATATTTTTTTTTTTTCCTTACTTGGGGAGCTCTCTCGAGTCACTTTCGAGTCATTTGAGTCATATTTATGGTTGAATTGTGTTATAAACATGTAAAATAGACTCATGCGATCAGTGGCTTTGGTATCGATTCATGGGAGTACGAGGACTTGTAGAGTGAGGGAGAGTTCCTGATGAAGAATTCAGCCCCCATTTTTAGGGCTGCTGGGGCTCATAAGGTGTCACATGATTCAAGCGTTGTATACCCATGCAAAAAAGCAGCATTTGTGTATTGATGTCAAGTTCACTCTATGTTATATGAAGGGAGTCCACACTGTAATCATTTCTTTCATTTTCAAACATTTTCCATATTAATTTTGTTGTTGCTAGTTATTTTTGGTTAGATTTTGTGGCTCAACAGTTTTGTTTTTTTTTACAGCAGAACCGGTTATGATTTATATTTTTCATCAATTGAGCTGTGCATTTTGCAGAAACTTGCAGAAACTCCGGGATAGGCATTAGTACAGAGGAGTGTTCACATTTAAACTGACTTGGTGCAAATTTGCATATTGCATTTAGGTCAAGGCCCAAGTGAAGCATAGAACAGACAGAGCAGTCCATTCATTGTTTGTGGTAATTCTTCTTATCTGATTACACAAGGTAGGGTACAAAAAAAAAGTAGAATAAAGGGCAGCCAAATGTAAAAATAGAAGACACCAATGCTAAATAATTAATCAAAGACTGAACAAAATAATCTGAATACGTATGGTTTAATCCAGGGGTGTCAAACATACAATTATTATTTATTATTATTGTTAAAATTGCAAGAATTTTTTTTTTTTTTAAACTATCTGAATTGGAACTCAAACCACAGATCCTCTGATTGAAAGACAGGCATTCTAACCATTGAGCCACAGTCGCAAATGACTTGAGCACTGACATTACCAAACATATTGCCCAACTGTGAGGGAATCTGCAGAGGAGAGCCCAGGCAATTAAACAGTGGGCTGATCCGGGTCTTTATGTTTCTAGTTTATTGTAGAAAGACCTTAGGGGTTATCATCCAAAAAGCTTCACCAATTATTTAAACATAGAGAAATATTGTCATTATGTATGCGTTATTATGCTATGATTTTACTCTTACGGCCCACTTGAAATCAAAATGGGCAGCATTTGGCCCCTTCACTAAAATGAGTTTGACACCCCTGGTTTAATCAGACAAGATCTTAAAAATGTATTTTATGTTATCACCTTATAAAGTTGATATGTTGAATGCCCATTCAAATGGAGTCAGTACTATCCACTTAGGGAGTGTTTTTTAGCTCTGTTTTTGGTCTCTACCAACGCCAGAGAAAGATAGCTTGCTCTTTAGCTGCTAAGTGTTCCACTATGTTCACCAACTAGAGGCTAACGCTAACTTCTGCTGTTTGGTGCTGAGCAGGTAGAGCACAATGAATTTGTCTGAGTTAATGCTGAAAGCAGCTACAGGCAGTTGTCACAGAGGCCATCAAGTGCAAATCCTATCAGCCCATGTTTGCTTTTTCCTAAGTGATATTCACATCCTACCTCCCAGTGCTGCCACAGACTCTGCTTTACTGCCCACAAATCCCTAATTCACTTACTTGAGCCACAAAGTTATACTCTGAGCTCTGCATCCAACCTCCTTGTGGCGCACTTTATCTTTCCAGTCCTGCTGCACATACACGGTACACCTAAGCATTTTCCTTTTAAGCATCCACCACATCCTCACATGGCACTTTTAGCTTTACTAAATAAACAACTCACTGAACTTCTGACCACAATTGCCCTTAAACCAGTCCTTACTGTTTCATGTGGGATTATCATCTGTTTCCTCAAATCTGATGCCATTTGCCAATCTCTGCCCACCCTTTGCCAGAATACTGTACAACACGACTGCCCAGAAAAGCTTCACTCCTACACTTTTCCTTCCTATGGATCACGCTAATTGTAATATCTTCCTTCAGCAGATTAATTCATATCAACCAGTTACCATCACATGCTGCAAAAAATAGTGTACTACAATAGTTATTGTAGTACATGTTAATCTCTTTCGGTTTGTTCCAATACCTTTCAACTCCCTCCAGCTCTTCTATATTCCTAATTTCATCCACTCCCTTGTGTCGATGTTTTACCCTACAACCAGAGTCTACCTAAATAATCACTCAATCAGGAATGATTTTGCTGCATGTGCCCAGCACTTAAGGCTCCTCACTCTACACCTGAACAACAACATTCTTGCTGAGTGCAGACTGTTGAAAAGCTTCTCCTACGCTCCAGAAACAAAAAAAAAGGTGTCCAAACATAGCAGCTGATGTTCCGATATAACCTTGATGTTATGTGACTGTCAGATAAAGGATGGTAGTCTGAGGCCCCTCAAGTAAAATATCTACATACGGCATCTGATCTATTTATTAAATGGTTATCTATACATGTGAGTTTTTTTCCTGCTGTGCACTGCTCTCATACAGCAGTTACAGTTTAGTTGACCCGATCGACAGCAGAAGCGTAGCACCCACCCTCCAGTTCTCCCGCAGGTAAACATTGTTAGCTCTTTAAGCACTTTAGCTGCAGTTTGCACCGTTAGCTATCTAGCTGTGAGACACCGGCTCTTCGTCGATATGTTCAGGGCCGGTAAAAGCTGATCGAAATGCTCTCAATCACGGATCTTGCACCTTTAAGGTTAGGAAAATGTATGGTTGTGGATTTTTTGTGGAAATTGCAACATTTTGCATTGATATCTATGTTGTACCAATTCATATGACTTTGGTGATCCCCTCACTTTTCATCTAGCGCTATCGTCAGGTCAACATTTCTATTTGTTGAGTACTTTGGTTTATGACCAAATACCTGCAAAGCTAAGAACATCCTTATCACCCTCAGCGTTTCTTTTCGTCGAATGTTAACGATTGAAGTATTATAAAAATCAAACAATATCATGTGAATGTGTCAAACTAAGATGGTGAACATGGTTTAAATTATACTTGCTGAACATAAGCGGGTTGACATTGTCATTGTGAGCATTTTAGCATGCTGACATTAGCATTTAACTCAAAGCTAGCACAGCTGTAAACTCTGTACAACCACAAGAGGGTCAATTTAAGCCATTTCAACAAATTGCCAAATCTGTCCTGTATCTGAGATCAGTCTTGGATATGCCTTGGCACCAACTCAGATATTAACCACAGATCACACTCAAATATTAGTGCAATACATGACAAAATGCAGTTTGTCCTTCAACATTAATGTCTAAAATGCAGTATGTAAAACAAAATGGCATGTTGCATACCTGCTGTATTTTAGTTCAGTTACAGGTTAACAATGATATCATTGGATGTGCTTCCATCAACATGCAGTATTAGTGTGGAGTACAATGATGGTTATGTTCATGCTCATGGAAAAATACAACTGAGATATTAAGAACCAGGTGAAGCAGTGCAAGTGTGTGTTTACATTGTGCCTGTGAGCAGAGGGTAGACAGGTTTTATCATGTCTTGTTTGTGGTAAATTATCTTTTTCATTGTTCAACATGTGGAAGAAAGAAACTGCTGACATCCTAAAAGGAGGGAGTTGCAAATGAAGACCAGATATGCTGCGTACAGTAGAAGAAGCAGGACTTGTGGAAGGAACTTGATAGGAAGGAACTGACTGTATTCCTTGTACATAACTATTTCTGATTGTGACGGTCAACGAAACATTGGCTAGGACATAACCCTTGGCCTCCCAAAAGCTTGTATTCCTATGCAGCCAAAGAGGGGTCATACTCTTTAACCTGACTGAATTTTTCCACCATGTAAACTCAGCGTTGAAGTAACAGTTGAAAGACACATTTAGCTGCCATAGTTCTGCAAGACGTTTTCTTCAGAATTTTTCCCCACTAGAGAGCTGGAGGAGGTTGTTGGAAAACCCCCGCGTTGGCAGGCTCCAGTCAGGATGACTTTCCCCTCAACTGACTTTCCCCAAGAGAAGTGTTTTTACACCTCAGCTTGAGCCACATGGAATTAATTTACAGTGAAATTCCGGCTATGGACTTAGACCAAACACATGTAGTTACGATGAAGAGAAGCAACCTTCGTCCAGGTATAACGACGCAACATTATGCATGCTATGCCATAATGCTTCCAGTTGAAATGCATGCATAACGTAGCAGAATGAACAGGTGCACTCGTGTTGCAGGTTAGTACCAGACTCTGCGGATCTCTGATGTTATTGGGGCAGCCCAGAACTGGCAGAACTGTAACTGTTAATATAACTAGCACATGGCATCAATTCTAGGTTGAGTCAGTTGTTTGTTGCAATACTTTGCAAACTTAATAAGATTTATGTGAGACTTGTTCACAGTTTAGGGGTCCAGCTGGAAATGTTGTTCAGTAAGCTGTTAAACAAATAATTTCTCCCAATTCATGAGATAACGTTTCTGTTGTTTCGGGTGGGTGACACTGAGTCATCACACAGATTTTAAACACACATTTTGTGCTTAACAAGTTTATACTTTCCTCCACAATTTACCTTTTTACAGCAGGAAGCCATAATAATGTGTTTGAATTATGGAGCTCCGAGAGAAAAAAATAGATTTTTTTTCAATTTGTGTATAATACAACTGCATGCTTTAACTCCACTTGACCTGCTGAAGTTGTACTCATCTGATGTACATTTTGCAAGAGGAAGTTGTTTCATTTCAGAAACAAAAACTGCTGTTCATGCTGAACAGTTGCCAAGATCAGAGGGATTTATTCCTGCCAAATTCTTCAGGCAACAAGGGAGAAAACCAAGCCTTATCAGTTGTTCTTAGGAATCTGTTCAACTAATCCAAATGCTTCAATACGGTCTTGTAAAACGTCTGCTCATATAGTCCTTATCGCTGTCCACTCCAGTCCTGCCTCTATTATTTGTGTATATGCTATTCTCACATCTGTAAAAGAAAACTGTACGAGTACAATACATGCAATACTGTGGTGCACTGTGCAGTCTGCTTGCACAGATTGAAGAAACATATAACATTTTTGTGAAATGGCCAGGAAAGAAATCTTGAGCTGATTCCATTCATTCTTTGCATGACAGTAGCACAAACAAGGGACTGATAACTGAGCTTAATGTCTTCCATATGCAACTGTGGCAGCACAGAGTCGATAAAAGTTGACACTGTAAAAACCCATCTGCTGCTTATCTGAATACATATGAAAAATATATTAAATACACTAAAATCCAGCCCAGCAAATTCACTTTAATGGTCAAACTGCATCCATAGATTCTAATACATGTCTATTGATAAAATAAAAATGACAGTTACATTATTATGCATAAAAACACACACAAAACCTCTAACTGCATAGTAGAAATTAAAAAATTCTGAAATACAATAGGTTTCCTCACAAAAAGACTGAAAGTAAACAAAAGGTTACCGGTAAGCGTCCAAGCTCTTGTGTGAGTTCCTGTTAATCCTCTCATTGAGAGCCAGTGATCAATACTGATCACAGTCCTGATCTTACATAAACTGAATTTAGAAAGAAGTGCACATGTTTCTCTGCAGAATGAAAGCCTGCCCTTTCCTGCAGCTCTCTGTCTCCTCTGTTTCTGTCCTTCTTCCTCCCCCCACACCATTCCACCCCCTCCACCCTCACTCCGGACTTTTACTGGCCTACAGCCACCCTCAATTACAGTGGGTGGAAAGAGAAGCAGATAAGGAGAGCATGCAATAGTGAAGCAGACAGCCCATCTCTGACAGTCCAAAAGGAAAATAATAGTAATGAGCACTGCTTCCTTCCAAGTGTTAGAGGGTTTGGATCATGTGCGAGTTGCTAGGGGCATAACCAGAGAACATGGACACAGAACAAGCACCGGATCAGCCAACTAGCTTTAGTATACTGAGACACAAATACTGTACTGCTCATGGTACCTTCAGCAGGTCTTCAAGTGCTCAGCAATATGTTACACTACTCCTTTTTAAATTCCACTTCATCACCCAAATGGACAGCAGATTGTGTTCTCACAAGTCAGCAATGAACAAGGTGTGAAAAGCTACTGCAGAGCTTTTTTTGCAGTGCGAACAGCTGGAAGTCATTATATATGCAGAAGTGAAACTACTATAAGTAGAGCAGGCAGATCTCAGTTTGATCCACTCTAACAAGTTGTATCATGTTTGTGCTCAGTGATGGCCAGCTCTGCATCAGCTTAGAGCAGCCTCAATGTTTGCACGCTCTCTTGAAGTCTGGCAGTGTACTGAACTCTGTACTGTACAACATTAATTTATTCAGAACAAAAAGAAGGCTTGGTTGTTCACTACAGAGCAGTAAAGGAGAGTATATACGACTGATTGTCTCAATATTTTAAAATCATCTTCAAAAGTCAAAAAAGCAAGTCATTTTGACAAGGCATGGCGTCAGCGGGAGAAAAGTAAGCTTACATCTTTATTTGCAACCGCTTGGACAATACATTAACATGCTCCTCACGTGTTAATAATGATAATAATGATACTCCATACTTTAAAATAGTGTATCTAACAATATAACACATCTGAAGAGGGCCATTCTCCATAAAGATAACTTTTAATGTTATTCTTTAAATAGATGTTGTCATTAATACTACTTTTATTTTAAAATGCAGGACTTAGATTGTTTTTAAATTGGTTATTCACTCCTTCTCCTTTAGAAAACATGTATTTCGACTACTGCTAAAATGGTAAATAAAAATCATCAAATGGTGATGTATTAACAAATAAAGCTCTCTTGACAGGAAGAGCAAAGAAGTCATCCGACGCCATGTCATTGCTGATTGAACAGATTAGTTATGGCGGCCTTGTTGACCCTGAGCCTCAGCACACTCTGCTGGATCACATCGGCAAGTTGGTGTTTGGAGCCCGGGAGTGACCGACCTGCTGGGAAGAGTGGACTTTCCAATGCTGACTAATCTTCTGTCTCCATGTGCCGGTCTCTGGTTTGTAACCAACATGAAGGAAACCCAGAAACTCCCTGTGCTTATTTTCCGACAATGAGTCACGTAGTTGTCTTCTGAGGCTACACGTTGATCAATATGACTAGACCAGGGGTCAGCAACCTTTCGTATCCAAAGAGCCATTTTGACCTTTTTCCACCAAAAAAAAATTGTCTGGAGCCGCAAAAATTATCTGATATCACAGCTTCTAAAGTTTTATATATAGTCATATTATATATATACACAAAAAACTATAGTTTGTTGTATTTATGAAATTATACAACAAGAATAAAGACTTTTTTTAACATTGTATTGCTATTTTACCTGTTTATAACTATCAAACAAAAAATAGTCATGTGTCGGCTACATTAAGGTTAATTAAAAACATAACTATATAGACCTTGAGTACTATCTGTAGTTGTGGCTCATGTGGTAGAGTGTTTGCCCTGTAACTGCAAGGTAGCAGGTTCAATACCTGTCCTCTTCAGTGAGTTTTACATTTTAAACGCATATCTTTTGCTACGTTTACACTTTGCGTCCTCCTCACTAGAGCACCGCAAACGGAGGACTGATCCGTGTTTACAAATGGACGCCTCAGTGTCTCATGAGCTGACACAGAACCAGCAGCAGTAGTGGAGTTTGGAGACGTGATCCACTTTCTGAAAGTATATCTACTTTTCTCAGTTTGCTGCAGCGGTTGAGGAATCGCTCTTCTGCACTCATCTGCGCGCGAGGGCGGGGCTCTGAATCACGAGTAGCAGCTGCAGGGGCGGAGGCTTGACAGCGACGTGACGCACATTTTAGTGAAAGAAATATTTAAACATTTATTTTTATTTTCAGTGACCCAATATCACCTAAAACTCCAAGATAAGAGGACTTCCCTTTAAAAGTTTTTCCACTGGGCAAAATTGTCTTTTTTTTTTTTTTTTTTTTGTCAAAGCCTTATGCCGTGTTCACACAGGACGCGACGCGAATTTGCGGCGCGACCAGTTTACATGTTAAGTCAATCCACAGACGCGCTGCGGCGCGAATTTGCGAATTTGCAAATTTGCGAACTTGCGGCGAGATAGACGCGTAGTAGGCGGCGCAAACAGAACGTTTGACCTGGGGCGAACAAAGCAAAGGACGCGGCGCGAATTCGCATGAGTTGAATTATCCCAACTCTGGCGGAGAAATCGCGTGACGCAAAGTTGCGGCAGCCAATCAGCGTTGAGAATCAGCGTTGAGAATCAGCGTTGAGAATCAGCGTTGAGAATCAGCGTTGAGAAGCTCCGCCCGTCACCACCGCCGTCTCCCCGTTTCTGAATGAAACTGCTGCTGCTCCGCCTGAACCAGCGCTGACAGCGGCTTCATTGAGACGCTGTTGTGGGACTACGGATAATAGTATGAACCCAGACACTATAGAGTTTGATGTTCCGACATATGTGGAGTTTACACAAAAAGTAAAAAGCAGAACTAGTGGTATATATAGAGCGAGTGGAGGCAGCCCTTGCACTCTGAATGGTGTCGATGACCCGTTCAGGCAGGCCTGCTGCGTTCAGGTTCCACCTCTCACAGGCCAAGCCCAGAGCGCTATTCGGTCTGGGTGAGGGTGGTAGATGCCTGGGAAAGAAGGTCCCTGCGTATGGGGAGAGGCCACGGCTCGTCCGCCAGGAGCTGTATTATTTCTGCCACCCAATGCTTGGACGGCCACCGTGGCGCTATCAGGATTAGCGACAAGCCCTGTTCTCTCACCCTGTCTAGAGTCGGGGAGATCAGGCTGAGTGGGGGGAATGCATATAGCAGCACGTTTGGCCACGAGTGGGCCAGCGCATCTATCCCCAGTGGTGCATTCTTGTCCGCAAGGGGAAAAAACAGTGGACAGTGAGTGTTTTCTAGCAAGGCAAAGAGATCTACGTCTGCTTGGCCGTATTTCTGCCAGACTTGCTTCACCACCTGTGGGTGAAGAGTCCACTCTCCGTACAGAGGGTTTCCTCTGGACAGAAGATCTGCACCCCTGTTCAACACGCCTGGGACGTGTGTTGCCCGAAGGGACAGCAGCCTGGTGCTGCTCCACATGATCAACTTTCGAGCCAACCTGTGTAACTGTAGTGAGCGAGTGCCTCCTTGGCGGTTGATGTACGCCACCACAGTGGTGTTGTCTGTTTTCACCAGGACATGGCGTCCCTGGAGAAATGCCAGAAAATGCTTTAGCGCATAAAACACTGCCCAGAGTTCCAATATGTTTATGTGACTCTGAGCCAGCCTCGGGTCCCAGGTGCCGTTCACTGTTCTGCCCAACATGGCTGCCCCCCACCCTGATAGGGAGGCATCCGTTGTCAAGGTTACCCTCGATGACACTGCCCCCAGCGGGACACCTGACGCGAGAGCCGTCGCGTCCTCCCACGGGCGGAGCGCAGCTACGCACGCCGGTGATACTTTTACTCTGCGGTTGAGGTGACGCCGTGAGCATAGGCGTAATGCCGCGACCCAGCGCTGAAAATCCCTCATCCGTAGAAGCCCCAAATGTACCACAGATATCACTAACGCCATTAGGCCGAGCAGGCGAAGGCATAGTCTGAACGACACCGCTTTCCCCACCCGGAAGAGGGCTAGACACTGCGTGAGGGACGCTACTCTCGCCTCCGATAGCGTAACGCGATAAGAGAGGGAGTTTATGTTGAGACCCAAGTAATCTGTACATTGCGCCGGTTCGACCCGACTCTTTGTCCAGTTTATATTGAATCCAAGATCCGTGAGATGGTTTATCACCGTAGCGGAATCTTTCACCACCTGCTCCCGTGAGTGGGAGCATATCAGATAGTCGTCTATGTACGAGAATATCCTGATGCCGCTGTTCCGTAACGGAGACAGAGCGGCCTCTACACACTTGCTGAACACCCTCGGGGCTAACGAGAGCCCGAACGGGATGGCTTGGTACTCGTAGGCTCTGCCCTGATTGGCAAACCTGAGAAACTTCCAGTGCGTCGGATAAATGGCGATATGAAAATAAGCGTCCGCGAGATCGATTGTTGTAAACCAATCCCCCGGACGATTCGAGCGTCAGAGCCCTTTGTGTGTTAACATCCTGAACGTGTATTTGCGTAGATGTATGTTTAATACACGTAGGTCTAAAATGGGGCACAGGGATGCGCTTCGCTTTTTTGGAATGAGGAAGTAGCGGGAGTAAAAACCCCGCTAAGATTCCTCGCTCGGGCGGAGAACCCTAAGACCCACCTGGAGGGAGCGGCCTCCCCTTGGCGGAGCTTGGGCTCCCCCTGCCGGGGTTATGGGGCCATGACATGGTTTTACTTTTGTTTTGTTTTGGGGATTGTATCTTGCCCTCAGCCCATGGCTTGGTTGCAAAGATACTAACTTTATTTCTTTCAATGAACTGGGTAAAAGTGCTTGGTGACACTGCATTCCCTGCTGTCCCCGATTCTCCTCCCCTTGAACGTGAGGGGGGAGAAACTGCAAAAGTATCCCCGGAGCACTGGAAACCACCGGGGACTTTGAAAAATGAACTTGGGGGTTCGGTCCTACCTCCACCACCCTTCTTCTCTTTGAAGGTGGCGGGGAGGGAGAAGCAAGGTCGGTAAGGTCGTGCGCTTCTTCTTCCCGCGGTTCTTTGCTGCCGTGGCCGCAAAGGAGTGTTTTCCCCAGGTCTTAGGGTTCTCCGCCCGAGGCTGCTCGTTAGTCGGCTGACCTGCTGCCTGTCTGTGAGGTCTGGCCCCTCCCTGTCTACCCCTTGTAGCTGCGGCTGTAGCTGCAAAGCTAGCCCTGGGTACCTGTGGGGTACGAGGGACGTGCTTCCGGGGTAAGCAGAGGTTAAAGGCTTCGCCTTCCTGTTTCCTGAGGGTGCTGGCTTCCCTCATTTTCTCCAGAGCAGGACCGAACAGACCTTTGGTTGGGTCATACGTCGCATCCATCACCTCTGTTCTCTGCATATCGCTGAGGCCTGAGAGATTTAGCCACAGCCTCAGCTCACCTGAGACCGCAAGGCCCATTACACGGCCGCAGCCTTGCACTGCAACGCGTGAGGACCGGAGGATGAGATCATTCACCACACAAATCTCATCCCATAGGGCTGGATTAGGTGAACCTGAGTCCAGCTGCCTGCACATCTCCTCCAGAATTTCTCCCTGGTACGCGGACAGCAGAGTCATCGCATTCAGCGAGCACACTAACTGTGCTGCGTAATGGTACATTCTCTGCAAAATGGAGGCGGTCAGGCGCTCCGTTTTATTAGGCAAAGCGATGTTTGAGGAAGCTGAGAGAGAGCGTCAGTCCGGGTGGAGATGATAAGCCACGGATGACTCCACTTCTGGTGGTCCAGCCAGACCCAGCTCTCCCATCCCTTCGACTTCCAGTTTAGAGAAGCCTTTGGTGGGAAGCTTGCTCTTAAATGGACTAGACCAGAATCTAGCCATCATTCAACTTCATGCAGACAGGTACTGCTGGCAGAAGTTGTTTTGATGGCGGTTGGGCTGGTGGCAGCCATTTACCGTCATACAGGTCTCTTTCCCCCCCTGTAGCATCTTGGGCTGCTGGCCATTGTATGCCCAACTTGGACGCGGCTCGCTTGCAGACTTCATACAAGTTGCTGTCCCCTGGGGGAGCAACTTCGGATGCACTAGGGGGTCTGGACAGCTGGACAGGAAATGTGGAGTCATCCTCCTCATCATCCATGTCGTCCATGTTGAGGAGGTCAGAGTTAGCATCGCCCTCTGCGTCCTCAACACCCGGCTCCAGTTCGAGGAGCTCCTCAAAAATTGGAGGCATACATACCGGGGACACAGCGTCCATCATGTCCGCCCAGCTCAAAGAGGCTCACGGCAGATGTGTGCTGGTCGTGGCTCTTGGGGCGGTTCCCGACAGGCACGGGTCCTGCTTAGGGGATACCGCTACTCTGAGCCTCCTTTCCATGACCTTCTTCGGCATTGACACACAGTGCAGACATGACTGTGGGTCCGCCAGCGATGTCCGAGCAGGTTTAGCGCCCATGCATGCTATGCACATCGGTGAAGGTCCCTGCCCGAGATGGATGCCCCGCATGACGCAGGGCATAGGCGGGATGTAGCCTCTTTTGCCTTCGGTTCCGACCCTTTGGTGGGGGTAGCGGCCGACATGGTAACTGAGAAGGAAGGGAAATATATGAACAATTAGCCGCACTTAGCGTTAGCCTGACGGTGAATTGCTCTAGCAAACGGGGTTTAGCCCGCTTATAGTGCGCCGTCAGAGTTCGCTCGTCATGACACGTTAGCAGAACTCCGGGCACTCGGCTCGACTAGCAAACAAATGCTAACCGAGACCTGGTAGGCTCGCCGTAACGCGTTAGCCAGAGATAATAAAGTTACACAGTCACCGACGACACCGGTAAACTAACACCGGGTAGTCGGGAGAACAGCTCGCCTTGACGCGGACACTGCCTAAATACTATGTAGTGTCTAAATATACTTCTCACGAAGTACTTATCCAGCAAATCCAGACTAGAGCCAGGAACTGCGTTCGGCGACGTGTCCTTAACGGTTCGTCTGTGAACTGTTAAGCAGAAAATCCAAGCTAGCCAAGATAAGCTGAGGGAGCTATAATAGTTTCTTCACAGGAAGAAAGCGAGAATGATTTGCGAGGGATGGTCGACTGTGATAATATGAGGGGGCGGGGCCCCAGCACAGTTCGACCTGTCTGTCACTGACAGACGTGGTGTCATTGGAGCTTCCTTAGTTGGTCACGCCGAGCGCTTCCCATAGTGAAACACCGAACGAAGTTAGAAGAAGAACAGGCGCTCCTCTGGCATACAAAGTGTTGAAATGGATGTCAAATATCTAGATATTGGTGCAGTAAAATCAGTAAAAAATGTCAATGAGCTTTAAATGTTTCCCATTTAAATCCATACAACTGATGACCATGAACACATTTTTGATAACACAATTGCCCTTAGGCAATCTTGTAGGGGAAAAGACGGATCAAATGGGCTTGAAAGCCTCTTTTCTATTTGGCTATTCATAGCTGTAAGTTAGTAACTGCTCCCATGATGTGGCCCAACAGCCTCAGGCCAATTTAATAAAAGCCTTTTCACAGATTCTTGCACTGCCCTTTAGCTCCTTTCCACAAGATCATGAGAGAACATTTTTGTACAAAACTCAACCTCAGAATCTTTTAGAATTGAGAAATCAGTTTTTCGAGTCTGCCAATAAGCTAAATTAATCAAATGATTAAAACAAATATGCAATTGTACATTAAAATAATGAGAAATCAAATTGACCAGAAAATGCTCATGTCTCCACCCACAGAGCAGCATCTCCTTCTGCCAATATATGAAAACATGTGAATGAGAATCAAAAGATGTGTCAGAATATTTAATTAAATCTACAGTTAGGCATAATAGCATCCGCACTCTGCTCACTGCCACTTCTAGAAAAGACATTTAGCTTATTGCTTACATCAACTAACATTTACAGAGTCTGGAAGTCGGTTTGAAACTTTTCAAAGAACTGCCTGAGGACAACATAAACCCTCTCTCTGAAACAACCTCAGATTGTGTGCCATCCCTTTGAAGCTCAACCGTCCTGGGTCGATTTAATCAGCTCACATGCATTAAGCCGTATTTATCTTGATCACTTGTATGGTTTGCCGCAGAGATAAATAGTGAGCATGTCTGAAGCAAGTGGTTGAGCCCAGAAAGAAAAATCAGAGGATAATCGTGGATTAGTAATAGTTTCCATGACAGAGGTGATCGTAGCATCCAGAGCAGCATGGCACACATGATGCTGCAGTCGCAGAGGCGGCGGAGGATGACGAACTGCAGTCGATGGGCTTCTCAGAGGAAACAAATGTGAGCCAGGAAAGACCCTGAGAAGAGCCGCTCCCTTTGAGTTTCTCCCTTTAGAAGTGTCTCTTCATTAGACTAGAGCTGTGGAAAACAATCATTATTTCTTAACATCTCATTAAGTCCTTTCTCTCTCAGCATACATTGATCACAAAGCAGGGGAAAGCTCTGGACAGGGCGTCGGTTCGTTGCACAGCTAATGTGGAGAGACAGACGCGGCAGAGTCTCCATTCCACTTGACCAGCAGGTTTTTCAGCTGGAAAGTCGTCACAGGCCAGGAACCAAACCAGCTCTGTGTTCCTGTGAAGCAACGGCGCTACAACAGTATCTGCCGAGCCACCATGTGGGAAACATTGCTGTTTGTGTCACTGTTTGTTCTCATTGCTACAACAACGTCTCAGAGGCGGGTAAGCACAGGTTCTAGGTCATAAAGTTTGCTGTTGACAGTTAAATTTCTAATAATAAACTCAGGTATAATCCGAGCAATCCAATGAAACATAATTAAGATCAGCATAAATCATTACCGGTATGAATTACAAACCGTCCACTTGTGGAGATGCACGGAGCTTCACATTATATCCCCAATCTCAAAATAGCCAATAGTGAGTCCTCGATACTACTTTCCAAGATGGCAACTCATATGAAGAAAGTTGCTTTTTTGTAACCAAGCTAGTTGACGTACTAGCTAACGTTTCACATTAATGAAAAAATTATATACTGACAAGGCCGCTTTAAACTGTTATTATACCAAATGGATGTATTTCTGATAATACAAAGAGTCATTTTGGGGTCCTTGTGGAACTCAGAAAATTGCATTTCATATTTTACAGCCATTCCAACAGTAATGATTGTTAATGCAAAACAGTGTAACACTAAAATCACCCAACAGGTCCAGAAGCTGGATGCAATGCTGTCTGCCATAGAGCACAACTTATAATTGTTCTAATCCTACATTTAGGGACTTGAAGATAAAGTTTAGTATATATATGCACTGTGTTACATAAACAACTTATTTAGTTATATTTTAGCATTTTTTCTTCAGAGTTTTAAATAATTTGCTTATTTTTTCTTCAGCCATGACTATAGGGTACACAAACGCTCTTTATACATTGTATCGATAATTACATAAATAATATTCATGTTCTTCAAACTTTACTATGTTTTTTTTTCCTGTCATGTTTGGTTTTGTTGCCTTTGCTCCAGTAATGACACTATATCCATCAACAAAGCCCGGCACCTCCACTAACTGACTCTCACGTCCCCAGGACAATTTCAAACACCCTTGCACACTTATTAAAATACATAAGGCACTTTTATTTTAAAATACATACTTGTTTTAAAGTACTGTTATCTGTTTGTTATTTACCATGTTTGTTGTTTATAATTTATTTTTATTCAATGTCTATGTTTATTGTTATGCACATATGAGTCAAATTCCTCATATGTTCAACGTACTTGGCAAATAAACAACAAAATAAAAACAACTATGATCATGAGCCTAAATAAGGCTTACACACAAAGGCCTAAAACACAAGTATCATTTTTTTTAATTTTTATTATAAAGAACAGATGTTTAAAGACAACTCAGACTTGTGAAATCAGTTTAAATAAAACTATGAATAAAAATGGTAGACAGCCTTTTTATACAAATATGTTGTGTTACCACTCTTCTAATCACATCGTTGTTGTCTTCGGTAACCTTGTAGACCAAACTGTTCCCAGAAGTTCAGTTGGGATGCATATTTACATGGAAATTTCAATTTATTTGAACAAACATATATATTAACAAAAAAACATCAACCATGTTTTCCTCCTTTAAGCTCAAAATTTAATTCACCGTCCACTTTTATTTTCCTCTATGGGCGATTCCTCAACCTCCGTGGTGCTGGCTGAGGGGTCCCGCTGGTGGAGTTCAACTGAGCACACCCAGAGGTGAGACAGACACCTGGAGCTCCTCTGAGACCTGCGTGGCCCCTGAGTCCAGGCCGGCCCACGTGTCCCCTCTCTCCCTGCTGCCCTGGCTGGCCGTTAAAGGCTCTGCCAGGACGTCCACGCTGACCTGCAATCAAGGCAAACATGTTGTTTATTCTCCAGGCTTCTTAGATTAGGACAACAGAGCATTTACAGAGAAATTATTTTTTGGCAAATATCACACTCCTCTGACAGTAACAACTCTCCTCCCTCGCTTCCTTGGAATTGAAGCACACACTCAGCTGAATATAGTTTATAAAATGACGCACAGACGCAGATGTGGACATCTATTAAGGCCTAATTTGAACCTAGTCATCAAACAATAGTAGTGCATTAAGTATTGTAAGATTAATTTACCCGTTGGTCCCTGGTCTCCAAAGTAGCCAGGTAGGCCATTACCCATAGGTCCTTCATCACCTTTCTCTCCTTTGTCACCTGCAAGCCAGACACACACGCACACACACACACACACACACACACACACACACACACACATTGGTCTCGACAGCCGAATGGCCGAAATGCTATTCCCCCAGAAGTGAGCTCCATTCAAGAACACGGCATACATGTTGATTAGAGACCACATGTGCTACTGAGATCATTGTTAAATAAACGTTTAAAACACCTTGTAAATATTCTTCAATTTCATTGACTTGGCACAGGAATGTGGCACGAGTGTGACATAATGCTCAGGCCGCTAACCATAAATTAGAGTCGAGAATTTACACATTAGTCTACACCAGCTTTACAATATTAAATTTGGCAGTTTAGTACAGTGCAGTTCATGATGAAAGGTATAATGAGTCTGTCCTTTCCATTTGTGGATTTATTCAAGTACTTTACTAATGTGCAATTTTAGAAAAACCTTGACTGGAGTCTGACTTGACTGGCCCTCTACTTACATGTATATCCCTGACTCTGCAGTTCCCCTCAGCCCTGCCATGAGTATCAGCGCCTGTTTACTCACGTTTTAGTTCTCTACCTGCTCAGCACGAGACAGCAGACAGCAATGAGCGACAAGCAAGTAAACGTAGTGGAGGATTTAGTCAAAAACAGTAAAGGTAGATTGAATTTTCTAAGTTCATCAGCCAGAGAAACAGTGTAATGTCGTTCTATGTCTGCTGGATGTGTAAATAGGTGATAATATGTTAGTGATATGTTTACAGCTCGTTCTCCTGCCACTAAGTGACCAACAAAAACCAATTCAGGTTTGAGTAAAGGATCCAAATTGTTTTTCCACCACTTCCTCAAAACAATCGGTCAGGTTTGTTTTTCACACCTGTTTCTCCTTTTCGGCCCAGTTCCCCGGCTTCTCCGTAGAATCCCGGCAGGCCCACTTCTCCATCAACACCATCATTACCAGGGTCACCCTGACAACATCATCAGTAGGAAAATACATCATTAATCTTTTGAGTTTACTGTATAAATGTTGGTTTTCTTCTCAGGTGCTCTTTTCAATTCATCAATTTAGCTTTCACACACTTCTGGATAGCTCAAAAATTGAAAAGATTCATTGGCTGATTATATAATACATTTTCGGAAAAATTTGTACATTACCAATACATCACTGTTCTTGGTTTGGCATTAAATGCCACAACATGAGGCTTACTGGTCATAATCTAATATAGTAAAACATTTTGTATATAGAGCATTTATCAGCCTGAGAGTCATTGTGATTAAAGAAGTTGTGGAACATGAATTGGTTCTACTCTGTATAATAATGTGGAAAAGGCTTTCCAATCCAACGATAGCCTTGATACTCTCCAAAAAATATTCAACACAGACCAAGTGTCTAGTCTGTGACTCCTTATTTGTCCTCATGGAGACGTGGAAAACCGTAATGTTTTCATTCCAAGCTTTTCTGCCAAATACTTCAGCCCTCGTAGTCCAGTCCAGACCCTAGCAATGTGTTTGCATTTTACTCAGAAAGAGAGACAAAGGCGAACAACGTATGGAGAATGCTCTGCGCTCTGGCAGCGTGTCTCAGCTAAAGGTCCTGAAAAGAGGAAGTGAAACCTAAAGCAGGCTGATTCACATTGAACAATGAAAAGCCAAACAGTAAAACTCACAAGAGGGCCGGGCGGTCCTTTCTGTCCGACGGGACCGGGGGCACCCATGGGCACGTCCCCATACAGAGGACAAACTGCAGCACAAGTCCTCTTCACTGAGTTGGCAAAGGTGGACATCTGCTCCAGGATCACTTTCTTACAAACCTCGATCACATGTTGAGCAGAGAGGGTCGGGCCCTGTGTAACAAATTATTACCACATCCATCACTGGAAGGGACCCAACTGTGGGACATGTAATAAGCAGTGTTGCAGGATGGGGCATGCAGGACCAATGGCTGCCTCTCAGAGTAAATGCAATGAAGAAACGAAGCCAACAATATTTCCTGAGGCTCATTATGGATTTATAGCCACACTAAATGAAACCCTTGCTGTGAGTCACGGATAACTACAGGCTAATATGGAACTCTTTAAATGTGTTTTTGACACCAAAGCTGTTAGCAAACACCATGTGTGTGCCAGTCAGTGTGGCTGCTGGTGCAAATGAGTACTCAGCTGTTTCTGTTCCATCAGTCACAGATAGATGAAGTGTCAATTATAGTAGAGACCGAAGAGCAGTACTATGATACTGTAGCTATGTAATGTTTGTGGGTTCAGTCATATTAAAAGTACAGGCTTGTATTTAACTTACTGGTGGACCCGGGGGCCCCTGAAAGCCAGCTGGTCCTCCTTCACCTCGAACCCCCTTGACTCCGATGGGACCTGATCGCCCAGGTGGGCCCGCCGGGGCGCGCTTCCCCCGTCCTCCCGGAGGACCCTGCACAGCCCTGTCTCCAACCTAGAAAGAGTGCATCCATCAGAATACAATGAGATATTTGTTCAACATGGACACACACTTTATTGAAAGCAGTAACAGCTTAAAATGCTTACTAGGTCATGTGAATTTGAATAATAAAACATAGTAACTAACAGAGTCACATAGACAGTGAAGCAAACTAGCAAGTAACATAATCTCAGTGGTAAAAGTAAATTATAAAGATGTAAAATGGAAGTAAAAGTGTGAAGATAAAAGGAAAAATGCAAAACCTGCAATTGTAGAAAAATACACATATGCATAAACAAACTGTACCTTTTCATGTAAAACAAATCAAACCAGGTAGAAAAAACTTAAGAAATGAGTGATGCTCATTTTGGTGCTATTGTGGGTGTCACTGCCCTCATCACATCTACAGATGCTCTAAATATGTCTGAAATGTAATTTGATGGATTGATGTTAGATTTTTCAGACTATTCAGTCTGCAAGCAGAGAATGTGATGAATGTAGCATGAAATGTTGGAAGTCTAGCAGAAATATCGTAGTATTACAAAGCACACACCAACATGACGGCTCCATTCAGTGACCCAACTCATCACAGCCAAGTTACTCACTTAACGTCACTCAGCCCATACCTCCTTAAGAGAAGTAAACAGGGAGACTTTTGAGTGCTAGTATGTTTTGGAAATAGTATTATATTTCTCAATGAAGCTCTGACAAAAGAATCACAGCTCACCTTTCCTTTTGGGCCCTTGACTCCTTTTTCACCCTTAAAAAAAAAAGTTAATGTTAGGTTTGGTCACAAAAAACTACAAAGTGAATGTAATGATGAGCAGAGAGGATGGCATATATTTAGGTAGTACCTGGCCACCTTTAACGCCTTGGATTCCTTGTATTCCGATGTCACCCTGCACAAGGCAAAACAAAAAATTGTATTTAGAAGCTTTCAAATATTTGATACAAAGATATATATATATGGCACCAAATGATAATTTTTATGTCATTTAATTTCTGATGGGTAATGGATGAAGATACCTTTGACCCTGGTTTTCCAGGCACACCCACATGTCCCTGTGAAGAGATGACATGGTTCAATGGCCTGAGAGAAATGAACTAGTGTTTGGAAGAGTTCAGAAAATTCATCTGGAGCACTTACAGTAGGTCCCGGTGGGCCAATAAATCCAGGTCTTCCTGGCTTCCCAGCAGAACCCTTGTAACCTCTTGGGCCCTCGAGAATAAAACATTTATTAAACCAACCTAAGGGACTGCTTTATTCTTTGTCGTCTTCCTTTAAGATGGCAAACTACTTTACGTACAAAATGTCTTATGTGCTTGTCTTCTGAAAAAAAGACTTACAGTTCGGCCTTGGGGACCCATTTCTCCTGCTGGCCCAAGGGTGCCTTTCTCTCCCTGTGAAACACATAAACCATAACAAATGTATCCACCAAAAACCACTCAATTGTACACATTTATTTACAAACACAAACAAGAACGGCAAGTTACCTTTGCTCCAATTCGTCCAAGTTTTCCACTGACACCTTGTGGTCCTTGATAAGCCTGTGAGTAATAGATAACACTTAACATACCACGATTGCACTGCTTCTGAACTTCATCACGATATCATTATCAGCAGAACATAATACCTCTATTCCTGAATCACCATCTCTGCCTGGTAGGCCCGGATCTCCAACAATCCCCTAGATTGACAATATCGTAATTATACAACAGACACATGATGTTGGGGGTGTAAGAGAGGAATCAGGTGAATCAGCGGTGAATCACCTGCAGTCCAATGGAGCCCGCTCTTCCCACAGGTCCATGGATCCCCTAGTTTTCACAAGTTCACAAGTTCAGACAAAAAACACATCCATTAATACATGTTTTAATATTATATATATATTATAGGAACACACACTGTTCATGCCAATGTGAGTAATGTGTGATACATACAGGCTTCCCCTTCTCTCCAGCACCTCCCCTGTCTCCAGGATCTCCCACAATACCCTGTCAAATCATCATTTAAAGCATCGTAAGTTACACATTTTATACAACACAGTGACTCACCAGCTCATGTTGATACAGTTCCGATCCTCAGATTTCAACCAAAATCCAGTCACATTAACTAATGTTGTAAGCCAAAAACAAAGCTCTATTCCAATGTTTTACCACATTAACAATTATTATCTGGCTCTCCGTGCTCACATGAGGGAATTTTGAAGGTAGTGGACAAATAATTAAGAGTGTCTCATCATGGATTATTGAACAGACAACAACCCACCTGCTTTCCTCTGGACCCAGCGCGCCCTGTTACACCAGTGGTCCCTTTTTCTCCCTAAAAAATCCAAGCATGATGGAATTAAATCACAATATTTAGATTAAAAAAAAAACAGAAAATAAAGTATGTATACCTTAACTCCTTGAAATCCGGGAATCCCTTCGTGTCCTTTGTTGCCTTTGGTACCCTTTGAGGAGGATAAAATGTCATTAATACAATAATTACATTGCAAAGGGGCTTACCACTGTGTCTGCAAGGTTAACTCACAATGTCTCCCAGGTTTCCTGTCTCTCCGATGTCTCCAGATGGTCCGCGAACTCCCTTTAATTAGTGAGAATGCCGACATTAAGGGTTATCCATCAAGTTGAGC
Organism: Taurulus bubalis; assembly: GCF_910589615.1. Classification (NCBI taxonomy): domain Eukaryota; kingdom Metazoa; phylum Chordata; class Actinopteri; order Perciformes; family Cottidae; genus Taurulus; species Taurulus bubalis. The sequence goes on from NC_136602.1 coordinate 14,657,305, forward strand.
AACATTAACTGCAAACTGAACAGAACTCCAATGAAAAGTCTGTAACTTCATTAGCTGGATGAAAGAGGTCTAATTAAAGCCTGAACTAGTGCAGGAGTTTACCTTGAAGCCCGCTGCCCCTCTTAATCCTTTCAGACCCTGAGGACCTCTGTCTCCCTGTTAACACAACATGTCATTAATACAGATTAGTGACATTTCAGGATGAAGAAAGGATGAAGCTGAGTGTGATGAATTACCATTTGGCCCCTGAGTCCTCTCATTCCTTTCTCGCCTTGGATTCCTTCTTCACCCTAGGACATGTGTGAGATCTCATTAATGCGTTCTGAGAACAAGCCACACTGAAGTGTAACCCCGGTAGGAGCATAATGGCAGATCTTACCTTTTGGCCGGACTCGCCTATGTCGCCATAGTCTCCTGTGTTTCCCCGGATACCCTGCAAGACATGTTTTACTCAATCTCAAGCAAAACTGCAGCTTTTTCTTTGTGAATCGACCATCTTGAGAAATTAGACCGTAAGGTGCAAAACGTTAACGACTGTTTCTAGAGAGAAACTCACTATTGATTCTTGGAGATTTGGATACATACGACAGAAAAACTGTTCAGACATGACAGCATGTTCTCATCATTTTAATCACCCCATAAATTTGTTGTGGATTTTTCTGCAATCATTTTGGCGAGACAGAAAGTGAACAAAAGAAGCACTCTCATAGTTGCATAGTAAATATAATGCTCAGGCCAGGAGAGATAAGCTTAGTTTACCATAAAGACTGGAAACAGGGTGACATTTAAACAAGCCTGGTTCTGTCCACGTCCAAAGGGCTCCAAAAATGTCCAAAGGTGTACAAGGTAACAAATTGGTGAAACACCAGCTCTAGTGTTTGGAGAGTGTCAGTCTAGCTGTTTCCAGCTCGGCTAAGCTAACCAGCTGCTGGCTGGCTAGCTCATATTTAAATGACAGTTTTCTGAGTGGCATTCATTTTCTAATCTAAAAAAAAAATGAAAGTAAATTTCTCAAAATGTTGCATTATTCCTTTAAATTTGAAACTACAGCCAGAACATAGTTAGCTTAGAACAAAAGCTGTAGGCAGGAGGAAACTGCAAATTTAGCTTAGATTAAAAGTAAATTTGCCTACCAAATGCCTTTATCTTGTTTTTGATCTGTACACAACCAGAGAGTAAAAACAACTGGCTCGCTTTTTCTCTCTGCTTCCAGTCTTTTGGCTAAGCTAACCTAACCATCTCATGGCTGGAGCCCACACAGATATGAGAGTGGGATCGATTGTCTCATCTTTGTCTCGGCAAGAATATAAGTGCATTTCTAAAACATTTCCTACAAGCTGTAAAAAATTATAAAGCAAAATGAGGAGAAATGTGAACATGCCATAGTCAAGTTTCAGGCACACTAACATTAGTGGAAAATATACACAAGCATGTTGAGCAGGATTTAGGAAAGATAAGTCATAGGTAGAACAAAATGGGCCAGACTATTGTTTGTACAGATGCTGACTTCCTCAGTTGAACAAGGAAAAGTGTTTCCCAGTTGGCTGTATTTCACTGAGTCAACAAAGAGATTAAACAAGTTCCAGGATGCCTTTGTGTTGTCGGTTTATTTGACCACCTCGCCTAACTTTAAGCAGAGTCAGCTAGGCGAAGGTTAACCTCAGAGATGGCCGACAGTACGGCGTGAGGCACAGCCGTGACCTTTACAATGTTTCTAAGGCAGTATAGCTCTGACGAACAAAGGACCACCCACCACCGGAGATGGACACTTCATATATCTGTGCCAGGAAATGCCCTCCTTGGATGCCAGCAGGAGAGGAGATAAACATGTTAGGGCTCTGTGATTCACATGCTGGCAGGAGGGCAGAACTCTAACGAGTTACACAAGACAGATGTCTACTCCCAGATGAGCTACAGCTGCTACTCAGGACATGAATATGTAGCGTGTACAGCTCTGGAAATGTGCTCTGAATGTACGTGGGTCTGCAGGCGTACATGTGTTTGCTCAGGCAGCATGGGGGATTTCCTTGAGTGCAAAGGGCATGTTAAAAGCCAAACGATCACATAGGTATACAAACGAATCCTCCTTCTTTAAACATATGTTCTCTAGACTGTTTTCAAAAGACCCTCAGATCTGTTCCAACATAACACCGACTGCTAAGCATGATGAGATTAACAAGTCGTAAATTTAAAGAGGAAATAATCACGTCTGCGGCTCCCTGAAGGACACAAAGTGAGTGTATTTGTTTTTTCATTGATGCACGAGTAACTGGCTCCTGCAGCCAACCACTTTGTTCATTATCATTTTCTCAAACATTTCCTCTCTTTCATAATTTTATCTTCCTGTAAGGGAATTATTAATTAACCTTATCCACAAAAATAAAAACATTTAAGAGACACATTTCACACACTAGTTAAGCACACTAATGCTACTTATTACTAGACACTGGGGGGTAGGGTTATTGCATAACTTCCTGGTTTTCCTGTGTGTGAGGGATTCATTACATTTGGCTCAGTGTCTTCCAAATAGAAAAGCAAAAACCATTAGAAATCCTGTGATCTCTTTCCAGTTTGAGTTAAATCCTATATTCTCAACAGGCAGGGCCTCAGTTTTAAGATGCTAATGGCAATTTCAGAGCAACAAAAAGCAGACATGAGTTTTTAAACTATGAAAGGAGCCTCTATGTTTACTATCGCCAAGCGCTTCTGCTTCCAGATCTGTTTCCATCCTGTCCTGTCTCAGTTGTACTTTTTTGCCATTTTTCACAGCTTTGCCACTCTACTTTGTCACTCACCCACAATTCAGTTTAACTCTATATTGTACTGCAAGAAGAAGGGGATGCTGCTAACGCTCATACGACAAGTAAACACCAGTCATCCGGTTTAAAACTAGAGTTGATATTCACATGACTGAAAGGTATTTAATAAATATGATTACCCAGTTTCCGTGTCTTCCTTGATCTCCAGCTTTTCCTGGAAGACCTATGTGACCCTGCAGAAGAATAAAAACATATGTCAACACAGATTCAACTTGAGGATGGTCAGCCAATATTCACTATACAGGTGTGTTAACCTTTGGTCCTGGAGGTCCTTGAATGCCTGGTTGTCCGTGCATGCATTTGCAAGACGCTCTTCCAGCTGTTAGGCCGATCTCTGCGTACCCTCCACACTGCCATGGATAGAAAGGCAAGAAAAAAGGTATTACAACCAAAAACACATCTCCAGCAGAGAGAGTGAAACCATGTTGAATGGGAACTGACTCACCACACTGGAAAGCTCACAGCAGCCCTCTGAATAAGCCTGCTCTGGGTCACATGACACCTCCATCTGCTGGAGGTCCACCTGGAAAGAGACAGGACATAATGTGAGAAACAAAGTTGTATCCCAAATCAAAGGAAGTTCAAATATTACTTTAAAATACATATATATATATATATAAATCCAGGCTGTGAACTTACAGACACAGAGCGATCTCCTGCAGCCCGCTTAACGATGGAGGTGTACCCTCGGTGGATGACTGGCCTCGGCTCATCAATGGACTCCACACTGACCTCTTCACAGTCTATAAGCAGCTTCACCTGACTGCCCTTGACACTCAGCGCCAACTTGTGCCACTCTCCATCAAATAACTGTTCCACGCCATGGAAGGTCCTCAGCATCTGGCTCCCACGGGGGCTTGTGGAGAAGAAGTCTAAGGAGCGTGTGTCACCCTGGAAACGCAGGCCAACTTGCTCCCGACCCTCGGGGTCACTGACCTGCCACAGGTCCCAGGAACTCTTGGCAGTGTCCTTGTTCACCTTAAATGTTGCGATGACAGAGTAGTCGGAAGGAAGTCCATCTGAATACACATCGCTGTGGCAAAAGAGTCAGGGTTTAGAGAACTGGGGTTTTTATTTGATATAAGAACATTGATAAGAAGAAACAGAGCTCCTTGGACTTCATATTCAACTTCAGCATGTGACACATTTCTTTGTAACTTTTTATTAAAAATATTTCATGATGCAGTATTTAGCAGACGGATATTCTTTGTTTATTTAATTTGAACAAAGCACATGTCCAGTTAAATCAAGGGAAACATTCAGGATCTGTAGGCAGCGCTGCATTCATTGAAAGGGTTTGAGAGTTCAGTGATAAACAAAAGAAACAGTCGATAGCCCCGCAGCAGCTCTGTGAGGCTCAGCGCTGCTTTGAGCTAAATACTAACTCTCAGCATTTAAACATGGTCAAAAAACAATGCTGGCATGTTACATTTATCTATAAATAGTAACTTAACACCAGTCTGAAAAGCATTATTGTGCTGCAATTCAGGTTGATCGTTTCAAACATCTGACCACATGCTGCAATGCTGATGGGTGTGCTTTGCTGCACCTGTAACCAAACCTAGTAGATGGGAATTTGATGGGGAGCTGTGAGTCATCAATACGTTTTTAGTCATTCGTATTATTGGTATTCTCGAAAATATGTTTTGTGTTTTTCTTTTCGTGTTGACTGGAATGTTTAATATAGACCCCAAGATGACTCGCTGTCCTTTAGTGCACAGGTAATGTGGATCCTAGAATAAACTAAACTAAGCAGAGTTGTCAGGGTGTATCATACTAACACACCCTGGAATACACTTCTATAACACTGCAGCCAGGTGAGAAGGTGAACTACTTTAGATCAGTAAAAACAAACATTTCAGGCGGTGTTAAGTTAGTCTTTGATCATTTTTCCAGCTTATTTCAAAATAAAAGCAATCTAATACTGTACCTCATGGTCCTCCGGAGATGGATAGAGGGGTTGATGCGGTAGGCCACCGCCTCAGGTTGGGAACCGTCCACTCTTCTCACTCCTCTTGACTCAGGCACATGAAACTCCTCCAGCAGATCAAAACCTCACAGCACAAACACTGAGCTCAGTTCGGCATCACAACGATTCAGCATCAAAGTTGCAGGACGACTTCTAAATCGTTGATATCACTGATTCTTTTTTAATTATTGCATTATTCATTGCCATTAATAATGCCATCTGTTCACAGGTAGAATGAGGTCATTTATGGAACCCATTAACAAGAAGAGGCTGTTTATTGGATTTAGTGGATTTGGCTTCTTAATTTTAAACACAGGACGCTTGTGCTGCAGCTTGAATGAGATCAGCTTGGCTGTGGTGTTTCCTGTCGGGTTCAAATGTGTGGGTGTTGAAAGATTCTCATGACAAATATTACGACTGAAGTAGAAAATAACTCAAAAAACAAATCTATGACAAAGAAAAATGTGATACCTCCTACTGTTGCATGTTAACAAGTCACCTGCTTAATTTAAAATCCTGTTCTGTCTGTGTCTTAACTCTGCAGGCTGGACTCATTGTTTCACTGCCATGTATTACAGTCAATAGGTCGGCATAGCTAAATAAAGCCACGTTAAATGTCACAGCCGTTTACATTGGAAAAACTACTAGGATTAATATTTGTCAGCACTGCTTGTACTATTTATGGCCGTTTTATCTGTGAGTAGGACACCATAGGAAAAAAAAACATTGGGTTATTTATGGGAACATGGAGACGAAGTGGAGACTCTGGGCTTTAAAGGTTTATGGACAAAGCTTAACCCCAGGGTGACCTCTTGACCTCTTAGTGTCCGCACAGGCCTTGGGAGCAGGAAACATGATACTGGGTTGACTACTGGGAAGGAAAATAATGGACTCTGAACTGACAAACACTGACATCTGCTGGTCATGGTGCCGGAATACACTGTTCAACCTGGAAAACTATAGTCACTGCAGATAATTAACATGATGTCTGTAATTATTGTCAATTCTGTTTTATATGATACGTTTATAAACAAGTAAAGGCCTAATAAGGGTGTGCTGGCAAAGATAGCAGCAGCATGTTTAACAAGTCCAATTGTTTGGGAAATAATCCAGTGCTAGTGTTACTTTTTATACAGTGTGAAATATGTTGTAGTCATCAAATAAGTATGGAAATAAAATGTAAACTTACTTGGCAACTTTTGACATTGGGTCAGTGTGAAGAAGGCAACAAGTGCTGCAAACACCAGCATTTCTTTTGAGGGTGGCATTTTATAATTGTTGTAGTCAGGGGCTAGAAGTGCCTGCAGTACAACAAGTCAAGAAATCAGTAATTAAAAAAAATCTGATTAACTGATATATGAGTGTACAGTAGGCTGTTACATTTAAATCAGTCACTCAAATTAGTTTGAAAAGTATTTCTATGAATGCATTTTCATCAGAAATCAGAATCAGAACCATTTATTGCCACGTATGTTTTCACATACAAGGAATTTGTCATCGCAGGTGGTGCATAACATGAAACAATAAACAGAGTGCAGGAAATGGGAGCATGTTTAAATTTACAATTATATTTACAATAGAATATAACATTAAAGATTTAGAAAGAATAAAAAAAGAAAGAAAGAAAGAAAGAAAGAAAGAATGTCATGTTAAATTCCTTGGCCTAACCTTATCAAAACTGGTGAAATTGTCATTTAAAGTTTTTTTTAAAGATAAAATATTTTAATTTCTTTTTTTACCAAGGTTAATGATCATATTTTATGATAATAGTGTGTCCATTGAATTGAATTGTCCATGCAATCATTCTCAAGCTTTATCAAAATAGAGAAAAACAATTACGCTAATCACAAAATAATCCCCCTTTTGATTAGCAACCTGACATCATATACAATCCCTATATATGTCAAAATGTATGAAAACAAATAATAAAGAAAACATTCAAGAGAAATACTTAATTACTCACATATTCCTGAAAAAGAAAATCCCAAGGCTCCTGCAGACGGGTCTTTTTCAGTTCCTGGTGTGAGGAGATATCCCACTCTAAAGTGCCATCCCGGCCCAGTGTCTGAGCTGAACAGGAGGACCATTCAAACGAGAAGCGCTGGGTCTCAGGCGAGCCTGACCCCTGAGCTCCACTCTACCTTTGGCCCCCAGGGGATCTGTCGATTCTCATAGGCCAGTTACACCGACTGTCACTACAAGTCCAGTAAACAGAGTCATCACATTTAGGAAATGTAGGTGAACATATGAGGGACTTTATGTAGCTATTGAAAGGAGAAAATAAGAGTAATGATGAAGAGTAAGTCTCTGCTTCATCAAAGTTCTAAACAATGCAGCTCTGAAAAAAATAAGGTAACTGTGCGGAGCTTCTGTATGTGTCTTTACACATCTACTGATATGGTTAGAAAAAAACAATAGACTTTTGTTGGGGCTGTTGTAGAAACTTCAATAATTGCTTTTAAAAACAGTCAAACATTTAGTGGATGTTCATTCAAGACGAGTCTCACTGAGAGAAAGATGTAGTATGTCACAGCTAAATACAAGATGTTGTGCAAACATTCCACCCAGAGGAGACAGCGGCTTTCATCTAAACCGCCACACTGCATCTAACAGCCAGGCTGCAGGGAGATGACGGAATAACAGACATACAGTTGATCGCTGCTTCCAGTGTCAGAAATTAAGAAGGCAAAATGCAAATGTCCAAAGAATCCTCAGAATGCCCCCAAAAATGTGATTGAGGGACAAAATTGTCCCCAAAATTTCTAAAGGAATATACATTATATAGTCGGTCATTCCTGCTCAGCAACTTTTATATCCCATGAAATACTTCCTTATATTTTCTTTAAATATGAAGTTCTTATAACCAATACGTTGAATTTTATATTCTTCTTCATCACATGTACATTAGAAAGACTATATTATTATAATATATATTTTTAAGTGACCCTTTTGTGCTCGATGTCCCCAGTGCAAAGTAAACAACTTCTACAACCATAACCATACAATTACAAAATACTCAAAATACGATTATAATTTGAAAATCATAAACTATAAATAACTAACACGTTTTATTATATTGTTATGGTCTACTATTGAATGTTTATGTCATATTATACCTTAACATGTTTGGTGACGGTGAGTTGAAACAATGTTCACTTGTCGGGATCAGACATCGGGATTAGACTTAATCTGTCCCTGCTTTACAGATGAGGAGAGTCATTTCATTCACCTCTTCAAAACCAAACCAGTCTATTTTCTATTTTTCAATTGCAATATCGGCTACTTTCTTTCCCGTCTTTTTTGCTGGGGTGGTGTTGGTGACAGGGTTGGGTTGCTTTCTTTGAGGACAGTGAACTTCACTTCAGGTGCTGGATTGCCTGATCTCTGCCAAGTATCGTGATTTTGTGAGACGGAAGTGGCAGTTAAATGAATTGAGTGATGGGTCATTCGTGCACTCAAAGGGTTGAATGTTTCATTAAAATGTGCTGATGGTTGCTTTCTGGTAGATGTTGTAGCTACCTCGGTTAGAATGTTTTGATGGCTGGGTCTGTAAAGACAAACATATGATTAGTTTGGCTATCTTTGCCAAAATGATGATTGATGGTATACACTTTTATTTGTTTGCAGTCAAATAACATCTCATGTGTATTGTGTTCAAGTCATTTACCTTTGTTGTGTCTCCTCTCCAGGGTGTTCGGCCTGAAAGAGCCCCCAGTCTACCTGAGCACCAATTATAGTTCAGGGAGGTAACATGTATTAATTAATAGAGGGGTGTTAGTGAAGTTGAATTCCTTGTTTGGGCTTTATATGACTCTATTGCACAAAGAGAGAGCATGCAGACTATCAGCATCATGACGATTGTATTTGTTGTGGTGAAGGTAATTGTGTTGTCGGGTGAGGGACAGAGTGACCCGTACTGTGGGGTCGAGGTGCTCATCAGTGGCTGGCTATAGAAGGCTACCAGATTCAATCAGGCCAGAGCCACATGCTGCCCGTGGTCCACTGTATATAAGATGACTGTCATGGTTTGTGATAATTGTTAATAAAATGAACACCTTGTTGGTCTGCACCTAACCTCTGTGTCAAGCCTCCTGCTTCTAAAGTCCAGCCGCTACGTGGTCATCACATTTTTCCGTGACTTTTTGTGACTGCTTTCAATTGTTTTTGACATGACATGCTATATATATATATATATATATATATATATATATATATATATATATATATATATATATCATGCATGCATATATATGCATGTATATTCATACATTTATAGATAGATAGATTAGTTTCCAAACATAAACAAGGATATTAGACATACCAAACACATACTATTAAAAACAATAGTATAGCCCTCAATGTCATGCCTGATTACCGAAACTGAAAACACTTGTTTGGCCCCAATTGTGATTATTAGTTTGGCCCCAATTGTGATAATTGTGTAAATGTTTCACAATGACATGACGCTGCTATATTTACCCCTCAACCAACAGACTACTGCTAGCATGGCTAATATGTGTATGAATGAGCTAAAACCGGCAAAGCAGAGAGGATTCTGTGGTCCACAACAGCCTCTGGTGGCTTTCTGCAAGCAGGTTTATTACAAAGTAATGTTACAGTGACAATTTCAGCTCTACCGAAATTAACCATACATTGACATGGATGCACACGAGAATGTCTACATGGAGTGCCACCCCTTCAAGCACACACTGCTGTGAAGTGATCAAATGAAACAGGGACTGCAGCTGACGACAAACAAACAGGACTTAAAAGCTTTATGATTACGATGTTTCTGCTACTTGCCATAAATAGTATTGTTCAAAGGTTTCTGCAGTGCGTACTGGGGGTTTATTGTAGTATATTGCATTGCCCTTTAAATGCATGTTGGCAGTATATCATATCACTTAAATAGATAATTGCAGTGCCTCCAATGGTACCAATATGCACCATCTACTCCAAACATCAGAAAACATAAATCACAGTACATTCAGTAACTCTCAGAGCGCTTTCCCGCCTGTTGCCCTTCATTAGTGTTTTTAGAAATGTTAGCTAACCGTACAACATTCCCAGGTTTTCTAGTGTTCGTCAAACCTCTTCAGGTTTTGCATTAGAAGAATAAAATAAAATAAAAACAATTTGAAATATTTCACAAAAAATAAAATACATTAAAACAAATACACAAGGCCATTAACATTTCATTCTCACATAATATTAAACCATATTGCCTCTCAAAAGAATATTTTACAACTTTGCAATGATTTAAATAACACTCAACACATTTGTAGTCTTTTAAATTAGATTTCTCCAGTGTCCGTTACGTGTTTAGGGTGCAACTAGCTCCTGGGTGGTTTGTTTTCAAGGCCACTGACTATCGCTTGGATGACTTGGCCAGTTTGCTTGTTGAAGTGGTTCTTCTCTGAGGAGTGGGGATCTTAGAAGGTTTTCCTCCATGTTGACGGGACGCAGAACGCGCCGTCGATCGGGTTGCGTCCCCAACTGTTTCAGAAACGTCTGAGCAAACCGACTGGATGTCCGAGATGTCGAAGTCAGAGGCGTCACTTCCTCTGCGACTGCTCCCTCTGCTTCCTGCTTTACTTCCAGGTCGGCTCGAATTTTTTCTTGACTCTAGAAAGATAAAAGGACAATGATCAACAAACCACAAAGAATGAGCCTGATCCATAGAGGTATCAGTGTTTTGCCACTGGCAGTTTGGCAGCACATTGTTACTTTCAAACAAATACAGATCGATTAGCATCTTTTATCAACCCTTTTTGGATGATTATCGAGACATCCTCAATTTGTTGTGGCTGCTTGTAATTTCAGTTTAATGTCGTTCAGTTTCGTTTTAGGTTTTCCAACAAGGTATCTATTAAAATAGATCTATTAAAAACAATACCATCTGTCAGAGGCTAATGTGTTGCCTTACCTTCTAGGTAAAGTAAAACATACATTTGCAGCCACTATCATTACATTTGCAGCCTTTTAAATGGTAAATGGACAGTCACCCATTCATACACCAATGGAAGGGGCTTCCATGCAAGGAGCCATCTGCCCATCAGACTAACTAAAATTCACACCCATTCACACACAATTTGAGGTTCAGTGTCTTGCCCAAGGACACATGGAAGAGCTGGGAATCAAACCGCCGATCTTCAGATTGAAGGGCGACCCGCAGAGCTGCCACGGGGACCTTCAGTGACCTCTGGGTGACATCTCAGATGCTTCACCAATCATTTTATATAAACTAGAAATCACTCGACCCCTGAAAATGTTATTGCAACCTCAACATGTTTTATCTAAACATATAAACATGGTTTATCAGTGGCTCCTTTGTTTCCATTACCTTAATTCATAATGTTTCATATCGATTGGCCAAAGGGAAAACCCTCCTATCTGCACTTTATGTGTTTAAAAAAAAAAAAAAAAAATATATATATATATATATATATATATATATGCGCATATATATATATATATATATATATATATATATATATATATATATGCACATATACATATATATATATATATATATATATATATATATATATATATATATATATATATATATATATATATATGCACATATACATATATATACATATATATATATATATATATATTTATTATTTGTAATACGTATTGGGTAGCCTCAACAAATAGCATTCTGCAAGAAAACAACAAGTTGTTTTTTTTATTCACAAAAAAAGTGCATTTTTTAGATAGGAGCTTTTGCTCTTCGGCCATCAATATGTTTTATTCATAATGCTGAAAGTGCTGAGATTGACCCAGTGGACAAAAATACATTTTCTTCAAAATATAATGAAAATAATCTCTGAAGTTGCTCTCCACTCACCACCTATCGTCTGTGCCCGAGCTTTCAGTACCGCAGCATTGATCAAGGTTCCTTCCTCACCAGACTGAAATCCTTTGCCTGACAAGTACCCAGGAAGACGTAGTTTGCTGCCTTGAACTGGAGTACCCTGCAAAAGACAGAACAGTAATTACTTGGATTTGTGATCAATGGGAGTAAACTGTACAGTTTAATGACAGTGTTTGAACAGTCCTGATTAAGAGCATAAATTGTACCAGAAAGTATGTTATTGAGTTAGTTTTTAATTTGATATTTTAAAAAATCCTTATTTTTGCAAGAATGTATTACTAGTATTAGTATTTTAATTAAAGTTTCAACCTGTAGTTAGAAATTCATTATACAATCATGCATAAATTACATGTAACGGTTTTTTTTTAATAGTGGAGTTAAAATGAGACAGACATTTTTGTCAAGCAGGAAATAAATATTCAGTCCATTAGTAATCAAAGGAGAATTTGTTTATAGACCCAACTGAAGTCTCTCACACATTTAGTTTTTCCCCAGCAGAATACGATTGTAAATCAGCGAAATCAGAAATACCTCCAACAAATCACCTTTTACAAACTAGGCGCTATATCCGGCCTTACTGGCGATACATACATGTTGTCTCTGTTTTGATAGTTGTGCAGCAGATTTCAGTTGGGTCATAAATCAGAAGCGTCCCACATCATGTGCTGTACATGACTATACTATATGACTATACCTCTGAGGATGAACCTTGGCTCCCAAAGGAGTCTGATGATTTAAGAGGAGTGGAGGGTTTGCTGTTTGTAAGCCAAGGCTTATCATAATTGCGGGTAATGTGTTGGGGAGTCTGGGAAACAATGGCAAATCAAAAAACACAGATATGGATTCACAAATCAAAAACTACCAGAAAGACTAGATGGAAGAAACACAAAAAATGAACAAGAACGTGATCAAAAAATGTGAATATAAAGAAATATGGCATGTAAAGAAGAGGGAAATCATGATGGGGAGTGATCAATCAACAGTGTGACAGACAACGAGGGAACTGGCTCTCACGGCAGAGTAGAGCCTCTTACTTTGGGTGTACTGGTCACTGCTGGGGTTGATGGGACCGCACAGCTCTGACTGGAGGTGGATCTGTTGGGAGAACATCCTCTGGATGATGGCCGAGATCTTCGGCCTCTGTAACGGAAGCTCGCCATCACCTGAGTGGTTCCCTCCGGGAGGATGAACTTCTCTCGCAGCTCCAGGTTGGTCCTGCCTTTAGCTAAGAAATGACACCCCAAATTAGCCGTATTAAATAAATACAACTGGGAATACTTTCATTAGTAGTTTTGTGTTGATGATGGAGTGAGTAAACACAATTATTTCCACTTTAAGTCCCCAATTATCCATGAATAAATATTAGTTTGGTATCAATTATGGTTAAAATAGAAATTTCCTTGAAAGAACTGCTCCATTTACACTCGGGCAAATATGAATTGATTCTTCATTTATTTTCATATTTCATCTATTTATATTTTTTGTTTTGGGATTGTATGCTTGGCTATGGAGAAATGTAATAATATGTGGATTTTGTGTATGCAAGAATTACCGGATGTACTGTATTACATTTGCAAGATGTCTGAGTATGCGACGTGAGCTTACTGGACAAACATGCTCAAACATATTTAACAATAAAATATAAACAATTTAAATAATACTGGAAACTATTTAATAGAGTTGAAAAGGTAATGTTGATTGTAGTTGTTTGTAGAGTCATATGATGCAGAGAAGAAGTATTGCTTGAGTTTACTTCAGAGTGAACCGTCTGCTGGTAATGGCATACGGCATCAATATTTCAGTAGATAGTATGCAGTATGTGCATACCATGTATGTAGGATACAGTACCTATGTATGCGATTTCCAACAGCTGTTTTCTTTTAGCACCATATTACATAGTTCTTTTCAGGTAACTTCTAAAAAAAAAAACTTTTTGGGAAATTATTGGGAATAAAGTGTGACTAATAATAATATTAATGTGTTTTTAAATAAAGCAGAATGTACTGAAAAAAATACAGAATAAACAATGAAAACACAAGACTCATGCTGTTTCACACCTTATCCATACTGCTGCACCAGTAGTGGAATACACTTTGTTTCCCAACCAGCAATACTTTTTTGTTTGCTTGGACTGCTCAACAAATGTTGAGAAGATTCAAACATATCAAAGTATGCTCAAACACTCCCACACCCAAAACGGCCCAAATGAGGAGAATTACAAAACCAATACACAATCTACACACAGTGAAACCAAACTTGCACCAGATGTGTGAAAAACCAACTGGCATACATGCAGATGTGATCGCTGAGACACACTGTCAAACAAAGTAAACAGTGCAATAAATACTGTTTCAGTTTTGTGTGTGTATTATATACAGACAACATCATTTCCCCCAATGATGATGTTAGTCCCGTTTTATATTTACGGTTCTCTAGAATCTCTCACGGGTTTTTATTTGTTTGATTGTCAAGCAAACCTGAAAACTGCAAAAGAAGCTTGGCTCAGAACCGTTGCATGCTGAGAGATACAAAAGAGCTCATTTGCCGCGTCAAGTCCCAAAATATTGCCTCAAGAGAAAATGGCATCGGGCGATGTGAGTCACACAAAACAACTGCATGCATGAAAACCAGATGGAGCTGAATGACAGCCGACTGTGAGTGAAGCCGGTGTTTGAGAATGCCATTCACGATGAGCTATGGGACATCAACACAGGCACACACTCGGATGTGCAGACACATACCACAGGTGGGTTCATGGAGCGAGGTGAGATAGTGTGAGATTTGCCAACCTATAGGAGACTGAGTAATCGAAGAGTTTGATTCCGAGCGCAACATTTTGCTTCCGTGGTGATGAACTAGAAGAAATGATATCATGTTCAGCGGGAGGAAGGTTTAGTAGGAAATACAGAAATTGAACATTAATACAGAAGATAGCAGAGACAAGCAGAGTACAGAGAGCATTTTCACTTCACATTAACACAGAGGATTGTCTCATAGTGGTCTACTTATGGAGGCAGGATCAGTGATTGTACTTTGACTTTGCTAAAAATAATAATAAAACTAATTAAATAATAAAACTAATAATCTGCTAACAATGCACTTATATTCAAATTGAGGATTAGACTCTTAAACTCTCTGAAGCCTTTGATGGATCTGGAAAGGAGCAAATACAAATTCCCTTACTGTAAGTTATTTCGGAATTCTTTTATTAACTAATGAGACACTAATAACATTTACCATTTTGGTAAAAAGGTCATTTTTCTCTTATGGGCTAAATTGAATCTTGTAATTAATGTATGGTATACATATGCAATCCTCACCCTAAACTGATTTAAAATCACATTACATTGTAATTAGACATTGTAATGATTCAGAGACATTATTTTAGATCTGTATCTGTTAAAATATTCATAATATAATCTTTATAATAATAGTCAGACCATCAAAATCAGATTGATAGAGACTCAGCAATGTTCACCTTCCTAATGAGACTTTAAAAAATGCATTAATGACCCAAACTGCAATATTCTAGTCAGTCTACACACAGCTGGATGTGTGCACCTTTCAGCATGTAATCTGTTAGTCCTGCATTGTGACTTGTTGTGGTGACCTTTGACCTCACCTCTACAGGGGTCGTTCTTCACCAGAAACTCATCCAGAGCCATCCAGCCTCCTCCAACTCGCACCATCACAGTACTGCGTAAAATTCGTACTAAGCGCAGCTGCTGAGAGTCTCCAAACTACGACGGGGGGGAAGGAAAACAGAGAGGGGAAGTGTGAAAACCTTTGTACGACCTTTGTAGAAACACTCACTGCAGGCTAAAAGCAGTGCAACACTGGAAAACAGAATCACATTTATTCCAATTATTTTTATGCAATTATTTTTGCATTTCTTTACAATTTTTTTCTTTTTCTTTTTTGGAATTAGACAATTTAAATCCGAATTGTACATGCAAAAATCAAGCAGCCATCAAAGGTGCTTTTTGTCCACTTCAGCTCTGATTTCCTTTTCATGTTGCACAGATTTACACCAACAGGATTATGACACAAAAACATACATATTCAGTTTCATTCTCAGAGACACAAGTTACACAAAGGTCAATCCAACTGGTGTTCTTCTAGTATTGTGTGCTGGTGGGTGTGATTCAAATGTATTGTTTGTAAATTATATATACAAATACAAATCATGCTAAATCGACTGATACCTGATATTTACTCATACACACAAGCAGTTGATGTTAAGCCTGAGTAATTTACCGTTGAAACTAAATTATAAACTAATATAGGCTTTCTGCAGTTTTGATAACTTAGTAACAACATATAGTTTTTATATAGCTAAGTAGACTATTTTACTGACACATAATGTAATAATGTTTACTCTGAAATAGCAGAATCAGGTCTACTTTGATCTGTTACAGTTTATAGCAAACTGAACGTGAAGTCCTGTACGCTGCACAGTATTTACAGCTTTATGATATGGCCGTGGACCTTTTTTAAATTTGGAACAATTTCAGCTAATGTGTGTTTTTTGGTTTTATTAGTCTCATTCCGACAGCATCTGGCTTCAGTTTGCTGGCACCACTGCGGGTTGAGCCTGTGAAAAAAGCATTAACTGAAGGCACATTATTTGACCACCAGAAGGCACTAGAGTATAATACTTTCTTCATCATACCAACCACAGGAACAATATGCATATTATGAATATGAATGGCTCAAGGTTTATGAGGTGATGGACAGAAGTCAGCCAGTTGGATATGACCATGAGCATTAGCACAAAGACATCATTCACAAAGGACAATCACAGCCGCATGCTTTCTGTCCAGAAACAGTTCCACATCAAGATCAAGCGGACAAACAGCAATCTCCTGCAATCCAGCGCTTTGTTGCACTTTCTACGACAACGACTCGAATGCTCGGGATGCATTGACACGGATGCAGATCCAATGCAGCTAGCTTCAATGACACACCGAGAACAACATGAGGAATGGTTCAAATCATTTCCGTCTACTCCACTACAGTGTGACACGCAGACATGACCAAACAATGATGAGCCTCCGCTAAGTGCCTATTATCTTATGATGTCTCTTTGACTGGTAAAAAAATGTATGATTATTATAATGATTTAATGCCACTGGTGATTTAAGTGATCAAATACATTAAATGTGATGATGATCTGGAGAAAAAAGAGGGACAAGAAACATCTTAAGAATAACCATTTACCAGAATACAGCTTTCCAAAACTGCAACGTGTAGGTGGGGGGTAAGATTTTGATTTTCCCTGTTTGCTATTGTCTCATCGGCGAGTAAGGAGTCATGTAAGCAGTGCACCTGACCAAACTGTCAAAAGAATTATTTAAATTCATTGTTCTGTGACACATCAATACAATCTAGTTCATACAACACTAATGAATGCCCCTAACACCTCCCATTATTCATCTTCATCCAAACAAGCTTCAGGAAGCATGTGGCATTTGAACACATATCAGTAATGGAATTTAAACTGCAACATGCAATTTGTCAACTCAAAAGGTAAGAAAAGCAAAATATTCATTAAAATCTTCAAGGTTGCCAAACTATGAAAATAAATGAATAAAACAGTCTCATTTACACAAAAGTATGTCAGCCAATGTTGAGATAAATCATTCCCATGAAAAGCCAAAGGCAAGCACACAGAAAGCATTATTTTCCCACGCTGCCCAGCAGATGAATTTATGCCCATGGACTAATACACATTATGGGCTGAAATGGTTTTGGCTTGTAATATTGTATTTTCTGAAACTCAAAAGCAGATACATAAATATATAATAGACTATGTTTAACCTGGATTGTCTTATTTTTCAACAAAACAAAATGTCAGAATAATCTGAAAAATGCAAGAATCACACACTCAAAACACATTTAATTCTTCTTTCATTACTGACTTTAAACACCATTTAATATTAGACTGAAAACACTTCTTAGGCCAGAGTTCCTTATGGATTAAATCAGACGGCCATAGATGTTTATTTCTACTTCTGAGTTTCAGTCTGTAAACATCAGCCAGGAATCTAGGCAGAGAGTGTTAATTCAAAAGCAAACATATTAAGGCACAGAACAGAGGGGTAAAGACAGACTTTCATATGTACCTGGTTTCCAAGGTAGAACTGGTGATGTGAGGAACAATAAACATATAGAAAGGTTAGAGTTTTTAACATGTATTGGCTTTTATTGACACTTTTTCCAGCACTTACCTTTCTGTAATATTTATATCTGCTCATATTTAAAAATGTTCACAATCATGTATTTGTTGTAACAATTGCTTTAAATAAAACATGATTAAAATCTGCTTACCCGGTATTTGTTGGCACCAATCTGCTCTACTTGGAATCGTTTTGTACATTTGCATTTTGCCACTTGTCTCGTAACCTACAAGCAGACAAGATTTTATTGAAACAAAATTCTCTAAATGTGTCTCTCGATTTTAATTTAGAAATTCTTAACATGAGAGTTTGGATCACCTCATCTTCAATTTTGTCAGCATCTGTTAGAGGTTTGTAAGCATCCTTGTTGGGATGAAGAGCTGCCACAAATTCATAGTAGTCAATGTAGCCGTCACCGTCTCTGTCAAATATGTCTGCGACAGCGCTCATCTCCAGACGACTGGTGGGGAATTCTATTGAAGAAACATTGACGTGGTACAAAATGAGCATTTTGCTGGCTGTGGTACATGCCGTTCACTTGTGAGTTTGTATGTTTGAATGGCACTTACTGGAGGAGAGGATGCCCTCTATGAACTCCTGTCGGGTCACCTTCCCATCTTGATCTTTGTCAATGCGGCGGAAGAAGTCCATGACACGAGACTTCTTGTGGTTCATCCAGCGCATGTAGCGCTTCCGCCACACATCAAAGTCAAAGTTGGCAAATTCCTTCAACTGCACAGAAACATAGAGGGTCGTTGGAGCACAGATTTGCAGAAAAAAAAGTGCTTGTAATAATACTGAGAACAGGTGTGTTTAAACCTGAGTGCTTGATTACCTCCTCGAGTCTGTCCAAGGCATCATTGAGTTTCCTCCGTCTGTCCAAAGCCAGCAGCCACACGTGCTGCCACTTAGTGACCAGCAGGTTAACCCGCGGGTTCTTGGTTTCAACGGGAGGTTGGGTTGCTGACGCATACATTGTTTGTGTGGGAGAACGTTTTCCTGCAGGTGAAAGAAGACAAAAAACTCATAGTGACTGTGCTCTCACCATGTAATGAGGAATAGATTAGCAGTGACATCATTCCAGGTGCTAACATGGACTAAATGAGGATGTCGCGTCACCCTGCAGTGACTAAACACCGGGCCAGATGGCTGAGGTCACGCTCTGTGAGGGGTAATAATGGGCTACATACTTCCAGTTCTTCCTTTGTCAAGCACTGGGATGTGAGACTGGATTGGAGGCTCCAGAGCAGCCTTCCTTTTGTGTGTCTTAGTGATTTTGTCAACATCTGGTTGCTTCCTAGTCATTTCCTCCATGAATGCCTGCAGGGAAAAGCAACAAGTATGCATCCAGTATGGTTCATGAAAACTTAGAGCCTGGAAAAAAACCATCAAACCATTTAAATAATTGTTTTTACCTGGTGTTCTGCTATGAGGCTTTTGACCTCTCCAAGCTCCTGCGGCAGCTGCTCCTTGTCCTTATCGTTGAGGTTGGTCTCAGCCCACTGGAGCCATGTCAGCAGATTTTCCAGCAGGTCCTGAGTGGCTAACAGCTCAGTGAGAGCTGTGGCCAGTCGCTGCTGGTGCTGTCTGGCCCAAGCCTGCACCTGTAACAGTAACATTACACACATTACTGAGCTATTGCTTTCGTGTGATGAGGCACACACACACATACCACCAAATAATTGATTTGCATTGTGCTCTGTCATTCTGATCGGTATGAAAGGCATGTATGGAACTGTGAACTGACCTCTTCGAGCCGGGCTTTAATGATGGTGTTCCAGTGTTTGATGGTTGTGATAGAGTCTGGATGACAGATGACCAGAATAGCCTCCCCCATACTGGTTGCTTTATTGAGGGCCACTCGCTTTTCCTCCAGTTTCTTCATGAACTCCTTCAAAATAGCAAATGGGACAAGATTAGATTTTCAACTGGATTTTCTTCAGCAAAATTTAAATAAAACATTGCTTGTGACATTTATTTTTTAAATTTGCAGTAAGGCAGAGCTATTTTAGTAAGATGGAATCATAGCTGAGAAAATATCGGCAAAAAATATGCAGCACTGCGTTTGTGTTTGGAATGAAAGATCTCCTTCCAGACATGCTGCAATTACATAAATGGATTTGTTAACAAAAGAAGATGCCAGTTGACAAAAGAAGATGCCAGCATGTTACATGTATTTATTTAAACAGCCAACACTGTCCAAATGTAAAATATATACTTAAAGATATTGCTTAAGATAAGACATTATAAATATTTGCAATGCTTGCCATGTGTTGTTCGATAAGCGTCTGCAGAGCCTCCTCATCGTCAGGCAGGCTGCCATGGAAACGCAGACTCTGCTCCGCCTCAGCCAGCCACTCCAGCAGGATGTGAACCGTGGAGTGAAATTCCTCCGCCTGCAGCCAGAGGAAACAGATCAGTCAGGCTCCCAGAGTCAGTTTACGTTCTACCTGACAACTGTAGGGACATACCTGACACAGAGCCTGCTCCAGCCGGGCCTGCTTGGACACCGAGAGGTTGCACACCGTCTCCCAGCGGGTGCTGAGCTCCTGCATCTGGGCTTTGACCCAGGACGAGTCATCGTGGCTGCTCTCGATCAACTCCTTGGCTGAGCGCTTGAGGGCCTGGACGCTTACTGTCCTCTTCCCCAACTCCTTCTGGAAAACCTGCAGCGAAAAAAATAAGGGAAGGCATGAACAACGTACTTACTAGTTTAATATTGTTGTAATAACATATTTTTGCTATTTCTAATTTAAATGAAAAAGTAGAGGGAAATTGTACTTGTGGATTAGAACATTCACCTTCAACAGAGTCGCAGCTGTTGGTGCAGCAAAACATTGATAACTTCTGATGTAGTGCAGTTATGTTTAATAACAACATTGTGAATGACCAGACATCTTTACTGGACAGTAAACTTTAGAACAGGGCCTCTCAATGAGAAGATACAATAATGCTAACCCCTCTGTTGTTTGAATTATAGTGCAACGCTCATGTGGTTTAAGTGTCCTTTGTTACTATTGTGATGAGCAAAACCAGTGATGAAAAGAAAAGGGTAGTTTAACTTTTATGCTTTTAAACGTGCCACGAAAGACATTATTTAACCAAAGCTTTGTGTCATGCTGTGAGGTGGTCTGGTGTGGTTTCCTACCTTGTGGGTGTCAATCAGGTTGAGAACCAGGTCTAGGTCTCCATGTACGGGCTGGTCCTCAGCCAGTTGAGGTTCCACTCTGTACAGCCAGTCAATGAGAGCCTGGAGAGCGTCTGTAAACTGTCCGGAGAACAACAGGGCCTCCTCGAGCTTGTTTTGTCTGCAGGAGAACACACATTATGGATGGATTATGTATGCACGGAGAATCTCACCGCAAAACAGTGTGATTAGTAGTTGACGCGGTAGAATGCACTATAAAATGTGCAAAGATGTGTCCTTACCTTTCAACTGACTTGCCACAAACAGTGTCCCATTTGTCCCTCAGTTCACTCAGCATGTCATCCAGCTTCTGATTATCATCCCGAAGGGAGGTCTTGTCTTTCAGGGCCCGTCCTGTCCGAGAGGTGGTGTCATACACGGAGTGTTTGCTGCCAACAGCTTTTTGGAACTCCTGTTGATGAGAAACGCTGTCATCAAAAAGCTCCAACCTCCAAACAATAAAGAAGTTTGGCTTCACTAAAATAATGAACGAGGCAGACAATAGTCAAGGTTAGTAGATTGTTTGAAGTCTGTATCTTTAGATGCACAGGCTTAAGGTGAGCTTTCTCAGATTTCCCTCCTGCTACTGTTGGCATGTCAGATAGGATCCTAATCTGCGTGTATTGTGTGATTAAGGAGACTGTTTTCTGAGAGGGAACCAAAAAGGGGGTCAAATCTCAAGAGCCACCGCTCCACAGAGATTAAAAGTATCCAAACACAGTGGCTCCTAATACATTTGGTCCATCCCGGGATTATGATAGGATTAGCACAGTATCCGCACATAACGCTGCAGAAACCACAAGATAGGACTTGGTAGTCTGTATTGCAAGTAAATGCACGACTAATGTAGTTGGATTTGTCTGCTTCCAACACATGGCAAGTAAACAGCTGTCTCAATATTCCAATTTGTAAAAAATAAATAAATAATGAAACTCTTCTCTCAAAGGTCCCTGGTTATTTTAACTTTCATTCTTTCCACAGTGAAGTGTGATGAGACGACGCTCGTTCACCTTGTGCAGCGCCAGCTGGGTCTTGATTTTGTCCGGATCGTTGGCGATTTCCACTTCTGAGTCCAGAGTCCTCTCAGACTCGTCCAACCACTCCATCAGTTTATTCCATGTTTCATGGAACTAATGAAAGATAAAGAAACAAACAAAGCATTAAAAAAATATTAGATTTCACTTGATTTATGGCGAAATTGTTCAGATGATTGTTTTTTCAGGCCCAAGGAACAGAATAGGGCCCACACTAATGAAATCGCTAAAATAAACTGCAGACAGAACACAAAACAGGCTTAATATACGGTTTCCAGAGCTTTCCAATGATTATAACATTTAAAAAAAACAGCAGTGAAACAAAGCCTCCCAACCTGCTTCGCCCTCTTCCTGGCGTCATCCAGCAAACGACCTCGCTCAACAGACCGCTGCACCAGCTTCTCCCAGCGGCCTTGCACGCTGAGCAGCAGGTTCTTGATCAGGACCACATCCTGTTTCTGGCTGAAGTACTTCAAATGTGTTCCTGTCTTGTCCAGTTCAATGATGTCTTCCCTGTGGGAGTTCACCTCCGTCACGAACATCTGCAGAGTTCAGAGAGGAGGGACATTTCGGTCAGGTGTCATAAATTCAAAAGGGAGTACAGGCTTTTTAAATGACGGCTGAGGTAATTCATGTGATTGATGTGCTAATGAGCTTTGTTCTAAAAGACCAAACAGATGGAGTCATTGAGTCAATGTTGGCTTGATGGCAAAGCCAAATGGTGAATTAGTAAACATAAACTGCTATTTTGTGTATGACACTGACTTTTCACTGGCTAAACAAATGACACACCAGCACAGCAGATGGATTAAAGCCTTAAAACGCTTCTACTGAACAACAACAGTAACAGCAATCAACCACACACATGAAAAAGAGTGCTATGTCCTCATTCCCTCCTCTTCATACAAACATTACCTTATGCTCGTCAATCTGAAACATGATGGTGTCCATTATGAGGGAGGCCGGGGAAACCATGTTCAGCGTCTGCTCCGCTTGCGTCAGCCAGTTGATGAAGTCCTGCAGAGAGTTGTGGAAATCCGTGGCCAACGTCAAGGCTTCTTCTAGCTTCACCTGTAGACACAACACATCATCAGGGTCCACGCATAGAGGTGGAATTAATCCTGTTGTCTTTTGTCTCTAAAACTGGGCTCTATTATAAGCTGCATCCTCCTGCTGAAAACAAACCGTTCGGTTGCCACAACACCAGATGAAGAGGAGGGGGAAAACAATTACATTTCACATTTGTGCCGAACATGACCTCTATTTGAAGAGAGGAAGTTAACATCTCTGGAGAGGCTGATGGTGGAGCAGAAAGGGAATGATGAGCTTTTAATCGAATGAGATAAACATCCACAGTGACTCGATCGCTGGAAAACATCCACTGGCACAAGCTCATCACATGGCTGTAAATGCTGTGTTAATGACGTTAAAAACCTGATGAGTCACGGGTAATAATATGTTTCTTTTATAAATTGTGGATCATGTTGAGTCTTGCTAAATATGGAATTACAATTCAATAAACAGTACTTATTATATTATTTGATTAAACTCTTCTTTGCTTGAATTGATTTGTTCGGCCCACTAGACAAGAGAAGTGTCACATTGCCGGAGAGAGTTTGGCCAGCAGCTGCAAGATTTACCCGACTGAAATTCTGGGAACGGGACCAAAGTTAATAGGAAGCAAAAGCAAAATGTTTCAGCAAACTCTCAAGCAAAATGAGGAACTCCATATCTGGAGTGAGAGTGGAAATGGGAGAGGAGATTTATCTGTTAAATTATGTTTATTTATTGTAGGAACAAAAGTGAGAAAATGTTGTCGCAAAGGAATAATACATAAATAAGATGTCAAAAAGAGCAACATCGTGACCGATGAGTCTTTATCTTGGCTCAGATGTTACTTTAGCTCTATTATACATCTCATGTACTTGTCGAGTGTTCACTGTACATATGAGACAAGACCACAGTTGTTTTCCAGTAAGTCGCCTGCTGTGATCTACAGTGTAACCACATCCTGTGTGTCGCTGCCAACACGCCGGCCTTACACCATTCATTACCAGCAGTGGGATTAGAGGGTTAGAAACACAGAGTCATGGCTCAATAGTATGTCAGCGATAGCTCCATGGCACCTAAAGCTGATGTTGTGAATGATTAGGCTTAGAGCTCTGTAGCTCAACCACAGCTCTTTAGTCGTTACATACTTTTCTCTCAGCGGCCTTCCCCTGCACAGCTTCCCACTTGTCCTTCAGGTTGGCGAGGTCCTGCTCCGTGTTGCTGTCAGGACCCTCGGGTGTTATGGCGAGCAACTGGTGACCCTTGTTCATCAGCTCCTGATACAGCTCTTCCTTCACCTCGAAGGCAGAACACAACTCCTGCAAAAAGACAAGAGACATTAGGGCATGCTTTCATCATCAAACACACTAAAGTACCACCTAGGTACCGCTAGGGAAGTCTGCAGAGTCTAAAGTGTATGTGCTGAATCTGCCGGTGCACTTTATTTTGATGTCAGTCCAAATCTAGTCCCAAAATGGTGAAAAAATAAGCTTCTCAGAGGCTCGTTCCCACCAGCAATCCCTCTGTTTTGGCTCCATAAAATGTGACTACTGATGCTTGTTCAGGGAGAGATGGTTGTGAAAGTGTCCCCCCATTAAAGAAAAGGAAAACAAAGGAGGGACACATTCCTAAATTCATTATAGTCAGACATGGCTGAATCAATTTGATACACTTTTTGTGATCTTCTGTATGGGAGATGCAAGTAGTGTATTTTGTAATGTCATTTAATTTTCACACTTAGATAAAACACAGAAAAGACATCGTCGTCTCATTTGCAAGCCTGCCATCTGCATGCGGCCTTTCATATTGTTAAACACATACCAGATGGGCGTTAAGCTGCTCCCGGGCCGTGTCTGGTAAGCCTCCCACAGCCTTTGATGCCAACAGCTGACGCTCTGTGTCTTTCAGCCATTGCTGCATATCTTCTATCTCACCATGGAAACCTTGGGCCTACAACACAATACAACCTGAGTCAGGACAAAAGGTGTCACACACATTCATTGTGAGCAGCCAATGGCTCAGATAGGAGGATATCTGAGTTATTAATTCCTTGGATTCATTCAGCTACCAAAAGTAGCTATTTAGCAGTATAAATTAAAAAGGCTCAATTGTAATGAAATTAAGTCTTTGATTAAAAATTAAAAAAAATTGGAAAATGTCACTTTTATTTTTAATGAACTGTTAAGTAACCTGTTGTAAGTTAACTAGATACCAAATTAATTAATTACCTCTCAACCTGGGACAGATTATGTGTTCTTGAAAATTATTTTTAAACATATTTTGAACACAAATCAAAATCCAGGACATATTTTATATATATATATATATATATTTATATTTCTGTTTCTCATATCAAAGCACCCCGCTAAAGGTCAAAGTTATACATAGAAAGCAAAGGGAGGAGGGGGGGCAAACAAAATAATCCCTCCTCCAAAAAGGAATTATGACTGGTGTAATTTACTTGCTCCCTTGGAAGAAAAGAATCAATCACAAATTATGAAACATACAGAATTATAAATAAGGCCTATTAAGATGTGGTGAAATGTTAATACCTGAAGCAGAGCACTCTGTAGTTGTTGCTTCCTCTGTCCCGTCTTCTCCAGGATGTCTTTCCACCGCTGGTTCAGGTTCTCCAGTTTGCTCTGCAGACTAGAAGCTTCCTCTCCAGCGCTGGACTCCACCAGATCCTTACCGGCCTTATTGACGGACTCCACTGTTGCCTTGTGAGCCAACACATCGTTCTGAAGGACCTGTAGAGATAAAGCAGCCGATGTTGGGTGGATGGATTTGAAGCACGAAGGACAAAACTAAAACTGCCTGGCTTAAATTTAATTTTGGTACATTTACTGCTTCCTTTCTTTTCTGATGCTAATACCATGGTCATACAAAGGCACCTTTGACTTCTGAAACTTGTTTGAATTTGCATGGAGAAAAAACTAAATGACTCCTTGTCGTACATGATGCTTGGCAAGCTCGATCTCGACAGCTTTGGGGTCTCCTCCCGCCTTCCTCTGGTCATTGAGCAGCTCCTCTGTGTGGCTCATCCAGGCCAGCAGCTCGTCCAGTGCGTGCTGAAACTGGCCCAGTGCCAGCAGGCCTCCCTCAAGTTTGTGCTGGATAAATGACAGATTAAACCATTAGGTATTGCAGTGCGTGAAAACACTTGACAAGCATACAATACAACATATTATACAGCCTTTAAACCATTGGTGAGTCCGTGTTATTGTCCATAGAGAGTTATTGCAAACTGTATTGAAACAGCATATTGCCACATTGAACAGGGTAAATGAAGCTGTTTCCCCTCTCTGACCTGTCGGCTGATGATCTTCTCATCCAGATTTTCCCAGAGCATCTTGAGCTCCGACATTGGCTCCTGGATGGCGCAGCGATCATCCTCATCCGTCACCTTCTTCAGCAGGAGGCCTGCCTGGTGGTTCAGCCGCTCCATCTCAATCTGCAGCTGGTAGGCCTCTCCTTTGAACTCCTGACACACAAAAGCACATACAGTGGTACAACCCACTCAGTCAACAGAAGTACAAAGCTTTGAGGAGAATACACTTACTTGACCCTACTAGCTATGTCTTTTCAGGACAAGATTTGTCTTATTGTACATCAAAGACAGTGTGACTAGTTGATAAAGCTATTTTTTCCAGAGCTTTTGTACTGAACATAAACACAGCTGTTGTATGACAGAGCCCCTGTAACAGTGAATACTGCAGTAAATAAGTACATTGATAAGACACAGAACAAGTTAATTATAAGAATATCCTGCTGTTATATATATTTGAAAATAAAGACAAGACTGTACCTTGAGTTCTACAATCTGCTGCTTGACAGTTTCCAGGTCTGTGCCCACGGGTGACATTGTATCCAGTTTGCTCTCAAGAATATCCACCCAGTCAAACATACCCTGCATACAAGGTGGGAAACCATTGTTACTGGGAGAAAACAAAGCTTAGTGAACAGGGAGTCAAGTTTCACATCTTGTGTCATGTTATTCAATCTTACAGGCGGTGGACAACTGAAGTAAACAAACAATAAAATAGAAAAACAAGCCTAAATGATATTATGGGTGTAATCCTTTAAGTATGTAATTATACAAGAAGCCATGAAGAGGACTCGTCCTTTCCCACCATAAAAAAATCTTCATTTACACAAGTCAAACTTTGAGACAAATATTGTAAAGCACTGGGGTTGGTGTTTATTGTTTTAAAATGAATAGGTCTCTCATAAAATGTTGTATCACTTAATTCTAGTGCAATAAAAAAGCACTGTAATCTGTGGTTTCACTAAAAACTGGCTGGCTCCCTGTGTGTGTTTAACTAAAAGCATGTATATGTCTCTATGGACAATGATATTCAATAGTCAGTCATACAATGAAGAGAAACAACAGCAATGAAAAGGACTGTATGAGTAACAGCCTGCAAATCTCACTGTGTCACACTTCATTCATTCAGAGGATTATTTCACATTATTTTCTTCAAATACAATGAAGCGGTGATCAGCGTACCTGCAGGCCATCCTGAAACCGCACAGCATTCTGCATGGCTTCTTCCAGCCTCTCTACTCTTTCCTTCCAAGTCTTATTGAGATTTTCCCATGCTGAGTTCACCTGGAAAAATTACACAAGTAAATCACCGCAAACCATGCACCAAGAAAACAGCATGGGCACATCAAGTGAAGACGAAAGAGTACGCATGCTATCTATTACCTCGTCAAGACTTTTCTTTATGACGGGCTTATCGGGTTCCCCGCAGGCTATCATAAGCTCTGCACCCTGGTTTTGAACCACATCAAGCTCTTCCTGCAGCCCATCGATCTCCTCCCTAAATCCCTGGAGAAACCAAAAGCAGTTGTTAAAACAAAGAAGCGCTGCTACACTATTAATTACCCACTGGTTGATTCAGTAATTTCCTTTTTGGGGATCTGTCTACCTCAACAAACTCCTGCTGCTGTTTGACGACTGATGGATCGACTCCGGGCTCCTCCAGCTCTCTCAGCAGGTCCTGGCTGTCTTTGATGGTGACGATGAGAGCACAGTGGTCGCACCAGAACTTGTCGGCCATGTCCATCACATCCAGCAGCTTCGCCTCCCGCTCCTCCAGTAAGGCCTGGATATCGTTCCAGAGGAACACCATCTTGTCCAGTTTGTCTTGTACAACTTGGGGGAGAAATAAATTAATATATGAAGAATCGATTAAAAACCTAAATGTGGAATACAAACAAAATACCACAAGCATGAATTCCTCAGCTGGAGAATACATCTCACACATGTACAGGTTTAATGAGAAACTGTCTCTTGCTTTGATTTTTACTTGTACCTACAAAAAGAATGGCATCCTAATAAAGCCACACCTGGAGGAGAGCTTTCACAGTCCAGTGATACAAAACTCAAGTCAAGATCTAAAGCCAAGGATTTTAAGAATGAATACACATGTTGTGATAGGGGGAGAATTAACGGTTTGGACAGTGATTGTTCAGTATGTTTATCCAACCTTTTATTAAGCTATTTGTCTTATTGGCTCTTATTAATCACACCAACGCCCTTTTAAAGGCATAACCATTTTGACTGGATTGCATTAAATAACAAAATGAAGTGAATAAATCAACTAAGATTATGTAATATACCTTTGGCAGAAATGTCCTTGTCTGCTCCTTCCGATCGTGCAATCATCTCCTCGCCTCGCTGCCTCAGTGTCTCATAAGAGGGCTGCAGCTTCTCCAAATCCACAGAGACGGCTTTATTTTCAGTAATATGCTCCCTGATCTTGTCCACCTCCACGGAGATGGATGGAGGCTGCCGCAGGCGTTCAACGATTCGTTCCAGGGATTCCAGCATCGGTTCGATTTTATCATGGAACTGGTGGAGAATGAAGAGAGGAAACACGTCAGTTTATAAATATACTTCATGATCTAATATGGGCAGCTGGAGAAATGTGTGGCTCTCCTGTTACAGAAATACACTGTACATATATATATACACACACACACACACACACACACACACACACACACACACACACACACACACACACACACACACACACACACAGAAACTGCTCCTCACCTGGGTGGATTTGGAGATGGACTCATCCAGAGTAGCAGCCTTCTGCTTGACGTCAGCCTTGAGTTTGGTGTAGAGTTGGTCCGTAGCTGTGTACTTCTCTCTGATGGGCACTCCCTCCACCGGGCTGAGTTCAAGTAGCTGAGGCCCCGTCTTATTCATCTTGTCAATGTGGGGCTTGTGCTCTGAAATCAGCTCTCGCATTTGCTGGAGAGAATATCACTTTGATTAAACTTATCATTGCTTAAATAAAAGTGATGTTCTGAACATATTCTGTTGGCTTCTTACCCTGAGTTCCTCTTGCTGCTTCCTGAGTGTTTCGTACTCAATGGAGGGGGGCGGCAGCTGGCTGAAGGCGCTCAAGGTTTCCTGAAGCCAGGGCCACATCTCTTCATAGGTCTCCCAGAACTGACTGGCCAGAGACTGGGCTCGCTCCAGCTGCAGACAGCGCTCCGAGTTGAGCTGACTGACCATGCCGTACTTCTCCAAGAGCGTCTGGGTCCTGGCCTGATTGAAAACCAACAAGACCCTTTAACACCTGTGCATATTCTTAATGAATAATTACCCATTTCAAAATTGGAAATAAATTGCTTTCACCTTCAAGGTTTCTTTTTCGTCTGGGTTCTTGCTGTTCATGATGGCCTTTCCTGTTTTCACAATATCGTCCACTGCGTCTTTGTGCCTCATGATGTCCATGGAGAAGGTCTAGAAAACCGGTAGAGTGAGTTTAACTGGATGTTACAAAACAAAAGCTCTGTTTACTTTACTTAGTTTAAATGGAGGCCTGTGTCTGCAAACACACAGCAACACACAGTATGATAGGCAAACCTTCTGTGCTTGGAGCTGGGATGTGGTTTGGTCCTGCTCCAGCCTGATCTCGCCCATCGACAGCAACTTCCTCTCAGCTTCAGTCAGCCAGGAGAGTTCAGTGTCTGCAGCCTGCTCAAACTGGAAACAGACAAAAATGACTTTCCATTGCAGAAAACGTTTCAACTCTTAATTAAAAATGGATATTACAGTAGAAGTAGAAGAAAAAGCTCTTCATCGGTTGCTCTGGTTTACCTGCTGTGACTTGAGTATGTCAGCGTTGATCTGGTCGACCTGCTGGGTGACGGTGTCGCACACGGCTCGGTAGCGCTCATTATCTTCAGTCACCAGCTTGTCCAGACCCTCTCGAGTGTGCCAGGGGATCAGATCCAAGAGAGAGCTACTCAACTCATTCAGCTTGTCCATCACAGGTTTTTGGTCTTTGCTCTCCTTCAACAAGTCCTGGACAAGATTACATTAAACACATCAAACACCAACTTTAGCATAATGATTGAGATGTATTTGTAAAGAAGAGATATTTTATGTTAAAAAATTACATTTGGCATTTATTTCTTTTTCGAACCTGAAACTCTTACCTTCTGCCTGCTTTGTGCCTGAATGAGCTGCTCGCCTGCTGGCTCCTGATCAGCAAAAGCGCTGACCTCAGCCTCTACTTTTTCAAGCCAGGAGCTCAGGTCTTCATGGTTTTGCTGCAGTTTAGTAGAGAGACCAGAAACCCGCTCCAACGTCTTCAAAACGCTGTCACTCATAGAGTTGATCTCAGCGTACTTTGTTTTTATTCCATCCAGCTTGCCTTGGATAACAACCACCTCATCACCTATAAATAAATATTGAAATAATGTTATATTAATTCAAGGAGTTTTGCACTTCTGCTTTACATCATGGTGCTAGATTACAGTCATGTAAGCAACATCCTGCACAAATTCACAAAAAACTGATTTTTGTTTTGGAAAAAGACTTGACTACTGTTGAACTGCTCCCTAAATAAGACAATACGCCTTATGATGTGTATTACAGAGACAAAACTGTTTGCTGACATTCAACACTATCAACTGTGACAGGAAAGTCATAAAGTCAGACATACCTGTTGTTTGCTTCAGAAGCTCCATCCCATTAGATATGGCTTGATCCACATTCTTCTTCCTCAACACAATATCACTTTGTAGTGCCTAAAAGGAGAACACAGCCTAAAGTCATTGAGGGGGAAAATAAACTTTCCGCTGTAAAGAAAGGCATGGCGCACAAATCATCCAAATCAAGTGGAACATGATTGATGCAACTTAAATGAAAGGACAACATCATGGCCTGAGGAGGAGGAGTGTATACCCATTGTTCTGCCAGCTGCTTTTCAAGAACATCTACTTTGTAGTCCTCCACGGACACTTCGCTCAGCCTTGAGTACACCTCGTTGAGCCAGTTCATGAGTGCCACTTCGTCCTCTCCAAACACCTGGGCGTTTGCGAGAGCCTGCTGCAGCATCTCGGCTTTCCTCCTGCATCGCTCTTGGAGCTCTATGTATCTGGCCTGGGTGAAGTCCAGTTTGGACTGAACAGACTCTTTTTCGTCCATTGAGCTCACAGTCTTGAGCATCTGACCCAGACTGACGGCCTGTAACAGGTCTTTACTGTGATTCATAATCTCCTCCTCTAACGCCTGACCACAGGGGATGGGAAACAAACCAAAGGAAAATGACACAAACAGAAAACACGTACACAAAACAAAAATATGAAACTGAAATTTAAGGAAAAACTGAATGAGAAATAATGAAAAGCACAAACTTAAAGGGATGAGCAAAATGAATGAAACTGAATTTGGCTGGACAAATCTGATTGGGTCATAAAAACATCCAAAACATAAGGGAATGATGGAAAATGATGGATATTACCTTATGCTGAGAAATCTGATCCTCCAGCTTAGACGTCTCAGTGCCGATGGGTTCGGAGTTGGCTAAGTGTTTCTCTGTAGCGGCGAGCCACTCGCTCAGGGGCTCGAGTGTCTCATGGAACTGCTGAGTGACCACTAAGATGACCTCTAGTTGCTTGTGCCTGACACATTCAAGCAGATAGAAACAGCAGTGGATCAGGAGCAAAGCACAGCAATGGACAGAGTGACAGGCAAGTTCATTGGGAAATGTTGAATATACCGTCTTTATATGAATTCATCTTCAGTTGGACTAAAGTGCAAGTAAATTTGGGAGTTTTACATTCATAACACGTTTACAATATTCCCTGATCCAAACAAAATTACCTAATAAAAACTTTCATTAACACCACTTTAAGAATAGTTTGACATTATGTTATTTCTTGTTGAGAGAAGACTGATATTACTTTTACATCTATTCAGTGCACATAGCCGGTTAGCTTAGCTTAGCACAAAGACTGGGAACAGCTAGCCTGGCTCCGTTTGAAGGTAACAAACTGCCAGGCCGTTTCCCCGTATTTCCAGATTTTGTGCTAAGCTAGGCTAACCGGCTGCTGGCTAGCTTCATATTTACAGTACAAACATTAGAGTGATATTGTCTCTTCTAATTCTTGGCAAGAAAGTGAATAAGTGCATTTCATAAATCGTGTAACTATTCCTTAAAGTTCCAGTGAGAGGAAGATCAACGTGGATTTAGGAGTTTAACATTCTTTATAAATTTTGAATATACCCCGATCTAAATCCAGGCAAAAACACAAATTCAATAAGGGGAACACTTTAAATCTTAAGGGGTTTTATGAGCAACTTTTCATTCGGAATCACACAGGAGCATTGCATTTAGAAGGACGTTTGGTGGTTCATACAGACCTGTTTTCAGCCTTCTTTAGCAGAGAGTCCCACCTCTGCCCCAGGCATTCAATCTCTTTTGCAACCTTCTCTTTATCCACAGACTCTGCTAGTTCTGCAACCCTCTCTCCCTCTTTTTTTATCAGCTCCACTGTTGGCTTTCTGTCATCCAGCAGTCTCTGTAAGAGCTGTCAAAGACAAACAAAGGAGGAGAGTTATTTGGCGCCTCTAACCACAAGCTTTGCTTGAGGGTGAAAAACAGTACATTTAACTGGCACAAATTAAGTTTCTATTAAACAAAAAGCTTTGTGTGCCACACTTGTGTTTACCAATGAATGTCAATTAAATAAGACGAAGGGCAAAATCATGATGTTGTGTGGCCTTTTTTAGTGTTTAAGTGGAAAGTAGACCTGTTAGTGTGTGTTTATGTGCTTGACACGCCTTACTTTCTGCTCTTGGATCTGTGCCTTGACAACTTTGAATTCTGCAGATGGTGGTTTTTGATTGGCCACAAGCTCCTCTGTGTCCGTCAACCAGCTGAGCAGGGATTCCAAAGCATCCTGGAACCTCCCACAATGCAACAGGGCTTCATGCAGCTGGGCCGAACGCTCAGCAACCTGCAGACCACATGGTTCATATAGATGTCACCTTTGAAAGCTAACTTAAAACTGCACCCAGTAACTTATTTAAAGCATGAAACTAGAACAAATAGTATGAACAGATGAGTCATTACACTGACAATATCGCTTTGTAATTTAAATTATAATAACCACTATTCACAAGCAAAGATCAACCAGTTAGACCAGTTGTATAAAACAAATAACCTTCTTATTGAGGGTATTCCACTTGGTGTTGACTTCCTCCAGGTCATCCTCAAGCTTCTTGGTGCTGGTGCCTTTGGCAGCATTTTGGATCAGGCTCTGGCCGAGGGAGCTGAT
Organism: Taurulus bubalis; assembly: GCF_910589615.1. NCBI lineage: Eukaryota > Metazoa > Chordata > Actinopteri > Perciformes > Cottidae > Taurulus > Taurulus bubalis. Next base: position 14,691,022 of record NC_136602.1, read on the forward strand.
GTCTTGAAGCTGCGTCTGCAACGGATCAATGTCCTCTTTCTGAAAAGCCTGAAGACAAATGGAATCAGAATGAATATTTGAAATGATGAAATTACAATTTCACCAGTTTCATTTGGAGGATCATTGAACCAACTGCATTACTTTTCCAGTGTGAAGACCAGAGATTTCATGATGCATTAGTTTAATTATATTTTTCAAAACTAATAGAGTATCTTCTTATTTCTGAAAAATCCCCCTTTAACATTGAGTTACGACATTGAGTCCGCGACCGTGCTCTAAACATCACTTTGTGTGGCTAATCTTCACACCAACCCGTTCTCTGAAACATAAAATAAATATATAAATTTGATGATTTAGATCTAAAAAAAATGAATGCCAGGAAGTTATCCCAAATCCTGAGACATGATTGCAAAGACATTACCTCTGGTTTGGTGTTAAACATCGAGCTGGTATAAACAACTCCCTAACCAGTGAGCAACTTCCAGAAAAGCAGAGTTAACAATTAAATCACAGCTGTGCACAATCACATAGACAGACTTCTAGGCTGAGATAGTGAGCAAAACCTAATCAGATATAAAAAAAAAAAAACTCATCTGGAGAGGTGTATAATCGAGTGAAACATGTGCTGGAATAGCCAATGAACAAAACTAGCAAAGGAAGAAAGATTTTTTGAGGCACCTGTGGGGAGTAAAAACCCATCGGGTTCATTTCAGGACATGCAGCGATGGCATTCAGTAAGGCCTCTATCTCCTGCTCTCCTGCGTGCTGAAACGTCTGTAAACTTTTCGGCAGACATGCCTCCACCGATTGCAGAAACTCCTCCAGCTCCTCCATGCTGTACTTGGACGCTCCTTGTTGCAAGGTACATGGTTGTGTTTGCTGGCGGCTCTCTATGGGTAGAGTTACAGAGTTCCCGTATCTCTCCGGCTGTGTCACCACCACACTGACCAACTCGCAGTCTTCCTGAGATGACACATCCTCTAACAGCTCAGCGGTGGACAGCTCATCATAGTCTGTTAACGTCCTGGAACGCCATCCAGAGCTGTCGTTTTGAGTCCTGGAGGCTGACCCTGAGGATAACCTCCCTGTGGAGTATTTGTGTTCCCCATTACTGAGGGTATCCTTTTCATTGAGATTCACCACACCAGATTCCGTTTGTCGCAGTTCCTGGACCAAACTGCTGCTGTGGTAAAGAGACAGATTGTCCCTTGCAGGTGAGAAAGGGAACTCCTCCTGCCCCGAGCTGAGTGACCGGCCGGTTCTCAAATCCCCGGACATATGCATCGCCTCTGAAGACGAGAGGCTCCTTGTACCGGGGCCTCCTCGTTTGTGGGCTCTATGTGCGTGCCGCTCCCTGTCCACAGTAGGGCTGTACAGACCCGAGTCCTCTTCAGATGTCAATGAGCTGGTCATACTCTGCCCTTTCCTGCCATTGATCAACCCCGGCCTCTCAACACTCCCGGAACGCAAGGTCCCACTACGGCTCGCATACTCGCCCAAATTAGTTGGGGCAAAGGTACGCCATGAACGTCGATGATGCGGATGATCCTTCTTCTCCCCTCCCTGGAGACGCGACTTAGGCAGCACTGTATCAGTCGCCCTAATGATGTGCCCATTGAGCCGAAGTCCATCAAAGACAGCACGTTCGTCCAGCATGGCAGGTTTGCGGTTTCGGAGCTCAAATGAACTGGAAGCAGAGAGAGCTCCATTTCCACACAGGTTGCTGAGGTCCAACGTGCGGTTTGTGTAAGGTAGGGTGCCTGTGAAGTGGCGTGAAGAAAGGCTGCCTTTAGAGCCCGAGTCTATCTGCTCGTTGAGCCGGACAGTGTCATAAATGGACCTCTGGGGCACATAGCAGTCGTCAATGTTCAGATCCTCCTCCTCCCCCTTCCCCACACAGGAAGGGTTTTGTTTGAGGCAATCTGGTCTGCTCAGCGGTTTGCCCATGATAAAACAATTGCCACAACTCACTACAAAGAAATGATTAAGGACGTAGTGAAATCCTTTGAGGTATGTGTTGCTTTAGTGCAAAAGGAGTCATTTAAAAAAAGAGCACAATGTGACCAATTTACACGAGAAACAACTGTGTGCAAAGTAATTGTTCTTTTTAAATGAGAAGTTATGAAATAAATACTAAATGTTTCCACTTGTCTTTCAAAGTCAAATAAACAATTGCTCATGGAGATTTTCTTTTAAAAACCATGAACCTTTTTTTTAATAAAAGGCTTTAGAAATACGAAAATGTCAAACAATATAAAATCCTAAATCCTAAACAAATGCTAGGACTGTATAGCAGCGTCATAATCCGTACGGGGAATAAAAATCCAGTCTTTCAATACAGTCACCTATCCAAAGAATATTGCCCTAGGCTCTTCTCCCGGCATTGAAAAAACTATTCCTCTGGTCCAAAGTGCTTCTTTTCCCCTGATATCCTTGCAGCATCCATGCGAGCTTTAGGAAATTCTTCAGTGCAAAGTGAAAATATCCACAGGCAAGGCTCTACCAAAAACTGTTGGCAGTTCTGAGGAGAGCTGGTACTCCTGGATAAACAAAAAAGCCTGCCCTTTCTCTCTCATCGCTCCCTCGCAATGACAGACACCCTCCTGGCAGAGCATTTCATGCCCCGCCCCCGCTCATTATTCAGACAACATCTGCCACAACTCCATTTGTGCAGAGAGCCGCTCCGGCACATGTTGATTGGTGGACACATGACCCTTTTTTTCTCCTTTTTTCTAATACCCCCTTATGTCAGCATGGCCCATATGACTTCACTTCTAAGCCATCTTCTGCATCCTGACACAATCGCTCACTTTTCTTTTTTCATTCAGTGACTGAGGGAATGGGGAGGGGAAGCGATACGCACCAGCTTTTCAACTTCACACACACAAAAAAAACCTAGACCAGCAGGCAGCAGTAGCTCTCACTCTGATGACATCACACTATTCTGAAATAGATACACATTTTTCCTTTTTTCCTCTCTCTTTGCCCTCTGTTTTCTTCGTGTGGACGGTTGCTGTGGACCCTGCAGATATTCTTAATTACTGTGGAATGCTGAGGGAGGCACAGGTCCCAGGTAATTTAACACCAACGTGTCTGCCAAGTGCATGAAGGCGCTTTTTATGTTCAGTGACCAGGGTAGGAGAAGGAAGTAGAATAGGGGAGAAAATGAAGCAAATTTATTTTTGTTTCCTGGATTGTCTACGCCACAGTAGCTCGGTCAGAAGCTGAACAATCCCAACTTCTTTGTCCAGATCTGCACGCATGGGAGGAGACAAAAAGAGGATGCTGGCAGAGATAACAAAAAAAGGCAGTTTTGATCTGGTGGGATTAAAAAAAAAAAGTTCAGCCACTGAAACCTGCATACTTTTTTAAAATACTCAGACTTCTGAATGTATGAATGCAAATTGCACTTTTAAAAATATTTTTCCTAGTTGCTGCAGGTCCCTTATTTCCACTGTCCCATATATATGTTCTACAGACAGTATGAATACTTTGCATTTCATTGGAGCACTGCACACAACACTGGGTAGCACTTTATAATAAGTGCACACCATTTAGCATAACTGTGTTTATGAATGATTTACTAATGAGTATTCATGTTGGAATAATGCTTTATAAATGATGAATTCATTGTTTATTAATGCTAAATAGTGTACCCAACACTGCAATAGCCAAACTTGAGTTACACGGGGATGTGCTGTTCTTTTTATTTGTGTTAAGCTGTAACTTAATCAAATGAAGTCAGACTTGGAGGAGAGCTTCCTGGATTATCAACTGACTTGGTTGTATGAATATTTAAATACATTGATGTTCGCAATTTATTAAATATGCTGATTATTTTAGCAATCAGTTCCAAAATGTGCCGGAAAAGACTATCAAGTTGACACAACTTGTTAAAAAATATTTTGATTAATACATTATCATTCATATGTATTTTCTGACAATCAACTTGATAACACGAGTTAAGATAATTCAGTTGTTATCCAGAAAACCAAGCAGCCACTTACTGTAAAAAGAGGTAAAGTCAACGTATCAACTAAGGAACCAGAGGTCTGAAACAATATGCAACAGCTAACAGGTCATTGTCACACATGTGGCCTTTAGGTTCGGGTTAGGACTGCTTTAACACTTGAAGGTCTGCATTGGAAACAAAGACTAGAAACCTTTGATGAATAGAAAACTCAACATAATCACCTCCAGCGGAACAATGTGTACGCAACCTGTCGAGCAACTGTCTCGCAGAAGGTTCATGTTTCACTTGAGAAGAGTGTATCATTGCTAGTTGGCAGTGAGTCAGCGGCATGACGTGCTCACAAGGACACTTTAACTTCAATGAAGCGGGTTAGCTAGTGTGATTCAGATGGTCCAAACTCCATCCCAAATTTGTAAGAGACGCTGATGTAATGTCTGAACAGAGGAAAGACGACACCCACACCAACCCCCAGCGGTGTTGAGTCACTGGAGCTGCCCTTTAATGTACATAGAGATCATACATACACCGGGACTCCCTCAGCTGAGCTCCTGCACATCTCATGTAAAAAACAAGAGTAAACGCATGAAGTCAGGCATGTCTCTTTCAAAACTTGACCTAAAATGGTAACAGCGCATGAAAGAGGTAAATCCAAGCGCTGTCTTTCTCTGTTTATTTCTTTCTCTCAACAGCTGCCAATAAAACACACTTACCTACAGAAACAAGAGCCTGATCCACTGAACATAAAACAGAATATGACACAATCATCTAATGTTTTCATGCTGCAACTAAATAAAGAAAGAGCTTTATTTAGTTCCGATATTGCTTTTGGCAGTTCTCCCCCTGATGCTAAGCATTGGTATAAATGAGTACAAAGGGGGGTTTCCAGCAGCAGCTGAGGCTGTATATGCCCTCACAACCCAGACTGATGACAGGACAAAGAGGGGGTGAAAACATGCACCATGACAACGCTGCGGAGCAACAATTTGAATCAATCACTTCTTTAATAGTTTCCCTGCGAGGCCTTTAAACCAAATTCCACACAACAAACTGACACCCCCTACCCCCACCACCCAAGTTATATTTTAATCCATGTATCTCCACTGGAGGTTTGGTTGTTGCCCTCCTGCGTGAGTGCAGCACCCCCGTAATTACAAAAAAAATCCCTTGACCTATATCTTAGTACAGATCTGTGTCATTTGCCTATACTCTGCTGTTTACATTGTTTTATTTGTAATACAATCTAATACTATAAATTAAGATGTGATTCATAATGTCACCTCTAAATATAGGTTAATCCTCTTTCGGAAAACTCCACAGGAATTTATAGGCTTTTAAAATATTTGCATCTGTCTGTAAATCTAGCTAATGGCTACCCCTAGTTTTATCCCTCACTGAAACCAACAAAGACCTCCACGATTTAATAGACAATATGGAGAGTTATAGAAATTGAAAGGACATTTATGACTATGTATGGTATGTTTTAGTACTGCATATTTGATTATCTATATTATTTTATTGTTTTGTCCAGACAGCCATAATACAATACAAAAAGGAATAATCTCTAGCATTTGGGATTATAATGTTCATTAGCATTTGGGCTGCTTTGAACCAGCTATAAAATATACTACTAGTGTGTGTGTCATCATATTACTATAAGCCTTAAAAGGCAGTAAATACTATACAGGTTTCAGAACATTTTAATGCGAACTAACCATCACTTTACTAATTGATGTCTATGTCAAGCTGGTCAAATAAACACCAAATAAGACTCTCAGTTTAGAGCCTGAGTTAATGTCAAACGTAAAAGAACAACCGTGCCAATGTAAAGAGACCAGGATGCAGGCCCAGCTTCATTACTGGGACCACTGAATCAAGTAACGCCCTGCTGGCGACCACCTGGCTGCGACGGTCTTTCCCTCCTGCACCATCATTGCATATGGGCCACAGCTCTTTTGTTAACACCAGATGCCCCTAATGAACCAGCAGTCCCCAGAGGATTGTAGGAAGCAAGTGTTCAGTGAAGAGCCTGCTGGTAATCTGCTTTAGTGCAAGGTTTTTGGGATAGACAGCATCTAAAATATTAAAATGTTAATGCGAAGCCCAGGAGAGAATTCAACATTTAGCAAAGATGAATTCATAGTAACAATAAAAATAGCATTTGCCAGTAACTGCCTGTTTGAAACCAAAAGGGACATTTGTTCCACTTGTCACAATCTTTCTTATTTAAAAGAAATGTAATGTATGCATGTTGCAGAATTGCTATTACATTCATGCAAAAAAGACAAAAACAAGAGTAACTGCTGCTGTGATTTCACATATATTCACACTCATCAACCAACTGATTTCAATGACACTCCATGATTAGTCAAAAAAACAAAATCAATGTTTAATTTGAGAAAGCATACCTTAAAGGCCTCCAGCTGTTGGTTGATGACGTCTGTCTCCATGCCTACGACCTCCTGCGATGCCTCCTTGCCCACAGCACTGCAAAGTTTATCTTCCGCTTGGTGGACTTTACTATACAACTCCTCCAGTTTGGTGAGAGTGCTCTGCACCTGCACCTCTCTGCCTTTAGCCCTGTCCAACAGTTTACCGCACTGCTTACTCAAAGCGTCCAGATCTCTCTTCAGGCCTATCAGGTCAGGGGAGGTTTCCGTCTCCAGCATCTTCTTACAGCTGTCTCCAGCATTGGCCGTGTTGGACATCACCTCTTGCAGCTTTGCCACAAAGCACTGAATGCTGTCCTGTTGTTCCTTAAGAGTGGCCAAGTCGAGATCCACAGGAGCCATACCGTCCAGTTCGTCATCCAGGTCCGTGAAACGGGTGAACATCTCACGGATACGGTTTTGGAACTGCCCGATACCCTGCAGTTTACCCTCCAAGACTTGGCACGTCTCTTCTAGTTTCTTGTTAAGGGTGCCGTAGTCTTTGTCCATGCTGTCAGCCTGCAGCAAGAGGTCTGTCACTCCATCAGCATCTGGGACATCAACCACAAGGTCCTTGGCCAAGGTCTTCAGGTGCTCTACTTGGTTCTGCACTCCCTCTAAACTCTTATGTTGGGCTTTCATGTTTGTTAGGTTCTTGTTACTGTGTGCCTGAACTCCCTGTGACTCATAGCTGTCCACCTGCTTCTTAGCCCCTTCAAGCTGACCCTTTGCCTCTTTGTAGGCATCATTAAATTCCTTAACTGTGTGTGAGATCTTTTCCAGGGACTCCCTTTTGCTCTGCAGACCTTCCACTACACTGTCCACTCTTTTGCCAAAGCTCGCCTTCTCCTCTTTGATAGCGTCAGTGTCTGTGTTGGCCACCTCAAGAAGGCTATCTGCAGCGGCGTTGAGCTGCTCCATCATCCCTCTGTGCTTGTCGACATCCTTCTGGAGAGCTTTCACCTGAGAAATTGAGCTCTCCACAGTGACCGGATCAACAGTGAGTTTGACTCGTCCCTCGCTAGCTTCACACTCTTGAATCCAGGAGCTGAGCTTCTCGGCATGCTCTTGGTACTTCAGAGATTTCTGCAGGGCATTCTGGAGTTTGTCAGCTTGTTCCACAGAGCTCTTCTTCACCTCCTCCCAGTGGGACGAGAGTGTAGTAAGCTGCCCTTGTAGTGCCACCTTTTCTGCACCGTCAGTGTTCTGTAGAAGCATCTCCCCTTCCCCAGTGATTGTGTTATAAGCTTCATCGTGTTCACTGAGAGCCTTCTGGAGTTTACTGTGCTCCTCCAGGGTTTGTTGCAGGGTGTCCACTTTGGCCGAGATGTGCTGGGGCTTAGACTGGTCCTGGAGCTTCTCACCCAGCCATGACTGGAAGTCTTTGGAGGTCTGATGGAACTGCTGAGAGCTGGCAAAGGTTGAGTTGAGATGCTCAATCCGTTTTGCTGAAACAGAGAAATGTGGCAATTAGTGAGTTAAATGCAGCAACACCTCTTGTGCAAAAAGTGGAAACAAAAGACTTTTGTTGCATACAAATGTTCATTCTACGTGTTAGATATACTTTAGTGAGCAGTTGCCAAATGTAAAATTAATTGTAAAAGAGTTGAGCAAAAAAAGTAGAGCCTTCATCAGTTTGTATTCTCAGCAATAGTGATTGTCATAACAACCATTTAGCCTGTTGGGACGTTGTTGTCATAGAATAAATATATCTTAGTGTGACTCAACACAAATAGAATGCTTCTTTCTTTCGCAACATTACAACACTGCATCATTAGGTTAAGTTACAAGGCCAACCTGCTTTCTCCTCCAGTTGTTTGAAAGGCTTGCTGACACTCTCCAGCTGCCTGGCCAAGTCTGCTTTGAGATAATCCTCAGTCACCATCGCCGTGAGCTCTGCGTTGATGGCCTCAGCTTCCTTCAGCTTCTTCCTCTCCTCTCTTAGCTGTGCCGAGATGTTATGGACATCCTCCAACTGCTTCTTCACAGCTTCGGGCTGTGTGCTGTGGCCTTGATGGTTGGTGAGCTGATTCTCCAGCTGAGTGGCAGTCTGACTGACGCCTCTCAGTAACTCCTGAAACTGCCCCGTCTTCACCGCGGCCTGGTCGATAAGGCTGTCTCGCTGGTCCAGCTGTCCTGTAAGGCCTTGCCACTTCTGGGTGACGGCAGTTAGCTGCTCCCTCACCAGCTTCCCACTGGAGGGGTCCTGGTTGCCAGAGGAGCTCAGGATGGCAGAAGCAGCTTCCTCGAGTTGCTCATATTGAGGTTTGCGGCTCTTGAATTCGTTCTGGAGGATCTGGAGGGACAAAATCAGTCAAGATGAGCATTCCTCCAGAAAATTACAGGACATTCTGGAACTTAGAAGATGCACAAGCCTCACATTTTTTCCAAACAGCCTGCATCATGCCTACCTGAACTTGTTGCTTCTGCATCTTAAGCATGTTCGGGTCTATCGAGAGGGGTCCGAGGACGCTCATCATCAGCTCTTTCTCTGAAAGCCACTGACCAAGCTGCAGCTCAGTTGTTTGGAAGATGTCCAGGTTTTTGTTTGACTCCTCCAGGTGCTGCTTCCTCTCCTCTACAGAGCCGCTGATATCCGCCCAAGCAGCATCTGAGCAGGAGGGCAGAGCAATCACACCAGTCTGCATTAGTCAGCATAACAGCACCGTGCTATCCACTGTCCTACTGTTCTCCTAGCAAAACCTCCCATTGTGCAGGACTTGGCACTACAAACGTGTTAATTTAACTGGTGTGGCAGAGAGCAGGTAATGAGACAAATTATGTATGCATATGGTGGGAAGAAGACGAGATGAACACTAGTAATGGTCTAACTTCTCATATTTGTCATTTTGTAGCAGCCTTTACTCTGTGTCACTGCCGTAATGAGATATATATTTTGTCAGTGGGATTCAATGTACCTCTAACACTTTCAGTTACATAAATTACCCAGGACCATCAAGAGACAACACCTTACTGCATACCTATTTCTTCCAGCATCTGCTTCCATTTTGCAGCCTCGGGGGAGTTTGGATGAGTCGTAATCAAGTTGAGGAGCGTCTCTCTGAGCTTCTGGAGCTGCTCCTGCTTTTGCTTCATGCCATCCTCAAATGCCTGAGAGAAAGGAAACAAATTATAGTGGCTGAATCTTGGGATTTTAAACTTCAGTGTCACCTGCGTGTCTTATCCACAGCAGACAAAGTCAGTGAGGACTGTGTGTATAGTTCACAGAATTATTCAGGCCATTTAGTGAACAACAGGATTTATCTACCTTCTGCTGTTTAAGTTCTGATTTCACTGAATCTTTCTCTGTGGCTGCGTTGTTCCAGGATGCTGCAGTCTTTTTCATGTCCCTCAGCCAGGTCAACATGTTGTCCGTCTCCTTTTGGGCCTCTTTCACCTCCTGAACCGAACTACTCAGGTCTGCTGCTCGAACTTTCAGGGTTTCCCCGAGGCTCGCGTATCCCTCGTTGACGAACGACATGTTCTGCTGAATTACCATCAGCTCTGAGAACAGCAAAGATTATTCTATTAGGTCTCGTTACCGGGAGTTAACGTGTGAACATGAAGTTATGATAACAGTGGTATTAATATAGTAGCCGGATGGTGCAGTAGGTTCAGAAAATGAGGAAAATAACAACCATTCCATACAACTAAAATTAAAGTATTTGTGCGAATCATCGGCTCTTTTTAGAATAAATTATGGGCCATCTGCAAGTTCACTCATATGACCAGATGTGTTCTTACACATACGACTGATTTAAGAGAGTACGAGTCGTTTAGTTATTCTGACTGCCTCTGCAGGGGGAAGCACATGACATGCTGTTACTGTTGTATGATATATTTGTGATTGAAACTTGGAATCTTTTATTACTATTCAGGGGTGTTGGACATGATAATTATATAATGATCACATCTTGGGAACATGCATCTCCTCATGAACAGGTGGGATTCATTAGTTTGAAACACACAGCTTACCACAAGTTTTTGAAGTTACAAGTGGTACTGTGAATTTAACTTGCAACAAGTCTCATGGAAAGAAAAGTAAGAGAGCTATAGATAGAAATAAAACAATGTCTGGCATGCAATTAATATATTTCCTATCTTATCTTATCAAATGTCCTCCCTGTGTGTGTAAATGGATTTGAGCCTTTAAATGTTGATTAATTTAAGAAAACGATAGATGGAAGGTGATGAAATAACTCACTCCCTTGCCTGAGACTTAATTGCTCAATTGGGCCATTAAAAAAGTAGAAAAGGCAATAAACTCCCTCTTTATTCCTTTAACTTTATTACTCGTAGTCTGATCTTTCTTTCGCATAGAGACACCACAGCCATAGCAGTGTTTTGAAAACCAGCCATAATCCCTCCACATGACACCACAAACTATGTATTTACACAGCAGCATCCACATACACACTTGATTACCTTTATTTGTTAGGTAGGAATGACTCGCTGGACCACCACCATTAGTAAGAGCTGATGCAAAAGACACAAGACAAAGCTTGAGTAAAGGACAGGCAGACTGTCAAGAACATCTTTCCACAATCTCTCATGGTTAGTGAGCTAAAGGTACTCAGAAGTGCACCCAAACACCATGCTTCCCATTCCACTGAATGATTCAAACATTTGAGGTTAAGTATGCAGATTTTTACCTGACTTTTTGGAGGTCTTTGACTTGGCGGGGGATGTGAGGAAAGTCATGAGGCTGCATAGCGCTGATCCTTTACTGCTCAGGTCTTGGACAGCAGGGTCTTTGAGGCTCCACTCATCTAGTAACCCCTGATTAATCAGACAGATAAATGGTATAATACTGTAGGAGCATGGAATTCATAACACATGATTTCTGAAAAGTCACAGGAAGAACATGAAAAAACAGATTTTTTTCGCTTCTGTGTGTGGTTTTATTTTTGTGATTTGTTGTTCAGAATCTACTCCAGGGATCTTGTGAAGCAAATAGTCTTTCTGCTGGACAACAAAGTGTTTCACTCCCAGATATGTTCTGTGTAAACACATACCATCCATCCATCATTAGTTGGCAGAGAAAGCAGGTTCGAATGATGGGGAGTTCAGGGAGGATAGGACTATAACCCATGAAAATACACTTACATCTATCTATTGGAAAACACACAGACTCCTCTGGATGCAAAGTGGAACACCAATTGCTTCTGTTCCAGCACTTAAAGTGCAGTTAGACAAACTTTTTATTAATTGCATGACTCACAGTGACTATCTGCAGGTCCTTCTCCAGACTTTTCACACTGCTGCTTGGTTGGACCGCAGGTACTTTCTCACTGGTCTGCTCCAGCCACTTGGTGAGAGCGCTGGCTGCAGATCTGAACTCTCCCAGCTGGTCCTGACAGGATGATACCTCGTCTTCCCTGTAGTAGACAAGAATCAGTCATATCATGCACCCGTCTGTACATTATACAGCCATTACTGTAAAGGAAAAGGAGGTTATATTTGTTAAACGTGGAACCTTATATTTTCCTCCCATTGACCCGGCTTACTTTTTGTTGACGGTGTCTTTGAAGGTGCTGAATATATTTGAGAGATTGTCCATCTTGCTCTGGATCTGGGCTTTGTTTCCATCTGGGCTTATTTCAGACAGCTCCTTGGACAGAGCCTGCAGCTTCTCCAAATCACTGGCATATTCAGCCATCTCAGCTTTAGTGTCCTGCAGCGAAAGTATATGCAACATTTTTGGTGAAAATGTTACATTACTTAAAGTTTAAATCCACTTATGGATGTAAACATAGTCAGCGGGATAGTTACCTGCATCAGCTCAGACAGTTCATTGAAGGTTTTCCCTGGCCCGTCTGTCTCATGTAGATCTTGTGAACGCTTCACAACAAACTGCTGAACTTTATCTGTAACCTTCTCAAACTGTTCCACCTTTTCCTTCAGCTGCTCCAGCTGGGACACTTTTTGCTTATGCTTGTTACATGAATCAGAGAAGCGCTGGGAGAGAACATCCATCTTAGTCTGCAGAAGGGCAGCAGCAGAGGGATCTGCTGTCTCCACAAACTTCTTCACTTTGGCTTTCATGGCTGAGATGCTGCTCTGGCGACTTGCTATGTCCTGCTCTAATGCCTTAAGAAAATACAGGATTGAACACAGGTTTAATGGAGAAATAAAGCAATTATAGAGTGAGTAAAAGCAGCCACAGACCGCATCAAACAGTAGATACAGTATCTGGTTATTGGACTGCGAAAATGATGAGAAGAGTACATACTACTTCTTTGCTGAGGATATCTCCAATAGATGCAGAGTCCAGGGGGATTTGTCCTTTCTCTTTCACACTGGCCTCCACTCCCTCCATCCATCCCATCATCTCATCCAAACCATCCTGGACACTCATGGAGCGAGTGAGGGTGATCTGCAGTTTCTCATTTCGATCACTCACGGACTTGGACAGGTTGTCGTAGCGCTCAACTATGTCATCTACAGCGAAGGTAAACAAACCAGGTTATGTTTAAAATTGAACATTTTCTCATTGTTTGGGACGCATTGGGAGATTAACATTTCAAACCAAAGCAGTAATTTATTTGACATTCATGAGTGTCATAAGGGTACATTTACTAAGGTTGTGGTAGAGTAAAAGCATTTTTACGTGTAAGCCAAGAAACTAATGACTGGAGAGAAGGAATATAAATGAGAGCGCTCCAAGAGCTATATTTCACTCTGATACCTTGTGTAAATTTTAGAAAAATAATGGTGGACACTGAGGTATGATGAGATTGTTGCCAACTGACAATGAGCAGTCTGCTTGCTTAACAACCTACCTACAAGTTGCAAGGCTCACATTTTGCAGTGCTATGAGATTTTAAAACGTTCCCAAGCATAGTAGAGAGGTTTCCATGTCTGGCATCATTCAATTTGCTGAAATTATTTGAGTGTCAATGATGACACATACAACCATTCAAATTCTCTATAGATGGTGCAAAACCTGAGCCCGAGTTAGATTTTTCCCTCACCTACTGTCTCCTGGATGTCGTCTGAGTTGCTGAGCAGGTCTCCATCAGATGTTATCAAAGACTCAGCTGCTTTGCGTAGTGTGTCAATAGCAGTCTGATGTCCTGTCATCTGACCTTGAAGGGCCTGTAGATCAAGAAGAAAAATTAAAATTAAACAGTACCCACATGAATACATGTCCTCTGTCAACATTTAAACTGTACTGTACAGATTATGCATTTCACTTGCATGGTGGATTGCAGATAATAAAGTGACAATGTGCAACAATGTCTGGATAATATCTTCTGTAAATAGTAAATATCTAGAGATATCCAGATATATGTTTAGATGTACCTGTCTGCCTCGACTCTTACACTTACAGAAAGGCTCCGGATTCTTTGCAGTGGTTTGTAACCAAAGCCAGAAGAACAGTGTTTCTTGTTTGGCCCACAGGCGCCTCTTATCTTGGCATATCTCTGCTGTAAGTCACTACCTCCCTACAGAGAAATGTTCAAGCTAACTGCTGCCAAAAGCTTTGACACAAAGACTGCATCGTTTCTTATCCTCCTGTAGGCTTCACATAACCAGAGTTAAACTATTCACATGTGGGTTTGAATTTGAACACAGAGCTAAAAATAACTGTGTTGTACTTAAGTCAGTGGAAACACTGTATATGGTAAGGAGGGTCTATTGTGCCATGACCTTATCACCCAGTCAATGCTCCAGTTATGCATTTGTTATTTCTTAATAAAGCTTTTCTTAATTTATTGAATTAGATTACTCGTAACTTAACATCCATTAAAGTTCACATCACATTGAGAAAAGTTTGCGATGCAACTGCAGCATTGCAATTTCCCCCGAGCTAAATAAAGTTGCGTATTATCTGTTCTTATCTTAAAGATGTCTGCTCAGGCAAATACAAATCAAGCACCAGACATTTCTGTGAAGATCCAGTTATCATCTAAACATAATGCATCATATGGGAAGAAATATCATAAGGACTTTTCCACATGACTCATGGGTTGGCCTCAAGAATTAGAGAGGCCTCACAGAAATATGAAGAAAATGTACATCCAGATAAAGAAGAGCACAATCTGAGAAACGTCTGAGCACTCAATATCAAGACGAGGCCTAAGCACAACAGGTCTGGCTTGCCTTGGTCTCCTCCAGCTGTTTCTGTAGTGTTTGTGGGTCAGCTGCTATGGCCTCGGATTGCTGGTTTCTCGCATCCTCCTCAGAGCTGTTGAGCCACGTCAATAGACTAGCGCTCGAGTCGTCATATTTTTTGTATTTGTCAACCACATCTTTGAGGTTGTTGCCGAGCAGATTGCACTGAAACAAAGGAAAAGAAATGATTATATATATATATATATTATGAATTAAAAATACTAGATAATAAAGGACATGCAAAGATAACAATGACTAACACTGACACTCTCACAGAAGACAGCGTGACGCATATGTTTTCAATGAAGACAAATGCTTCCACCTAGTGGCAAGAAAAGATTATTGCAACCTCTCCAGATCCATCTGATCAGCTGCCGACTAAATACCTGTGAATGTAGTGTTTTGTATCTGCTGGCTGCTGAATCCAACTTGTCCTTGACAGCAGAGCAGGTTCCTGAAGTATCAACATCCAGCAGAGCGCTCTTAGCCGCAGAGTCAGACAATCCACAGGCATTAGCCACATCCAGCACTTTCTGTCCTGACATGGTGATGAAGCGAAGGTCCCCTTTGTGGGAAATCACATCTTCCGAGAAGCTTTTCTGTCGCTGGAGTTTATCACTAAGGATATTGAGGGAGCTTTCAGCGGCTCCCAGCTGCTCTATCTCTCCCTCCGCCTGGTCTAACCAGCCGACAAACTCATCACAGTCACCCTGGAACTTCTTCAGCTCCTCCTGGACGCACTGCACCTGCTTCATCTGCTGTTCAGACTGCGTCAGGGAGGCCTCGTAGCGTCCCTTCAGCTCCTGGATGTTCTTCTGCAGCTTCTCCTTCTCCTCCGGAGACAGCACGTTTGCCTGCTTGTCGAGCAGAGCCTGCGCTGACTGGGTGGCCATGATCAGATCCTGCTGCTGGGACAGAATCTCCTGATGGCGGGCCTGTGGAACGAAAAAGACTTGAGGATGCAAAACCAATACATACTGTAATTATTATCTTTAATTACATCTCTTCATCCTCATTTCTTCATCTTTATTCTTCTTATTAAATAAAATGTTGCAACTTTTATATTTCTTGGCATTTCCTGTTGAATAGATCAAGAAATAGAAAGGTAACATTTGGATTTTAGTGTTACTTTTTTCATTTCTTTGCTACTTGTGTCTTTTAACTTTACATTTACTCATGATGATCTGCCTCAACTAATAGCAGAAAACTCCCAGATGTTGACCGGCTGAGTAACTATTCTCTCTCATATTTTTACAGCAAACCTACTATACCTTGACCCTGTCATGCTGCTTATCGAGCTGCAGGGAGGCGTCGTTCTTCACGCTGGTCTCTCTGCCAAAATCATTTTCAGTGGCCCGTAAAGCGTTTCCATTGGCATCGTCATCCGCTCCCATCAGTCCCGTGGCTGAGGTTTCTTCTGGCAGGTTTCCATTCTCTTTACTTATATGGTCAGTTTGATCCAGACCACTCTTGTTTTCATTCCCTATGTTGGATATCCAGTCCAGGAGACCTTCAATTTTGTTCTTACTTTCTTCAAGTCGCTCAACAGCTGCTGCCTGAAAAGACAGATGGATTACAGATCATCAACACACTGAAAAGTGAAAAACACTGAAATAACAATCTAAAATATGATGCATTACATACTTTTTTACAGACAATACAAACTCTAAGGAGGTCATCTGAACTCTGACCTTTTCGCTCTCCTGTTGTATGGCTGTGGTAACAACCTTCTCCAAATCTTTCCTGGACTCTTCGGCCCGCTGGTTGATGAGTCTTTCTTTGCTTTTCGCCTCCTCCAACTTGCTCTCAATCATGACGATTTGGTCGGGCATCAGCTTGCTCCGGTTTTCCTCTAGAAACTTTTTTGTACTAGTGATGACGTCATTCAAGGCACTGGCATTTGTCAATACGTCTTTTTGCAGAGCCTTAAAATCAGAAAGAGGAAAAATAGTCACCCAATGAAAGTGATGAAAACTTTGGAGGCATGTTGAAATCCGTAGCCCTGATAAAGGTTCTTTTGATTTTATTGCAAAAAAAAACATATACATCACAAGAAAATATATTGATGTTGCACATCAAAATAAACCCCAAAGCCTTTGCTACAAGAATCAGTAAGCCATTTAACAAAAAAACTCAAACAGAAAGAAAGATAATCATAAAAGTATATAAAAAAAAGTCAGAAGTCAGACCAAAAGCACGACAATTCCACACAGATTCCAGACATACCTTCCAAATCCCTCTACACCAAAGCATCAGGTAGATATGAGCAAAATAACACAGCATCATGAATCGCTTTATCTCTTTACAATCAGCAAATGCTGCTTACCTGTGTTGATTTAGGAGATGAAAACGCATTTTCCCTGGTAAATCCACACTGATATATGCTCCTCCTCTACCCTGTGTCTCATGAAAAAAACCCTCCTGGACATGGAGAGGCAACGTGGGACCAGGTCTAGGGAAGCTACTTTCAACTTCTCGGATTTCACTTTTCACAAATGACGACGCCTTTCTGGATTCTATAGGCTCCGAGTGCTGTCAATCTTGTTTTCGGTAGCAGCCCTCAATTCTACTGGCTCTGACCTTTCCAAAGAGGTGTCGTTTTCTGAAATCGGCCCATCCCCCACTGAGCTAGAGCCGCGCGCACCCATCAGGTCCCGGCAGGAGCAGCCTGCTAGAAGACCCTGGCCATTACGCACGAGGACCACAGCGCGCAGCAGTACAGTAGATTACAGCAGCAGCTTTGTTTTTTTTTCGCGTTTTATAAGTGCTTTTTGCAAATATTTGATCACAATGGCGGCCAGATACAGACGGTACCTGACCAACGACGAGATACTTGCGATTATTTTTTTGATCAAAATAAAATCTGTTAATTCAGTTAATTTGTGTGCTTGTTTTATTTTAATGGGAAAATATAAGTTGTTTTATGAATATAAAAGAATCATAATTAATAAAAAAAAATCATAATAAAATGCTGCATTTGGTGCAATATATGGTTTGGTACATGATAAAATTCAAATGGCACAGATGGTGCCAAAATGCTTATTTGAATCCTCGCCTGAATTTTCACTGTTCTAAACCCTCTCTAACTTTGTTCTGCTTCACTTTTTCAAAGTCAACCTTTGCAGAGAGAATGTTCACATATTGTGTTATGATTTGGGAGAAGTTTAGACCTTACGAATGCCTCATTTCAAAGAAATAATCATCTTGAAAGTGCTTTTTTTCTAGGCGGACCTGAAAACTTTCAATTTTTTGCTGTGTGCCATCTTCATTTACTCTTAACCAGTAACATATAGACTGATAATTACACATCTGAACAAAATCTCAAATTATACATTTTTATTATAACACCAAGATTATTCAAATAGCCCTAGTGGTTGCAGAGATACACCCTTTTTAGTTTGGGTATGATATTTTCGAGCAGAAACAGCATGGTGCTAAAAAGGTTAAAAGCAAAAGCAAATGTACCTGGTGCTCCTGCTGGTACTGCTGCAGGTCAGTGACACACTCAGCATTTCCAGTCTGTTGCTGATGACCAATCAGCTGGTTTTCTGTCAGGGTGAGATTATCACACACTTCCTCCAACTTCTCTGTAAACTCTTTGTGTTTCTCCAACAAAGACTGTCAAACAAGAGCAAAACACCCTAGGTAAATATCACAAAAGGCTTTGATTAAACACATTCACATCCACACTGACTAAACCCCCTGCAATCCTACAACAGAATGATTCATTTGGTCTGACTCAATATTTGGGAACAAAAACATCAAAACAAGAGAGGAGAAATGATTCAAGCACTTAGAGGTAGCATGCAGAATCTGCTTTAGTATACATTTCCTTCATCATTATAGTGTATATATCTAGTATGCTGTAAACATGCTATTTCGCCATTCGCCGTTTTGGTCTCGAGGTGGTAATAAGCACATTATGTCATGTGTGTTATTGGGTTTGTTGTGGGTAAGCGTGTTCCAATAAAGAAGGTGCATTGTGTCCACTGTTAATTGTTCACTGGTGTCTTGAAGACCTGTAGGATATAACCAGCACAAAGAGTTAGTCTGCAGGAAAGATCAAGCACGTGAGCATGCAAAGTTGTTATTTTTCCTAAACATGTAAGGCATTCACAGTAGAACCTGCCTGGAAGCAACAGCCAGTAATTCACTTCAAAAAGCCAATAATCCACTTCAGAATATATATGTATATATATATATATATATATATATATATATATATATATATATATATATATATATATAATTGTTTTAAACACGTTGAAATATTATGATCAAAGTCTAATTCTCAATCTAAGCCACAACAATCCACATTGAAGTTCAAGATTTATATTTTATAGAGCTCATTTTAGTTTAGATGTCTACAGTTCAGATGTCTCACTCTAGTTTCAAATTAATTGTGTACCAATAATGTGAAACCATTTCTGTGAAAATGCCTTGTCAGAAATGATTTATCTAAATAAAATGTTTTTGTTGTTCTCACAAGTCTCACAAGTCTGCATGCACTGCATGTGTTCATGTAATGTGTTTAAGATGATCTACTTTTTATTCTTGAACACTCTTACACAAATGAGACTTCCAATGCTTACATCTGACTAGTAACATGGCTTACAAAGCCCACTCTACATGCACTGTAAGCACTCATTATTAACTTTAGTAACTTTTTCATTTAGCAAACCAAAGATGTAGATATATATTTTTAAAGGAGATATATGTGATATTTTCTTGTATTTCCACAGGCAGACCTCCTTCTGATTGTCCCTCTCCTTGGTGTCCAGTAGGACATCCAAGGCGCTCCTCTGGGTGACAAGCCTCTCTGTCTGGTCCCTGAACGCTCGCTGAGTCGTGCTGAGGAACTTGAGGAGGTAGCTGCTCTGAGCTGGACTCAGAAACTGAGCGTGCTCAGAAATAAAGCACTGGATATCAAATGTGGCATCCTCTAATTTGAGCCTGGCTTCTTTTAGCAGACTGCTGCAGTCCTGGAGGTAAAGACAGAAATGTGCAGAGTAAGTTTCTGTAGTCACTGTAGATATTGGATGTTTAAAATTAGAATGTATTTAAAGATACCCTGTTCTGCTGAGTCAAATGTTTCAGTGTGTCCACATCACACGGTTTCAAATCCACGTCACACATTCCTGAGTTGTTCTGGATGAGGCCCGCTAGTTCACCAAGATCACTAAGATGTTTCTGGTACGTTGATTCCAATTGCATCTAAAAAATAAAATCTCATTTAAAGAAGTCAATAGCTGATGCAACCATTACATCACTTTAATAACTTACAATGAGCACTGACCTTTCCAGTTGCCATTGCTTGAATTAGGGAATGACTCCTTTCTGCACACATCTGGGAAACAGCAGTCAAATGTGGCTGTAAATCCAGATATGTCGAGGACAAATCTTGGTGGATCTGTGTGGGAATGTCCTCGTCAGCAGAATTTAAGAGCTGTTGAGCTTTCTCCATATCTGCTGTCATACCACCAGACAGTTGAGAGAGTTGGGACTCGAGAGGCTGGATAATAAAAGCATAGTTGGTCAGGAACAAATACAAAAGTTGAGAACATAAAATCTTGTTTGATATTGTTAATTTCTAACCTGAAAATCCTCTTTTTGAATCTGCAGTTCTTCCATGTTGTTGCCAATGGGTGCCTGGATTAAAAGGTCTTTTCTGATATCTTCTAAAACATCAGCGTGATCCTGCAATCTCCCAACACACTCCAAAAAGTCCTGATTGGAGAACAGCTGAGGGGAAAGAACACAAAAAAACAAAAGAGTAGCAGATGTTACTTGATTTAAAAGCTAAGGGAGGAGATTGGCTTAACACTGAAACAACATGACATGTACCTTATTTTTGACCTCCTTGACGTTGCAGGCATCTGTGCTGCCAGGCGACTGAGGAGACGGTGGGTGACTGTCTGCAGCAGAGCGGCAGAGACCTGAGTCATCTTCTGCTGACTCCTCGTCTTCTCCCTCTGAGCTCTCCTCCTTGATGCTCTCCAGTGTATGCCACCGCTCCTCCTGAGAGTCTTCCCGCATAGAGTCTCCCCCCAGAGCACTGCTTAGAGTATCCATCACCTCCTGAAGCATTGAGAGGTCTTGGCTTGAGGAAACAGTCCTAAGAACTTGCAGCAGTTGCAGCTGGATGTTTGGAGCATCGGACTGCTCTGTCTTTTCACTGACTTTCTCCTCCTGCATTATCAGTTGTGAGTTTCCGATGTCTTTGTTGTGTGAACCGAGGGTGTTTTGCTTCAACAAATCCATGAGAATGTCTGGGTGACTGCTCTCTATAAGTCCTTGAGGTGCGTCTTTCTCCTGAAAACCACATTTGTCTGAAGGTTGTGGAGTGTTCTGAAATGCTGCGATAGAGCTTTCAGTGTCTGGAGTTTGTGCCTTTTGCAAATCACTGACATCAGTCCCCTTATTAACCCATTCCCCCTCATCATCTACGCATGTCCCTACAGTGTTAGAAAACACTGAGGAGGAAGCATCAGATGCGACGCAGCTGTCTGACAGGAAATCAGTATCTCCCTGGAGATGCTCAGAAGCACACACATGTAATCGATTATCCTTTTGCAGAATATCAGACCTTAAACCTAATCCCAAAATAGTTTCAGACTGTCCTGAGTTAATTTCTGACCCAGAAACATCTTCACCAATATTTTCTTTATCTCTCGCCTTCTGTGCATAGCTTGACGCAGAGATCTGC
Source organism: Taurulus bubalis (assembly GCF_910589615.1). NCBI lineage: Eukaryota > Metazoa > Chordata > Actinopteri > Perciformes > Cottidae > Taurulus > Taurulus bubalis. Next base: position 14,712,245 of record NC_136602.1, read on the forward strand.
TCTGCATCACTAGTGACTATGTAAATATCCTCATGTTGCCTCTGTGGGGAAAGACCATCTGTGCTTAACTCAACATCCTCTGCAGCACTGTGGTGTGTATCCTCACCAGCTGATGCTGTTTCAAGAGAAGCTCTGCTGGTAGTTTGACTGTATTCCCCTAAATCCTCAACTTCAAAACAGTTAAGATTAATAGCATTTGTTGCGGTGACTTCATCGGAAACAACGGGTGACTGTGGAGATCTCTCACCAACAAGCAAACTCTGACCTTTTTGAGAGCTGCTGGGCTCAGATCCAACATTACACTCACTTTGTGAATGAAGTGCTGCTTGCTGAGGTAATGTGATTTTGCTGCCATCGTCTGTCATGTTGTTCTCATAGTTACCGTTTCCCCTGGACTCTGAGATGATTGCACTTTCGGCCAAATCTCGGGGTGATAAGTAATCTACACTGGGAGTTGGCACGCCGTCCAAAGGTGACCGAAGTGCACTTGTGTCACTCTCTGTTCTGCGTTCCTCAGACGCCACAATGCGGTGTGATGAGGAAATGTCGAATTCACTCTCACTAACTGTCTGATTTCCCACTTGGGCGATGAAAAAATCTGTATCGATAGGTGAGCTGCCAGATTTGGAGTGATTAATGGAAGAGGAATATTGAGTCTGGCTTTCTGAATCAGTGCTAGATGGATGTGACCGTGTGGTTGGAGCAACGTTTTCTACCACAACATCCATATCTGTCAGCTGACTATTGATTACAACCTGTGAGTCACTGTCTTCAGCTAGTAAAGGCAATTTGTCAGCGAGATGAGTACACTCTGCAGTAAACTGACTCCTCGAAGAGGGTGAGCTCATCAGAGACTCATCATCGCTATCTGAGGGAGGGGAATGATGGAGATGATTACTCATCTCTCCTATGTTTCCTGTTGTCTCACAATCTGCCTCTGCATCTCCCGTCTCTCCCTCTTTATTATTAGCCTCCTCATTAGTCAGATTAACAACAACCTTCCTCTCAGTCTGCATGGTTTCAGCCTCATTCTTATTAATTAAACATAGATTGCGATCTTTAGAGATGGATTGAGTGACACTTTCTTCTTGGTAACTGCCGGCTTCAGGGTCTAAGTCAAAACGGCCATCTTTAACTGATCCAGACTGCAATGACTCACTGATACTAATGCTGCAACCAGACCTCAAAAGGCTTTGCTGCTCTATTACACTAAGAGCAATATTTGAGGATGTGGATGCATCGGACACTGGCTGTTTCAAAACAGACATTGTGTCTTCCTCCTCATCTCCTACAACACGTTGTGTTTCCTGTGACTGCAGGTCGAGCAGTTTCATCACTGTCGTCTCGTTAACTGGTTCCTGACTGAGAGCGGCCTCCAGGTCATAACGCGTCTCACAGGTGACGTCTAAAATGTCCTGTTCCCCAATGTGTGCTTTCAGAAGATGAATAGCACAGTCTTGCTCATTTTGGCCCCCCAACACACCCTCAGAGTGTAAAATATCCTCTTGGGTATCTGTAGCTTCTGATTCACTACAAAGTGACTCAGTGTCGTATTGTGTAGGTTTTTGACGGCAGGATTTTATTGAACACTCTGAGTCAAACATCCTCGACGGAGAGTCGACATTTGTTCCGTTCAGAGAGCATAACGTTTGACTTGACATTTGACCTGAACCTTCACTATCATCACCTTCATCATCAATTTGGAAACTATTTTGACAATCTCTCTCTGCAAAATCATCGGACTTTGTCCAGTTTGTGCCATTGTGAAACATGGTTTCCTCCGCTACATCGTGCTCTGTGGTATCCAATCCCATGTCATCATCGAAAAATCCCTGATTCAGAGCCTCGTCATTTGCAGATGTTTTGGAATCAAAGCTAATTATTCCATTGACCGAGGAAACTAAATTATACTGAGCAATAGTTTTTTGCCTGTATTTAATCAACTCCTCTGTCTCCTCATTTATGTGCAGCGGTATCTCTAAATCTACCCGTTCTGAAAGCTCTTCAACATTTAAAGACAGAGGACTTATATTTTTTTCAGTCTTTTCAGAAAATACTGAATCTTCAAGATAAATTTTAACCATTTCACTCAGCTGTCTGTCGAGTATTAGGACCCTCCGTCTTGACTCGGGATCTATGTAACTGTTCAACATTAGGTAGGAGATGAAGAGCTGAGTGGCCTCTGTGTGAGTAGGGATGTTATCGACTTCTAAGCAATCTGCAGCATGATGGCATCCATCAACTGTGAGTTTTCTGTACATCAGCCAAGAAGAAAACTTGTCATTAAGGTGATCAACCTCAGGAAACACATCTGGAATCTCAAGAGATTTCAAAATCTCTGCTGTGTAAGTGTCAATCAAACCATTCTGAATGGCGCAGTTGATGTCTACCACCTTTGAATTTTCTGGAATGTAAAAAGCAGCTATCTTTTCCCGATTACTGAACAATGTGCTTGTAAACGTATCACTGGTGATGTATTGGTCATACTGGAATGAGGTGGATACAGTTTTGATTTCCCCACATTGAGGCAACACAAGTCCTATAATACAAGTCCTACACAAATCCTGCTGCTGATTTTCAAGCACAATCAGTGTGCTGTTAAAGTGCATCAAATCACACTGAACGGCAGCATCCACCTTTAGCCCTTCACCACTACTCAGAACTTCCTCTGACATGCTCTCCTGGTCACTTAAACCATCATAAAAAGACCTCAAAGTGTTAATACTCCTCCCTGATGTCAGTGATTTATTTCTGCTGAGGCACTTTAATACCAGTCTATTAACCTCCTGCACTGGCTCTAAGAGTGACACATCTTCAGCAGCGCTGGGATTCATCTTATCCTCACTGGTCTTTTGCCGCTGAAGGATCTCTACGTAGACAGAAGCAGATATTACACCACACTGAAAAGCCTTCTCCAGGGTCAGTGTGTCCCCTGTGTAGCACACCTTCAATCCATCACAGACTTCTTTGACCTCTATCATCTTGATGATCGGGTCTTCACACGTGGCCCCTTCCCTAGCTGCTGCTATGTCGGAGAGCGACACAGAAGACTCGGGTGTGTACTCGCTTGCTTCATTCAGTTTTGGCAAGTGGTCCAGCGTGGACTTATAAAGGAGATCTTGTTTGAAAGCATCGTCCTGGTCCAGACAGACATGTGGCTCAGACTGAAAGAGGTTGGAGGTCACAGGTTGGGCGTCTGGGAGAGCGACCCCAGTTATCTGATCAATCAGGCCACTCACGGGTCCAGTACCAAGCCCTGCACCACTGGATTTTAAATCCTAAAGAAAATGACATTTTCACAAATTACAGAACTGCTTTCAGCATCAAAATATGTATTATCTATTGTGTCAAATTTGCAATTAAATTATTCAAAATTACTCAAATGTGTACTCACCACCACACAAATATGGGCATGTTAAAAGATCATGTGCACAAGTGCAAGACTGCATCAGGGTTGCAACAGGAGAGCGACGAATAATACATTTAAAGCTATCATGCATCTGGGAATGTAGTGTCCAGCATCTTGCAAGAACAGAGTAGTTAATCACATCACATACTGGAGGTAAAGGGTTATGTGTCATATCTGTTATCTAGTTGTAGTCAAGCACATTCAAAATGGTGAAATTTAAGACCAAAGCCGGGCGCAACTAAGCATGTTTACAGCATACTCAGATTTGTAGGGCTTCAATTGTATACATTTTGATTCTGTACCCAATGTAAGAGAATAAAAGGAAAGATGCAAAAAGACAACTGCTCACACTGTACTAAAGAGAAAAAGAGAAACGTTAGTCATGCAGTTGAACATTAGGTGACGCTGCTTTCTAAACACACTGTAAGATACAAATGCAAAAAGAAGAAACAGCCAAGTGTCCAACCTCTTCTGCAGAAGTTGACTGATCTGAACACTGTTGGGAGAGTTCACTGTAGGCCTGATTGAGCGCCTTCAGCTGCTCCTGGGCCTTTTCTCTCTCCTCACCAGTCATTCTGTGTGACAAAACACAAAGAATGATGCTGAGAGGCTTTAAACAGCTGATTAAGTATTGTGCACGTCGGTCACAGGAGCTAAACATACTTATCACTGTGTTTGTTCAGCATCATTTGTGTGGCTCTCAGTGCTTCTGCGATTTGTTCCTTCTTAGTGACCATTTCCTCAACTGACACCTAGAACATCAAACAGTTGTATTAATACTTCATATGCAGTACAACAACTCTTTCATAGGACTACTCTTTGAGTAGTTATCATACAATATTGTATTCCAGAATTTCACCTTAATAAAAAGGGACACAAAACTCACAAATACTTAAACACTAGAATTGTTTCAAAGGACTGATTCACATTTTTCAATTAAATTATTCATACAAAATATATATATTGATTTAAAAAGAAAACTGTATTTGCTTGCATTGTGCATTATTTGTTCTCTTCCTTACATGGAGGGACAGGATATTCTAAACATATTCAGAGAGATGGTTTCATAATTTTACAAAGCAAAAACAGAAATAATGAAGTCCAAAGCTGTCATTATTAATATATAATTGTTGTAATATGAATTATTTTTGTATGCATAATTTAAAAGGAAATATAAACATATTTCTTTCATAAACAAACCTTATTGACTATTTGTATTTGTGCTAAAACAAATAAAAGATACCTTTTCTTACTTAATTTTACCATAACTGTGGTTGCAATGTTTACAGAAAAATATCTATATAAATGTCTGTGTCCAGTGCTCATTGTCCATGTGATGGCACCATGTGATGGCACCATTGACTACATAGAAAATAGAATGGACAAAGTAAACAATATGGAATAGCTGGCCGTATGGTGTGCTTTAAAACTGCTGAATTACACTGTTTGGCTCTACTTTAATTACTGAAAGAAAAAAACTGTACTTTATCATGTTTATAGTACATGGGTAATGATAGTCTAAACTCCTTTGTATAAATCTGTCTATTCTCTTTTCTATTCTATTTATTTGATGAGAATGAGTTTTGACAAACCATCAAAGAAAATCTTGAGGATCACAAATTAGCTTCTAAGCATAGTTCTAACACAATTGCACTGTCAAGGTGATAAACTTATCAATAATTATCGAATAATGTCAGCTTTGGACTATAAGCAATGTATAATGCATGTTTTATTGAACACACAGGGACAAACATCTGACATTTATTTTGATATGTCAATTACCTACTGGGCTGATTTAATGTATTAGTCACTGAGGTTGTTCTGAAATGTGATGCTTGTGCAACTTTTGGTGTTATTGAATCAGTTGGGGGTGGAATCCATAATATCAATCATTCTTTTGTGTACAGGAGATAAAGTAATTACACCCACTACCTATAGAGTGAAATATATGGATTACATGAATCAGAAAGTAAACAGTGTGTTTTTATTTGAAATCATACACTGTTACAGCAAAAAGGCTGCAATATCATTTTGATTAGAAAAATACTCTTTGCAAAGCTTTCTGTCACGTACAACAAATATGCCAGAAAACACCAAAAACAGTCCACATCATTTACCTGGGGCTTATTAGAAGCATCTGTGTTGGCATTGCTATCTTTCAGAGCATTCCCATCATTGTTTGGGGTCTGCTTCACATTGGACATCCAGTGCAATAGTTTGCTAACTTTATCACCGTGCTCTCTCTTCTCCTCATCAACAGATCTCTACAAGTAAAACAGATGGGTTTTTGACAAGATTGTTAACATTGTTACAAAGACAAACAAAAAACACTTGAGTGGGGAATCCTCAAATGGAGGGGCACTAAAATACATTCATAATCAGACTAAAACACAAAAGCTCAAGAACCATTCTTAGTTGCATCAACCAGTGCATATGCATGTAAACTGAAAAAAGAGACATTCAGTGAAGTCAAGGTAACTTCACAGTCAAACCAAAGAAAATATTATAGGTTTTGCTTTTATGCAATAGACAAGCACATATTTACGAATATGTACTACTTATATGCGCAAACATAATGAAATGTTGATTTGGGCCCAAAACCATGAACCTTCGTAGCCTCCAGTAACCTTAACCCTGTGTGGCAGTCATACACACTTCTTTCAAGCGCCTCCCTGAACGTAATTCTTCTCTTGGTCTTTGGACAGGTGAGACTCTTGGTTTGAAACTTCTCATCTTTGAGAACAGCAGCAGTGACTTTGTCAACAAGGCCGCTCTGAATAACTTCTTCAAGGGAGACTCTGTCATGAGTGTCAGGGTTGATCAATCCTCCAGTCAGGAGCTGGAATTCAATACAGCGAAAACCAGCATCCTCGGGGAGGAGATTTTCCTCAACAGCCTGAGAGATGGACAACGTCTTTGAAGTCTTGGGGTGAACAATACCATTAAATGCCTGCTCAAACTGTTGGAGCTGCTGATTCAATGCCTCATCTAAAAGACCTCTTTTGAGACCCTCCGAGAGAGTGACTTTCTCCCCTGAAGAGGGGTCACAAATACCTCCAGTGCAAACTTGGGCCTCCAACAGCCTTGAGGCAGTGGCTCTATCAGTAAAGCCCTGTTGAAAACCCTGTAAAACTGACATCCTCCTCCTCTGAATGACGTCCCAGAGACCAGCGATGGGGCTGTGAACATCTTCCACAACCACCATTCTTGAAAATATGATGTCCGCAATCTCATAGACGCTGAGAAGGCCACTGCGATAGCTTTCAAGCTCGGATAGTTCAAGAAATCTCACGCTCAAAGCGGACTCTAGACAAAGTTGTCGGCCACTTTTGACATCGGTAACGATGTGAAGTTGGCTTCCACTGGCGTCAGCGACGGACTTTTCCTGCCATTCACTTTCTTGCTGTGACAGAAAGAGATATGTGCTCTTGTCAATGTGTCGTCCCTTGAATGCTTCATACGCTGACATTTGGATGCCACAGCTGCTGCTGACAACACACACTCTGTGAGAACTCGTGGGAGAGGTGCTTGTGAGATGTTTCTCACCAAATGGGAAGAGAAACACACCACCATCAATGTCAAAAATGCAGGTCTTCAGTATTTCAGAGTAGTATGCTTTCTGTCCGGTGTCAGGGTTGTGGAAACCTTTAGGGTTACTGATTGGATCGTACAGACTCTGTAGAGTCTCCTTGTTCAAAAGACCCTGATCAACAGCAATGCTAGCCGGCACCCTGACACCAATCTCTGGGTTGATCAGTCCTCCAGTAGCGACCTGGACCTCAAGGATCCTCTTGCCTTTGTATCGATCGAGAATCCTTTCCTCTATTGCCTGAAACACAGAGAGCTTTTTGCCAGTATGGATGTAGCCACTAACAGCTTTCTGAGCCTCTATCAGTTTATCTTTCAGGCCTGTCTCAATGATACCTCTCTCCAGAGCCTCACCCACTGAGTGTGTTTGCCCTGTAGTCAGATCAGTTAGGCTCCCTGTTGCAGCCTGCGCCTCCAGGAACTCAAGAGCATACGTCTTTGCTAGGAAGCCCTTCTCAGCAGCTTCTAGGAAGGATATCTTTTTCTTACTTGACTCCACATAAACTCCAGCAATAGTAGTTGGTTTTCCGGTGAACTGAGCAAGAGATGCTTGCACGTCTTCCATTGTGTCGAGACCCGTCTCAAATTTACGCACAACCTCTTCATCCAAGAACTTAAACTTGATTGTGTTTTGCATACTTGTGCTGCCTTTCAGTTCTGGGTGCTTTTGGGAGGTTGAATACATCCCACTTAACTTCCCCTCGCTGTCAGATGTGTCTTCACATGTTTCTTTGATCTGATGCAATCTTGTCTTAGTGATGCTCTGTGTTTGATTTGGCCGTTGGTCTTTCAGTCCACACAAAGCCATGTATCCATGGGTTGTCACAGACACAGACTCATCCGGTTTGATTTGCCTCTTTTGTGTGTCTTTTTGAAGGCGAGTCAGACTTTGACAAGCAGAGCTATACAACGTTTTCTTTGATGGTGAATCCTGAAGGGTTTGGCTGTGAGTGCCCTCAATTTTATCTTGTTTGACTTGTTTCAGTCCTTCAAGAATATTTTCCTTCTCCATTGTTGCCATCTGTAGATGTGACATTGGAAGAACGTTTAAGATACAGAGGACTGGAGTTCAGTTACAGTAAACTACAATTGCTAAATGGATATTGTGATGAATAGTAAACACAAATGTAAGACTATATTACATTTAAATATACTGTATTGCTTATAAATATAATAGTGTGATGCAGTAATGCTGGACCAACTTCACCCATACCTCTGAAGAAACTTTCATCTTGAGAATCTCGTCCTCCAGGTTGTGTTTTGCACTTTCATAAGAGGGCACCATCTTCTTTCTCCCTATATGTTCTGTCTTCAACGAAGCAGCCTTGTTTTCTTTCACGTAGTGACTGCTGGTTTCCACAACTTCCTGTTTGTTTATCTTCTGGTTTTCAGTCTTCATCTGGACTCCAAGCGTTAAAAGCTTTTCCTGAAGACTTTTCACTTCCTTGACATACGACTCTATTTGTTCCCGAAGAGATCTGGCTTCATTTTCCTTCAGTGTCAGTTTCCACTCGCTATCTGTCAACTTAGCCATATCATTTGGCTTCTCATTACAAAGGCTTTGTAAAGCGCTTACTTTTGAATTGAGTCTAAGTCTGTCTTCCTCATGTTGGGCAATTTGGGATTTTGCCCTTGAGAGGTCGCGTTCGAGCTTTGTATTTACTTGCTGCAGTTTGTCCATTTTGGTCTGCAGTTGCAGCTGTTGGTCAGATCTTTGCTTTGTTTCCGCAGTGGTTTGATGCACTGTTTTGATCTGTTTCACGTCTTGTTTGAAATACTTGTTTAGCATCTCTGCTAATTCTGCACTATGTGACTGCTGTTGTGACATCCCACTTTCCCTTGAGATTTCAGATTGAAGTAGAATTAGCTTTTTTTCTACTTCAGTCTGCACAAGCAACAGCTGCCTCTCATAGGCCTCTTTCTGGAGTTCTAGTTTACTTTTCAACTCCTCGAGCATTTTCTTGCACTTTTCCAGTTGTTCTTCCATCTCCTGGGATCTCAGCTGAAGGACAGAGTTTTGCTGTTGCTTTTGCTCAGCTTCATTTTGGGTGCTATACAGATTTTCTTTCAGCTGTCTGACTTCAGATCCCAATGAGATGCTTTTCTCCAGCACCTCAGCATTCTCCCTCTTAAGGATGGTATTTTCATGTTGTAGATTTGATCGGGATTTGTCCGAACTCGACATTGATTCTTTCATTGTTACTTTATTTTTAAGGTCAGTCTCCATCTGCAATAATTTAGATTCTGTGGCTTTTCTTTCTCTGGTCTCTTTCAACAACTCATCTTTAGTTCTTTGTAGGGAGGAGCTGAGCTCTGAGAGTTTAGCATTCAAGTTCTCTACGTTCCTGTCTGCTGCTCTCTTGTCGTTCTGAAGAACACACATCTCCTGCTTTAGGTTTCCTGTCACTTTCTCTGAGCTGCTTGTGTACCCTTTATTACTGTGCTTGTGTTTGAAGAGCTCGTCTTCTAATGTCCTGACTTTATTGAGATATTTTTTACTCTCGGCTGATTCTTTTTGCAGTTCTGCATTTCTTTTCTTTAGCATTATATTCAAATCATTAATTTCAGCATTTTGCATGTGGATCTTTTGATTTGCAGAATTCTTATCAGCAAACACTGCCTTCATCTCTGATTTCAGAGTTGTTATTTCTTTCTCATAATTGGCCATTTTTGAATTAAGTGTGTTGAGTTTCTGCTGCAGTTCAGTCATCTTCCTCACCTCTTCACTGTAATCCTGCAGTTTCATTTGGAGCTCATGGGATGTCTGAGATTTCTTATTGAGTTCCTCCTCAATTATTCTAACTTGTGATTTGGTGCCCTCCACTTGAGACTTGAAGATTTTAATTTGCTGATCCTTGCTGTCAATTTCCATTGTCACCTGATCGAAATTACCTCTTACGTTCTTCAGATTCTTTTCCATCTCCAAATTAATTTGTTTTAGCTCATCTACCTTTTTCGGCAATTGAGAAGCAACTGATTCACTTTTCTGAAGTGCAGCTTCAAGGTTTTTACATTCTAGTTGCAACGCCTGCTCGGTTCTCTTCATTAAGTAGTTTTCTTCCTTAGCGGTTTGAAGCTGCTGTTTCCACCTCTCTATCTCACTCTTTAACGACTTGATTTTTTGTTCAGAAAATGACCTCTCTTTTTCCAGTGACTCTGTTTGGGTCTGAAGACTTCTAATATCCCTGTCAGATGAGACTTTTATCCTTTCCAAGTCATTGCATTTAAACTTGAGCTGATCTAGGGCTGCCTGCTTGGAAGCTACCTCTTCTTCCAAGTTGTTAATTTTAAGAATATTTTCCTGCTCCATGGAGCCTTTCCTATGCAGTTCACCTTGGGTGATCTTCAACTGCTCTTTAAGGCCTTCGACTTCAGTGCTTTGGAAAAAGGTGTTTTGTTGCAATGAGGACTTGGCTCTTTGAAGAGATCTGATTTCCTCCTGAAGTTCATTGATGGATTTCTTCATGTTCAGTGCTTCCTGTTGGAGATCCTCTGATTTGTGTCTCATGTTGATCCTTTCAGTTTCCATGTCCATCTGAAATCTCTTCAGTCTGTTATTGCTATCATCCAACAGCTTTTTATAACTTTGGGCATTCTCCTCAGCCATTTCTGCTCTTTTCTGGATCAAGACTAGTTTCTCCACTTTCTGCTGCAGGACATCCGTCATTATGTCATTGTCTCTGACTGCAGATGACTCAGGCTCACTGACGGCTATCGGCTGACTGTGAGATGACAAAGGCAGCTGAGCCACATCATTTTCTTTCGCCTGGACTTGACTTTGCACCTGTTCATAAGTACCTTCCTCAACATGTATTTTCATCTGAAGTGTGGGGCTCTGTTTCTTAATGTCTTGGCAATCAGTAGTTTTCTTTAAGAGGTCTTCTAGTTTATTCTGAGCCAAAGAACACCTGGCCTCTGACTGCTCGATTACTTGTTTTGTGTGACTTAATTCCTGCTCACTAGCAGCTTTGTCTTTTCCCGCTATTTCTAGCTTGATGCAATACTGACTAACTTCATGCTCCAGCTGTAATTTCTGAAAGATTAGATCATCAATTGTCTTCTGTTGAGTCTCTACTTTTCCTCCCAACTTGTCCAGCTGTGCTTGTCTTTCAAACAGCAACGCCTCCTGTTCCTGGACCCGCTTCTTAAGTTGACTATTCTCTACTTCCCCTGCAGCTTTTTGGAGCTCCACGCTCTCTGTCCTTTTTGTTTTCTCTGCTCTCTCAAAAGCTTTTCTGCTCTATAATGCAAAAAAGAAGAAGTCATCCTCTGTTTCATGTTAAATAAAAAATGGTAGAATAAATTGCATGAATATTGTACTTCTTACCAGACTGCTGCAGCCATGTAAAACAATCTCTCCAGGAATTTGCAATTTCACTTTTTAGTTAGCCGAAAATATTTTGTACGGTTAAAAGCCCAATTCAATAACAAGATTTATTTAAGTTTATTTTAACAGCACGTGGCACTGGTTTTATCACTGTATCCTTGTAAGAAATAATACTTACAAAATACTACACAAACTCCTGGAGAGGCTATATTTTCCCACAGAAAGGCCATGTGAAAAAGACTTTCCGTCAAAGAATAAAAAAGCTCTCTCCTCCCTGCAAGTAAGCGTCACCAGCAATAAGAAGTTACTGTACATGCAGACATGCACCGTATTCGCACATTTCCTTTGCTTCTGTTGCAGCAAATGTCTTTACTCGTGATGAGCTGACCATGTATGATAATAGAAACAACTCACGAGGGATACAGAATGTGTTACATTATTTTATGTGAAGGCAGTGAAATGTGTTGATTCAAAGCAGAAGACCTGGGAATCATGCAAAGAAAATAAGGTAAAGCTAAACAGGCATTGTAAGTTTAAGCCCCAAAAGTCTAAAATGTCCTGCAGAAGAAAGGGAAAAGGGAAGTATTGAGAATATGGATCTCTTACCTCCTCGTCTTCAGTTCTTTTCAGCGTTTCACTGGCAAACTTCACATACTGTGTCATGAGAGTCACAAGAGCAGTGTAGCGGGTACGGAGATCCATAAACTATGAGAAATTAAGAGAAACATGCATGTAATTGGCATGTACTCTACATAAAGCAGAGATCTATTGTCCTACCAAAGTTCATCATAGGTTTACCTCCTGCTGAATGGCATCAGAAGAGCTCTGCATCCTCCGTTTCTTGAGAGGGGATTTGTGCTGGGAGTCGACCATTGCTCTGAAGGTCATTAGCTGAAGTTCATAATCCTAAAAAAAGGAGATTATTGTGTAAGATACTAAAGTGGTTTCTTTCTCAATGACAGCAACTTCCGCCTTAGATCGAACAAAGCTGGAATGCGAAAGCCACTTATTGCTAATCTCGTCTATCAGAGAAACCATGACAACATTTAAGATAAATTAGTTTACCTTAATGGCAGATGAGTACTGCTCTGAGTACTTCTGACACTCATCAATCCTGCTCTGCTTTTGTTCTATTTCGGCAACAAGGACCTGAAAACACAGACATTTCACAAATATGTATCTGTGTATTGAAATGTCTTTATCTTATTGTGAAGAAGTAAACTCTTGTCCTACCTTCTGTTTGTTTAACAGCTCAGCCAGTGCCTTGCTGTCGTCAGGTTTGTTTTCTTGGGCCTTTATCTGCGCTGCTTCCATTTCTCTCACCCATTCATCAAGACCACTGTAGGAGTCTCTGTAGTGTTTCAGAGATTTGCTGGTACCATCAAGGTCCCGAAGCCTGGAATTGAAGGGTTAATGTCAATGAGCAATAGTTAGACTTATAACACTTGCACACAGATGTCATATATTATATCGTATAGTGCAGATAACGCCTCACTAACCTGCTATCAATCTGGGAGTGAATGTTCTGCCATCTCTCGCTCAGCTGATCTGCTTTTTCCTTGTGCCAGTCGAGGTCAAAGTCCCGCTCGTTATGTGCCTTGAACATGCGGTCGCTGATGACCCGTGCTCTCTGCAGCTCATCCTCCATGTCATGGAACACCTCCTGCTTCTCATCAATCTCTGTCCGCCATTGCTGTGATCAGAAGGAGAAATGGTTACTCAAAATGAAGTAAAGAATGCTGCCAATGTTGGTGAAATGTAACACAGTGTATTACCTTAAGTGTTGAAATGACGGCCTCAATGGACTTGACGTCAGAGTTCATAGCATCTTCCTCATAGAGTTTGGATTCGTAGGCTTTAACTAGGGCCTCTGCACTCTGGCTGTGCCTAACCACCAAGCTCACTGTTTTCAGTCTGCAACACAAAGGGAACATATCTTCAATTCAGGTACTTTTAATGCAAACACATACTGTATGTAGTAAAAACTATCTAAATGCAGCCATGATTACTTCTAGAAAATGCAGGGAGGGTCTTACTTGTCCATATAAATGGAAGACATGGAGTACACTTGGCTCATGCTCTGAATGAGAACGGTGAGTTCAGAGGAAAGTTTTGGTACAGAAGGAGAACCTGCAGCCTGTCGGAGGAACAGCTCACACTTTTCCTTCATAACGTCATGGTCCTCCTTCAGTTTATTCAAGTCCACTGTCTTCCTCTGCAGAGTGGCATGTAGAAAATCAGGATTAAAATAACAACACTAGTGAAAAAAACTAGAATAGAGGAGGGTAGGTAGCCGTATTGATGTTGGTATGATGCTATAGACTTTATAAGCTCACCATGGAAGGTCTGATGAAATTAAATGTAAATGAAATGAAATTTATAATGGAATCAATTGCAATGCAACTCTTTTATATGGAAATTAATTCAACAAAACAAAATAAACGACCACAAATAAATAAATGCAACCCAGGTAAGTTCTTGTGAAATGATTATTGCTACCCAGACGTGTACCTCATGTTCTGTGATGCGCTGCAGACTCTGCTCCAGGTCGTCTCTCTCCAGCGGTGTGCGCAGTTGCCTGATCAGGTGTTCTTCATGGGCCTCCAGATGCATTCGGAAGTTGCGTATTTCTGAGATGTAATGATTGTATACCGACTCCTCGTGTTCCTCTGTATACCAGAAACATATCATTGTTCCAAATGGAGCATACATATATGTTTGATTTTCAAACTGTGACAGGAAATTTATATTGTACTTCAATTTGAAAATCACAACTATTTTATAGTGGGAATGTTAAACCTAGTCTCACACACATGAACTGACAGCACACAAAAGCACCTCTAGGTGGCATCATTATCACAGCACAAGGCTGAGTGAAACTGTGCAATGCAGCTAAATCAATGATACAATTACAAATTACTATTTGTTTTTGTATAGATGTATATGTTTCTCCTTCGTAAAATACATAACATAAGTATTCTGTATGTATTAAAAAGAAAAAACATAACTGCACATTAACAACATCCCAGCCTTTGCTTTTCATTCAAAGCTAAGCCAACCACCTTTTTAGAAACTTTTCTGCCAGAAGGCATCAATTTAAAGCTTAAACGGCTTAAAGAACCATGGGTTTCCCTCGCGTGTTTAGATCAATTCACAGCAGAAACTCCTTGTTGGGAGGGGCAAAAGGGGAATGTGAGCCTTGCCTCTTTCTGCAGATCTGAGTAATTCCTGGTAGTAGTCTTTGCAGGCCGCAACGTCTCTCTCTAGCTGGGCACAGTCGGACACTGCGAATACCTCGGACTCCTCGCTGTCTTCTAGAAACTCCTCGAAGTGGGACTGCAGGTTACTCAAGACCTGCTGATGCTCACCTTGTAACATGGTCTTAATCTGAAGAGAAATACAAGTGGGAATAAGATAAACATGCGCTTTGCATTTTTTCTAGAATGACCGAGAATGAGTCTGATTCTCTTAAATGATCATCACCTAGTGTTAAAAAGTGTGATGGATAAGAGTCTGAAAAGGAAAATATCATAATTCAAACATACTGTAGCCACATTCCAGTTGCGGATGGCACGTATGTCAGCCATCAGATAATGCCACGACACCACGCTCTTCATGTTGATGTGGGAGTGGTGCCAGAGTGCCAGGACGTTCTGGTATAACTGTTCAGTTCTGCAGGAAAAAGCAAGAGGCAAAGATAATGCATCCTACCAGAGTCAGGTCACCAGAGCTTTGAACTCAAGATAACAACTGTATTTGTAAGTACAGGCCACAAAATGAAGCCTTGCATCATAGCATCTTACCTTGTAGCCATGTCAACAGCCTCTTTGTTGGGTGGAGGCACAGTGAAACACACAGAGGGCACCATGGCCTCATTGCCTGCTGGGTTGATGACTTTCCACTTGGCCCGGTGAGAGTTACTGGCCAGTACGCACTCATCCTCTTTGTAAATGGTAATCTGAGTTGTGATGAAGAATAGATTTACTATAAATCCGTGAAAAGAACTGAGATGAAATATGGGCTAATTTGACGAAAAGAAGCTCTGTATACCTCGATCTGCCGATAATCACAGATGGCTTTGACGGGGATGGAGGATCTCACGGGGCTTTCAGGGTTCCTGGGCCTGAGCTGCACAATACTCTTGGCCCGGCCCACTAACCCAGCCACAGTGCTGCGGTACTGAAGAAGTTGCTCTTTCTCATCCTAGGGACACACCATACCACAAAAAAGGTTGTTTATTTTATGTTTGTATTTGCAACTGACTCAACGCACACTTCACATCTCTTTCTATCAGTTTACCATGGACTCCTGAATGATATCCTCCAGTCTGTGGAGGCTGCTTGATCGATCACAGCTGTATTTCCTTTGAATGGCATCTTGCAGGCTCTTAAGGTAATCCATGGACTCTTTGGCATCCCTGAAAAACTGCAAGGTGAAAAGAGCGAGAAATTAGATGAGAGAAACAAATGCACTTTGCTGCATTGACTTAAAAAGCAGGCAGCAACTCACCTCAAAATAAACTGCATTCTCTTTGAGATGCAGTTCCACGCATGAGCAGAGCTGTAGAATCCAGCTCCACTGCGTCTGCATGGCAGCCCTGTACGCCTGGAAGAGAAACACAAGATATCCAGGAATAATAGCTGGGAAATTACAAGATTTAAAGACTTAAAAATCTTTTAATCATTGTGGGAGCTTATGCAGGGTGGAGACTACTGTCATACTGAACGCAGAGCTGAGTATACAGAGAGGAAAAAACAGTGCTTACTTCAATAGTGAGCCTGGCTGGGTGGTTCTTGAGCATTAGGCGCTCTGCCTTGTCCTGCACAGACTTGATCGCTTCCTCTTTTTCGTCCAGCTCTCTCATCAGATCCTGTATGAAGACATGAAGCTGAGTATCTCTGGCATCCAGTAGTGGCAAAGACCCAGTCACTCCATCCTCTCACACAATCACATATCCTGTCTCACAGAGCTGAGGATGAAGTGAATCATGCAGGCCACAACACACAAATCCCTTCACTGAGATTACTGTTTTATGAAATGGATGCAGCTGTAACGTAGCCAAACTTATACACCCAAGAGAACTGCCTGAACACGCCCTTGTTATTCTGTCTGCATGGAATATTTCACAGAGTTACAGTTCATGAAGAAGTCTATTTAAACGACACAAAAACATACGGCATGGTAGTCTCTTTTCTTGGAGATGTTGTCGTTGCGATCACTCCAGTCAAAGGCGACTTCCTCCTCCTCCTTCTCATTCAGCCAGATGAGCTCCTGAGTTGCATGTGACACAAAGTCATGCAGGCTTTCCAGGTGGCTCTGTCGCTCTCTTGAACAGGTCTGAAAGGAGCAGACATTCATTGATTCAATGCAGGACATAAAAAACATTTAGCATTTATTGATCAACAATATTTTGAATATTGCCATTGAGGTCAACAGATCACTTACCAACAGCCTTTCATACTGCTTTTCTAGTTTGTTCAGTTTGTCTGAATAAGGTATTTTCATGGGGATGGTCATCTGAATCTGAGAAAAGAAAAGTATGTTTTACTTCTTAAATTTCCTCTGCAGTAACTAAGAGTTAAGGCTGAAACTGCAGCACCATTGCAGACTTTATTTAGGTTATAGGTTGTGTAGGACACTAAGATAATAAACAAGACAGAGGTGAACTACAAAAGACGTACCTCACTCAGTTTGGCGTCTTTAAGGCTCATTTGAAATTCTTCAATGGCTCTATGTACATTTTTGTGGTTATCTAAATGCATTTCCACAGTTGGCAAATCAGATCCCCAATCTGAACGATCCAGCTGCATCTTTAATGTAGAAAAAAACAAGTTATATTGAGTTTCTTATTTGAAGTGCATACAAATAAAGCAACAGTACTTTATAAACACACTGATGGCAACAACTCACCTGCATCTCTTCCACCCAGCTCAGAAGGTCCTGAAGAAATGTCATGCTGACCTCCTCTTCTGTCATGTTGGGGTCTGCCAGTGAGGATTTCTGTAAGGGCTTGCGGATCTGCATGTTTTTCAGATGCCTGAGGCTGCCGGGGTCCATGCCGCCACCACTCCCCATGTAGCTCTGGACTGAAGCAGGCTGCAGACCGGGGGTCGAGGACGGGGTAAAGGACGGGGTCAGGCACGGCGTAAGGCTAGAGGTGAATGTGGACCCAGGGGTACTTAACCCCCCTTGGGTGAGTGCTGGAGTCAGGGCTGGTGTCATGCTTGTGTTGATGTTCTGAGAGATGCCAGAGTTCAGGCTTTGCGTGATGCCTGAGATCATCATTTTGGTTTGTTCTGTCGTCAGGGTGCGACCTTTGTTGTACACAGAAGAACACTCTGCTCTCAGGGCTAAAAGTTCATCCCGGAGTTTCGACACCCTGTATTAAAAAAGGAACAAGATTCAAGATTCAAGATATTTTTATTGTCATATGCACAGATAGTTACTTCGTACATGAAAAGCTTATATTGCTAGGTCCTCCATACACAAAGAATTACAATAAACTTAAGGTGAAAAAAAATTAGAATTACAAAAAAACATTGCTATAAATGCTAATAGTACAAGAACATATATAAAATAAGGCACAAAAATATGACAACAGTATTGCACAATCAGTTTCACTGAGTTTATAAAGTGCACTATGCATTGTTACAAACAACAGATGAGATGTCTTAATGAATGCGGGAAAAATACAGTGTGCTATTTTTGCAAGAGAATATACCTTTGGACAAGATGATCTGCAAAGGGGAATTTCCCATCTAGAAGAATTTGGATGTCCACCACTTGTTGTCTGAGGATATTCTCACACTCCAAAAGGAAGCCAGCAATCTCAGCTTCATTCAGGAACTGAATACCAGACTCGAGACGTTTTGCATCCTGAGCAGAGGAAAACAAGAGACTCAAAACACAAGACAAAGAATGTGCACACTGTTATTTTATCACAACTCATATTGAGGCAAACAGAGATCAAACTAAACTCACAGACTGCAGGGCAGATCTAGCAAATGCCAGCTTGTCCTCGCCATTGACACAGTCCCGCTGGACCCTGTTGGCAATCTGTTGCAGCATCTCAAGTCTACAAAAGCAAAAAGATTACATTATGAGTTTATAGTTGTTATCATTTTAATAATAAAAAAATCCTCACAATGCACACTTTAACCTCACCTGGATCCATAGGTAATGCTGTTATTGAGAAAGATTAAGCTGTTCATTTGTAAAGGTTTGGTGTCATTGGAACCGAAGCTGTTGAAGCTGCTGTTGCTCGCAGACGAGATTCCACTCAAATAGGCCATCTTACTTTACGTGGTAAACAACTGCTGCTACTCCCAGCCACTCGAACAGTCACCGAGACATTCCCTCATCTTAATCATCCCTCTTCAAGGATCCCAGCCTCGGCCTAGCCTTGACAGCTGGACTGTGAGCATCCGTAGACCTAACTGATGGAGTGGCGTTCAACCTGCTCATATTTATAGTGCCACAGCCAGGTGCGGAGCGTGTAAAGTGACTCCCACCCTGAAATAATGTGCAGCCCTCAGGGGATGAAAATTAAATAGCAGGTTGAGACAGTGTGCCTTCATACAAACTGAGAGTGCATAAAGTGCTGCCAAACTGCAGTTATTGCTGTTTCTGCCAGTTTTCACCACACCCAACATTAATGCTGCGAATGTGTTGTGTTTATGGACCGTGAAGGCAGGAATGGAAATATAAACCTGTCTAAACTATTGTCAACGGAGTCTTTGGAGTTCGCATAAAGATCTACTCTGCAAACAAACATCGATGGAAACCAGATAGAACTCAACAACTTAACTGAGCTTTCCATAAGAAAGCGGACACTCTTTGTGATCTTACTATAAGCAACATTTCTGGCAATTTTAAAGTAAGTAGATATGAGTATGAGTCATGATTATGTTCCTGGACGGAAAACACCTATTTTTTTTCACAGGAGTCATTTGTTTACTGCTCATTTTGCATATCACTCGATCATCTGAGCAGAACAGAACAGAACTCAACCGTATCATTATTATCATATATGCAAACTTGGCTGCAGTAAATGTGATCAAGAAATATTGCGTGCAACAGCTCATAAATATCTTGATAGAAATCATATTGAAGTGTGCAAAGGTTCAGTGAGGGGATTTCTACTTTAATAAGGTCGATCGATCTTTGACATAAACACTGACCCTCAGTGCAGAAGAGACATTAGTGGGCTTGCAATATGATGCTGCAGCACTCTGCCTCTCCAAGCCCAGATAACGTTATGCTGACCTAAGAAGCTTATTTGTTCTTTATCAAAATGCTTTTCACTTAGAAAAGCAGCAAATGTCCACAACATTGCTTTAAATCCTTGTGTGTTGCCTCAAACAGTCCCACATGTTGTCATATCCAAACACCAGCTACGTGTCTCTGTGTGTTAGATAAATTGTGAATTTTGGCTGACAAGTAGCCCATAATATTAAGTTATAAAGACTATAAAGATAAGACCTTTCAATCACATTATATTGATCCAGGAAACACAAAGTATTAATACGCCTAGTGCCTCCACATACCTTTCCACCTCAGGCCTCAGGCTCTTCTCTCTTTCCAGCATGGCAACTATTAGTTTACCCCATTCCTTCTCCACATCGTTAGGGTGATGACCCTGGGGTAACTGAATACGTCCAAACTCGATCCACATCTGTCAGATATGCCACAAACACAGACGTGTTACCACTACAGTGCATAACACGACAGGCACTGCAATATGTACTCAAAAGCAACATGCTTGTCTATTTTTAATTTGTATACCTCAAGCATTTTATAGAGAGTCTGGATTTTTGTCTTCTCGTTCTCTTTCAGCGGGATTTCGTGTTCTTTAAACTGGAGATACTGTGTATAAAGTGCCTGTAAAAGAAAGCACAAATTATAATAAACATGTTAATACACTTGCACCATAAAGCATCAGAATGGATATTATCCAGGAGACAGATTTGTTTGTACTCTCTACCCTTGTCTTTAAAACAACTTCATTAAAGTGCTTTCGCTGTTAGAAGCTATCGACATCTTGCAGCTGATGGATGCTGCTGCTCTCTCATATCCTTAAATATCACTTTTTAGTCTCAGTTACAGCAGATAAACGTGCAGATTCTAAGCACTCTGTAAAATGAGACAGCCAAAGCTCAACTTATAAAGCTGATAATGACTCAAATCTTCAATACCTTGAGTTCCACAGGGTTGTTGGGGAATGATCTATTTGTCATTATGGCCACATTGTGTCTGATCCACTGGCTGAGGTATTTGATCATGTTCTGGTACTCCACCCATTTGATCTCCACATCCTGTTCAGATGAAAAGGATCATCAGCAATGAAGCACATTCAGCACATTCCCTCCGACCGGGGATGAGATACTGGTAGACCGATGCCATCAACTTACATTTGGGCTGATTCCATCAACACCATCAGGTACTTTGGGGAAAGCATCGTACAGTGTTGAGACGTATGTGATGACAGATTTTTCATCGGGTGACTGAACGTCTACGTCTGATGAGGGAAGCAAAAAAAACAAAAGAATTCAACACATGACATTGAGTTCAGAGGAATTATCCCTCAAACCAAAAATGAAAAACTTCACTGCCCATGATTTATAGCACGAAGGTGTTGAAAGGTTTCAGAGTGTTTTCTGGGTTCAACCAAACTTGACAGTGTGTGTGGATCTCACCCTCGGGGTCCAGCAGTCTGGCCACCCCCAGCTGTTCGGCCACACAAAACGCATTCTCTAAATTTGTTCGGTTGGCCTGTGTTGAAACACGGGTCATATCAACCAGGTCTGGCCTGAAATACAGAGAAATAGAGACCAGTAAGGAAAGAAAACTAAAAGAGAGAAGACAGAATAAGTGGACAGAAGACCACTAAACCCACTAAATGCATTATATAGCTTTAATGTTCTGTAAAAACTACAATTCCTTCAGTGTTACAGTACCTGTATTTATGGATGATGGCGTTAAAGAGTCTCCCATCCCTCCAGGAGGTTGTGAAGTTGTCACAACGTACGCCTACGTAGCCGTCTGTTATCTGCCTGGACCAGAACAGTAGCCTCTCTTTGGCCGTCATGTCCTCGGACTCCCCCGTCACATGGATCTCCGAGATCTGTCAAGATGCGCAGTCATTAAATGTGCAGTCACGGAGGCACAGACAAATGCAATCCCCCAACCTTTGAGATTATGACTACAGCATTGCCGAGTGGTAACAAACACCTTGAAATATACTCCAATCAAATGTGACAACAACACAAACTACAGCCTTAAAAATACTACTGCATTCAATCAACACCTTCATGTACCAACAAAAGACTGAATATGTTAAGCTTCCCAAAGATCTTATGGTATAGAAAAAACTAAAGTTATGAGACCAAAATATCTATTTCATAATTGAATCAAGTGTGAAGTAGGTGTTAATGAGGTAACAGTTTCCTTTTCTGGTTCATTCATAATTATGTTCACACTTGAAAAATGGTAAATGTGAGACAGAGTTGTGTAATAAATTAGCCAATAGTTTTACAACGTGTGATACAGAAGTTTACGATGACCTCAAACAAACAGTGCCACCTCACAGGTTCCACCGTGTTGTTGACATCCTGCTTTGTAGCACATTTACAAGATCAGAACATGATTTTCTATCTACAGTTCACACCACATTCAGTCATGTTGATTCAAGTCTTTGTAGATGCTGTTTTCCTGCATGTGACACAGTTTGTAATGGAGGGCACGTGGGACACATCTTTCTATTTTTAACATCACAGGAAATCACTGGTCTGCAGCCAGGTGACATCAGTAATAAAAACAACAGTTAAAGACAGAGATAGTAACAACACACTACAGCTTGGACAAGACGACCAGACAGATAGCATCACCCTGAAGAAAACATCCCCTACAGACCAGCCTATCCACACCGTGTAAACCCTAAAGCCTGAAACATGTCTCTAGTCCAGTTAATACAAAGCATGACAAGAGTTTAACAGGCCTCCGAAACAAAAGTTGATTTATTCATTTGAGTCTGTCCAGCTGGAACCCTGAAGCAGTGACTGTGGCAGTAACTCAAACTTCCTAGGTATAAGAGCTGAATTTCACTGACTGTTAAGTCTCTTTCTCCTGGGCAGGCTGAGGTTTCCAGAAACTGATTCAATAAGACTGCGAGACCCATAATTAATCCACAAGCATCATAATACTTCATTTTTTATAGGAAAATACAGACGCTGCTGTGCTTTCAGGGTCATTTCAGAGCGCTGTAACACAGTTGGTGTTGAAGGAGGGAGAGACTGTACCTGAAATCCACAACCATAATGTCCTTTGTTTTGTTAAAGTAAACATGAAGGAATGACAACATGATACAATCAATATGACCGTTGCCGATTCTATAATGTGCCGTTTATACAAACTCTGGCTGACATTAGTGTTCAAAATATAAAGAAGAGGGAACAAACATCAACTGTGAGGGGTTGGAGGATTGCCACACATTAGAATAAACACCAGTTAATGTCACACAATTCAGCCTCCCAATGACCCACAGGAATCACTAGAATACAACAACTGTTCTAGTGATATCACTAATTAACAAAATGAATACACATTAATACAGACATACCATGTGTTATGAATGTACTCAACAAAACCAAAACCCCACAAATAAATCTAAAAACCAAAATCGGATAACAGCCGATTTTCGCTCCAAGATTGATTTAAAACCGAAGTCTAAAATCTCGATGTATTTCCCTGATGCTGTATAGGAAGAGAATATACCACAGTGATGACATAAAGCTCTAAAAACAATTGCCCATGCTACTGATTTCCTAAAAGGATACAATGAGAAAACTAGTATTCTCACTGTAGAGCATAGCGTCAATGATTTAAACACCAGTCAATGCTCACGTTACATTTTACCCCAATCAAGCACTTTTTTTAATCCATCATAAATAACACCAATAATGGCCATAAATAACACATTCTAAGTTTACCTCGTGTTGGGTGGAAACACATTTGGAAGGAGATGCAAGGTGTTCTACGTAACCAGAGCAGGTGTAGGCCCTCCGTCTCCTCCTCCTGTGTGCTCGAGAGCCACATATAATCTTGGCAAGCGTCTCCTCGGTCCCTGGTCTGTCATTACCCCTCAGAGTCCGCAGCATGTGTTCCACTGCGCCAAAGCTTATCGCCCTCCTTAACTGTCGCCGCAGCAGCTTCCTCACAAGCACGCCATCCTTAGCGGAGACGCCTCTGGAAGTTGTGTTAATACAGCGGAGCTTTCCTCCTGCGGTGGAGCTGCTCTGGTCGTCTTCTGTCTGCTCTGTGGGAAACCTTCCCAACCTGTGAGCTAACATCTTGCTTGATTGATTACAGGGATCTCTGAGGATTAAAACCGGTACCTCACCAACATAGACGCCTGTGCTGAGGCTGTCTTGCCTGGGTAGATGTTTCTCCCCCTCCGATGGTTTATCCAGCTCTGCTTGGGACTCCTCTGCGTTCCCATCCGGGCCATCTTGAGGCTCTGCACTGTTGCAGATGGCCTCGGTTGCAATAGCGTCACTTCCAGGACTCCCGAGGGATCCAGCAGGCTGAAAGGCTTCTGATTTCCTTTTCTTTCTCTGAAAATAGCGTCGCCCTTTAAGCTCTTTAGATTCAAGGCTCAGTGGAGCTTTCTTGGGGTCAACATAGCATTCCTCTTTAGGGCCTCGAACACAGCCACAGATGTTTCCCATGGCTGACAGTCGAGTCGTACAGTCTCTCACCCATCGACAGTGCTGAACTTCCAACAGTGAGCCTGTTTTCAGGCAAAGTATCCGGTGAGCTCCACTTGATCTGAAGAGTCACTATCCCATTGACAGAAAGTCATTTTCACGCTGTGCGACCAGCACACAATAAACAGTGACCGAAAAGCCGGCAGCCAGACATAAAGCTCGCTCCACTCGAGCAGAGTTGACTTTTTCCTTTTGTTGACACACAGCTGAGAGCTGGTCAGCCTCTTTCTCTCTCTCTCTCTCTCTTTCCCGCGTGCTCTCTCTTGAGTCTCTCCTCTGACACTGGAATCCTTTTTGACCTTTGAAACATTTCTCTGGCTTTGCTAATCCAGCACAAACGCCATAAATGCACACACACTCACAGACACTGCCTGTGTGCTTATATTTCTCAGCTATGCAAGATTGGAAAAGACTTGTGGACAAACCTGTTTTGTGCTGGCTATAGTCTGCTTAGTCTACACAGTAAACATGTGCACGTCACAGCCGCCTCGTATGTTTCCTAATATGAGTGTCTTTAATAAGCGGTGGAGGGAGGACAAGGTTTAAACTGCAAGTGGATGCCAGCTGATGGCCGTCTATTGTGCTGTGAGAAATTTTGGCTCAGCAAGTTTGGCTGCGTGAGCCAGACAGAGACCCAGCCGGTGGGAAAGGCTTTGAAAAACAGAACAGGACAGGATAGGTCAACGAGAGCAACAGAAGCAGAGGCAAATCCAAGCTGGACAACAAAGTGCTTTCACTTTGTCTATTAATCAAGCTACGGACAATGGCGGAGCCAGAGGTGGGGCTTAAGTCCAACGGTTTAAACAAACACTTTTATCTGAACAGATCACCACCACTGCAGTTCACAAAGAGGCAAAACGCTCAGACCAGGAAGTGATTCACCACATAAAACCATTACAACAACATACTATGGTCTGACAGCGCGGGGCACAAGTCCACTGTGGAGGAATGTATCAATACTTTTATAACATGACCAAAAGACAATCAAGTAGTGGGTACAAGGGTAAATATAATGGCACCACACAACTGAGCTAAAAATAACACTGTGCCACTGTTAGCTAACAGTATTTGAAGTTTCCCTGAAGGTCAAAGTCACCTGACAGCCGACACAGTTCAAACTACAGCGTAGTGTGATCACTCTCACGGCTACTTATTGACTAAGTGTTAAATACTGGTATTACTGCAGTATTCCATTATGTTTGTACATGTTTTCTTTCAGTAAAATAAATTATTCAGACCATTTCATATGATTTATATAGGTACATGTTACAGGTTTTTTTCTTTTCTTTTTTACAGTGAATGAATGAAATAATTGAATCATGACTTTGTGTTTGCGCAAAGAGCAACAGATAAAGAGACAGTGACAATCAATCAAGTGACAATCAGGGCAAAATAAACAAACAAGACCAACAGGCATAGAAATATCAGACAACAATGGTGGTGCGTTGTCAACGGCTGCATACTAAAATAAACATCACACTCAACACCATGTTCCAGGTGAAAATACAGAAAGAATAGCGCCAGCGTTGTGTAATGAAATCACGTTCTCATCTGCACAGACATGATCACACAAAGGATAGAGTCCGAAACACCGGAACAACATTTAAACTGTGAAACAGTGAACCAACTATGAGCAAGATAATTGATTGGTTCTGTGTGAGGTCATATTACAAATTCAAATAATACAACACCCTGGAGCAATAAGAAAATCTCAAAAAATATGCCCTCAAATCAACTAGCATAATACAAAATATAGTTCATGCATGTCAACCTGCTGTCAGCTGTGGTTATATAATAAAGCCCAAGATGTAGCCTATGACTTTTCTCCGGCGCTGCTATCGTTCTAAATCAAGAAGAAACAGGCCCATCGCTGCTCAAGGGCTTGCGTGAGACAAACAGCAGCAGGTGTTGGCACCATCACTGAAGCTAACTGTCAGCGAGTCCAGACAAAATGACTATTAACCACTTTATCCCACGTAATTTCATTGAGGGCGTCAGTCAGACAGATGCATTCTCGTTCTAATAGAATGTGCTAACTCAGTACCATCTCAATTAAAGCTGCAAGTGTGAAAGACTATTACAATGTTGACCAACCACTGAAGCATGTGGCGTGTGCCAAATATATTAATAATCCGATGCAGAAGCCAGAGAGACAGAGGGAAGGGAAAACAGAGTGAGAAGTAGTCAAGTATGAAGTTTCGGCATGCTATTGGATTTTGGACAGACACTTTGATGAGCACCTGGATACTCCCAGCATGTGTGAGCGCTCACACACACACACACACACACACACACACACACACACACACACACACACACACACACACTCACTCTAACCATTTTGTTGTCACTCCAGCAACAAAATGATAAGTAATCCTGAAGAGAACATTCAGGGAGAAATATCAACCCAGACTAAAGCACAGGGACATTTGAAAACCATCACAACTCTCTGAAGTGCAAAGTCCGTTTGGAAATACAATACTCATATAGTAAAATACTTTACACTGACAAATCAAAGCAACTTTCTAGCCATTGCCCTCTGCATTTAAACACAGACTCATTATAAGGTGCATTATAAGAGCATTTTGCATGTCCCAATACATCCTGTAAAATAACAAACAATTTTTTTGCGACCAGGAGCTACATGATGTTAACTTGTCAAGTTACAACTCATGCTGAATCAAACATGAATTAAAGTAAGCCTGATAAACACTAACATTATATATCATCACTGTCATCTCCAGTGAGCAAGACTGCAATCACAGCATTCAGCATGATGTATGTATGCTGCACAGCTTTGACACCTTGTGGTCAAAAGAAGAAACATCCACTTTCTTTTTGTGTGTGTGTGTGTGTGTGTGTGTGTGTGTGTGTGTGTGTGTGTGTGTGTGTGTGTGTGTGTGTGTGTGTGTGTGTGCGTGAGTGTGTGTGTGTGTGTGTGTGTGTGTGTGTGCGTGCGTGCGTGCGCAATTTATCATGTGATTATGTAATAACAAACCCAAAACCTCTTAAAACTTTAAAAAAACATAGAAAAATTATGTGAAAAAAACTCTGCCTTCAAAATTTGACAACATCAAGAAAGATGTAAAGATGTAAAGTAAAACATTAGCAGCCTTTATAAGTGTGAACTCACCACTTATATATAATACAATGAAAGAAAATAAGTAATAATCCAGTATCAGGGTAATAGATCATTTTAATTTCTTGGCTATTAAAATCATAAGAATTACCAAACCATGATGTGGCAATGCTGACCTGAAAGTGCAGAATTATGGTCCAGATCAATCCCAGGGTCAGTTTTGGGTTGCCGTCTGTGATGTCATCATTCCTGATATTTACAAGTTTGACCTAATGACAATGGCAATAAGGAAACACATGATTAGCATATTTACAATATCTCCAAATCTTCAAATCCTGCTCTTTGAGTTTCTAAATTGTAGCATTCACCTTTACATGGATTATTAAACAAGTACTAAATATTAGGGTCACAATGTTTTGTCTTTTTTGACTCGTCTGCCTGTCATGTAACAAGCACCACAAGGTGGCACAATAGTCATTATATTATGTCAGGGAGCTGCTACTTTGTGACCATGTGGGACTGAGATGGGAAACAAACACTCTAGTAATCAAAGCTATAAAGCAGTTCGGCCAGTTTTATCTTTCCTCATATCAGAGGGAAAAATTCCACACAAAAAAAAATACAAAAAATACAACAGAGTCCAAACACATCCTTTATTTACTAGAACAGGTAATCTATTCTTCCAAAGCCAGCCTGATCGTCTGTTATAACTGCAATCAATACGCTGCAGGGGGAGATTTGAGGAGGTTTTAACAGATCATTTTACATTGAAAGACTACAGATGATGCAATAATCTAGTGTGTACTGCAGCGAAAACAATAGATCAACTCTTTTGTGACCATCTATGTTTCCTTTGTCTCAAGTCTTACATCACATCTGGCTCCGGCTGAGCAAGGCCGTGTTCTTCATCACATCCTGAGTTATGGGGGGAGGGGAGGGCGATCATAGCTCTCTGAAACCCCACCGATGGGATTTGTAGTCAGCGCTCCTTAAACGCTGCTATTACTATTCCTGGGAGCTGATTTGTGATTTTCACCGAGAAAGATGATAAATGCCACGAGTCCAACAGTGTGTAATGTTGGAGAATAGGCAGTGTCTCGGTAATCACCTCTGAATGGTGCTGTCCCACACAATGTGGCACTGTGTGTCTGAGGCCAGATATTCAGAAACAGTGTGCCGCTTGCATTCCCACCTCAATGATACATGTGCCTTTGCATGCATTTGTCTACTTTAGTGGTTACAAGGGAACTAATCTCTCTTACTATGATGTAACTGCACACATGGACTGCTACATTTACGAGTGCTATCCAGCTGTAACATTTCATTAAATTCGCTTCCTGCATCAAAATGTGAAATATCTTTCTCAATATCAGAGGACACATTTAACACATGATTAGTAGCATGGTGGACACAGGTGCTATCCAGCTGTAACATTTTATTAAATTCGCTTCCTGCATCAAAATGTGAAAATTCTGAATTAAGTCTGTGGATTTTCAGTATTTTCTTGTGGTTTAAAGGTGTATTTATTTATCACAATAAATGAGCAATGTTGGCTCAAATTCATTCCAACCAAAAGTGTGACAGAAGAAGAGTTTAAAAGTGTGCTTATATTGATCCGTACCTGTCGCCTCTTTAAATAATCCAGTGCTATTTGTACATTCTGGAGTCTGTGGAAGCGCATCCTTCCTCTCTCCCGAGGCTGTGGACATAAAGAGGGAAGTCATGTAGCGTAATTGGATTTTTCTCAATATCAGAGGACACATTTAACATATGATTAGTATCATGGTGGACACAGAACATGCATCCAGGTTCTTACCTGCCATTCTGGTGAGATAAAGACTTCAAAGAACACACAAGAAAAACTCTACCCACAACAAGAGTGGCCCTTTCTCACAAATCTGTGCATATACAGAACATTTCCCACCATTTGCATCTGTATACATTTGCCCTTAGCATGTAATAACAAAAAAGTAACAGTTACAGGGTATTTTCTGTGCTGTAGACATCAAATATAAAATATTAAAATAATGGCAGACTGAGTCATCGTTCGAGAAATTATCCAATCTCTTGTGGCAAATGCACACGGACAGTCAGAGACCACAGCATGAGGTAATGAAATGGAAAATGCATTGTAGCCAGGATGCAGCAGCGGCAAAATATGTGTGCTGCATTCAGCCGTATTTCTAAGTTGATAAAAGATGGGAAGAACCCAGCTCATCTCAATAGCAAAGCAACAGTAACCCATATCCCAGTGCTTTCATTTGACGGCTCTCATACACTTATGAGGAGCTCTTGAGGCTTCAAAATACTTAAAAGCATACTCAAAAGCGCCAGATGAAAAATGTCCTGATGCTCACGAAGGTTCAGAGCCCTTTGATTGCATGGCTCATTGATGGGCAAAGCTAGTGAGGTGGATATAAAGACCCAAGCGCTATGGACAATTTACTTTCAATATATTGCATCTTTTTAGATCAGCGGGCCAAATGTATAGTTGATTCATGTTCAAAAAGACATTTGAGTATGAAGATGCTTGGGTCTTTAAATCATGTGCACAATGTTCTCTGCATCATCAGTGTCATCTGGTCATGTAGGATTCTGACATTGTTTGCTGATCAAAAGAAGTGGCATTATTAAAACGATGTTGCACAGAAATCACAAATTTTGCTAAATTGGGAAAAGGGAAACACTACTCTATAAGCATATAGAAGAACTACAATATCTGCTGAAGCCATTACGTAAGTCTACAAGAAGACAAATCCTATCGTGGGATTGTTTCTACACTCCTGTTAACGGGCCACGGCACACCTGTGAATTAGTGTGTTAAAAGGGGGAGGAGGGGCAGGCCACACGTACCCCCTGATCATCATCCACCGTGTCTCCATGCTGCTCAACTGCACATGCTTCTGTCCCACTCACCAACCGCAATGTCTTCAGAAAATCACGCTCCCTTGGCTTATCACCGAAAAGGCAACACATGGGGAAGAAAGGAAGACATGGACACACACAGCGGCCAAATCAAAAGGAAGTTAGACAATGGACGGAAACCAATCACAGAGTGGACAACAGAAGAGAAGGAAAGTAGAAGGGAAACAGGATGTAAAAGGAAATAGATAGCTTGAAGAGGATGAAAGTTAGTCACACTGAAGGAGGAGTAAACTGCTGGGGCTCCTTGTACAGGAATACATGCAGTTTAAATACAGAAAGGGACAACACAGCAT
Source organism: Taurulus bubalis (assembly GCF_910589615.1). Lineage (NCBI taxonomy): Eukaryota > Metazoa > Chordata > Actinopteri > Perciformes > Cottidae > Taurulus > Taurulus bubalis. The sequence goes on from NC_136602.1 coordinate 14,742,630, forward strand.
GAGAACATTATGGAGCTCAGGACTGCACAAAGACTGTATTAACATATTTTAAAATGAAAGAATGACATGTTAACAGAGAAATTAAATAATACTGCAGATAGCCAGCTGGATAACGTACAACGCCTAAGTAGCTATGCCATAGTGCTACAGCTATACACTGAGCCGCTATGAGCTCTAAGGGATTAGAGCCATACACATACTGAACTACACATCAACTTCTAGTTCATTTCTTAGTTATTCCAAGTTTTGACCAAGAAATCACTCCAGCTGTGCTTTAATCACCTTAACAGCACGGTTTCCTGCACTGGCAGAAACACTGCTCATGAAGTAATATTACTTCATCACAAGGCAATGTGTGTTCTCTTAGTGTTAATATTTGCAACGAGCATTCTCAAAAAGGACGTGACGCAAATCGTATACACAGAAGTGCAGCCATGTTTGAGTTCAAACTGTTTATGACACAGTCATCCCCAGCAGTGGACCTTTTTTACATACAGCGGTTTGAATAACTGCTCATGTAATTGTGGTATTTAAATACATTTCTCAAATGGGAAAAAAATACAAGGAGGTCTGAAGCAACTTGATTATTCTTTCTTGTACAAACTGATAGACTGGTACAGTTTCTACGTACATACTGTATCAATGTAGCCTGTATTGGATTTGACATGCTAGCAGTTTATGATGCTTATTCTGATATGAATGACAGGTAACTATTTGAGGCTGTGCTCTTGGATTTTACAACCGCTTTTGATGTAATTGTCCGTCATATTCATATTGCCAAGCTCAAATTGTACGGTTAGCACTTACTTGGGGAAAGGGGGTCCGAAATAAAGGTAGCCTTTGGCAGTTAGTGCGTTAAAAAGGCTTGTTAGCTTTGTTAATGACTTATTATCAGCTGCCAAGTACTCGCCAGAAATCCCAGTGGGCTAAAGAGTTTTCCTTCCTAGTTGCTTTTCCTTGCTTACATTTGGTTGACTGAGAGACAACAACCTTGTTGGCTAATCACAGGATTCAATATCCCACTCAAGCTAGTTGCTAATTGAGCAACATACTGAGTGACACAACGCCTAACCAAACCCTAACCCCATCCCTGAGTATCAAAACAAAAGTAAAGGAAGGCCTACTGTACCTCCCTTTTACTAACATCTAGTAGCACAACACAACAAATCACAAACACATTAGTCAGTTAGGTATCCCAGAAAGGGATAAGGAAAAATAAACAAAAATAGTCTTTTGATATGTTCATAACTTGCATACAAATACCCCAAAAACGCGACTTCATTGAGTGGGTTTGGGTGGATGCAAAGTCGAAGCAGATCTTATTACAGACCATCAAATCCCAAGAATGCCTTCAGTTATATAAGTGGGAAGGACACAGGGCAAGTATATCAGTCATGATGTCTGATGAGTTGCTCAACGGGAAGAGGAATAGATTTCTCACTTTTCAGAAAGTGTTTTGATTTCATAAGGCTGATCTAGGAAACTAGGATCACTCAACATGTCCACCTGGATCAAAACATCATCCGTAGTTTGTTTTGAGTTATTTTTCTCTTTAAGAAACCATGAGCAATAAAACAACAGACGTTAACTCACCAATGTGTCTCCAGACAAAACCTCCAGCAGTGAGATCAGGTTATGTCCATCTCGTAGGTCTTCATACAGGTCATTTATATGTTTTCGTACCTAAGGAAAATAAGGGAGAAAGCAAAATATGAGCAAGTATTGTAAAAAAAAAAAACTGTTCATTGACGACTGTTCATTATAACAAATAGCTATACAATTACTGAACATGAAGTCAAAATTGGAGCTCAAATCTCTGTGTTGTTCGCAGTTATTGAACCATAATTATCTCAATTAAAAGAGATCTTTGAGGATTATACTATGCATGTATCCAAATCCATACACCTGGTGTAACTATAACTGGCCTTTGATGTGTCTTTCTTATCCAACTCAATTAACTTGGTGTTCAGTTTAAGTTGAAACCTAAGTTTAGAAAAATATGAGAAAAATGATACACAATTTACAACAGACTTCCTTACTGAATGTAGCATAAAACTCACAGGATGTCATTGTGACACCTTATTTTAGCACTTGAGCGAGCCACTTAACAACTCCGGTCCGAGGCTTTCTCTTTCCAGCGGGCCCATCTCTCCTTCCTGTCCTAAATACCGCACCTCTGAAATCACCCTGCTACCCGCTGACCTGCTTTCACACAGGGCTTTCAGCACTGTAATCCCAGATAGCCGCCACAGCTGTGGAGCCAAAATAGACTTGCACCCTTATGTTATTGGGTCAACAGCGCAGATCCCCCAACTATTACTCAGCACCTCAGATTTATCATGGATGAAACAGACTTTACAAAAAGAGGTCTGACATCTGTCTGTCGCACATGGGATAAAATGCAAACATTTAAATTAAACCACAAACTCAAGTTCAACAGGTACAACTACAGTACAGATCTTATTGTTTTCATACACTTGTTTCTGTTTCTCTGCACCATCACTGCATGAGTAATATTTCACTGCTGTACTTTATTTTCTACAGGCAGCACTGGAGCCTGCAGCTTATTAGGGCCTCATGTACCCTTCTAATGATTTATAGAAAAATCATTCCTGTTTGAAAACATCACACATCATGATCATAGATCCTGTCAGCAGCACTGATCTTCAGGAAGCCCCATCCTCATTAAGTAATTACTGACCCTAAACGTGACCCCTCAGGACAAGTTTATGGCCCACACCACACTTTGCAGATTATGACCAATGAACACAAACATCCCCTCAGGAGCAAACCAATGAATACAACTTGGGTTGGGGGGAAACGAGTGGCCCAACATGTCATGTAATAGTAGTCTGTTAACACACTCTGACGCTTTGTTTTCATTCCTGATGAAAAAAAGTATGTGTGGAGCAGCTGTACAGCTGTGTTACCAGTAATGTTACCCGTTAATAGTCTTATTTAAACATGCTAATGCTGACGTTTAGCAGGTGTAATGTTCACCATCTTAGTTTATTGAGTTTTTATGCTAACATTTGCACTAAACACAAAGTACAGCTATGAAAGTTAATTTACCAAAGTAACAGAGAAATTGAACCGTTGATGTGATGATAGTGGTAGAGGAAAAAAACAGGGAATCACCAAAGTAATTACAACTTATCCTGAAGGGGATGTAAATGTGTCAATCCATTCAATTGTTGTTGAGACAATTGCCACTAAAAACTCAACTGCTAAGCTTATAATGATATTAGAGGAAAGGTGAGGGGGTCATCCAAGTCTATAGACATGTCTATAGAAATTGTGCGGCCAATACATCAAGCTGATGTTGATATATTTCCCTGGATAAGTGAACTCTGACCTGCTGTGAGGTAGCACCAGAGTCAGCAGCTAGTTGGTGATCACGACCATGCCGAGACACACACAGCGAGCGTGGAAAATCAACTTGCATTGACGTGAAGATACAAGTCCTGCTGTTCTGCCTTTGCAAAAACGGACTTTCTCCAACTCTCCTTGCTGAGTGCTTTTGTAAATGTAACTTCTATCATTGCTTGTGTTGCTCTTTTGGTTGCTGATTTTATTACATTTTTTACTTTAAATGTTTTTGTTCGTTCGGCAATATTTTTCCCTGCTTATTTTAATTAGTAAAGACATTTGCTGCCTGAAAGATATCCAATAAACAGGATTCATGGCATCAACTAATGCTAAATATCAGTACCAAAGTTAATTAATGAATTTGCCTTAGTTTATATATCACATTACTCCATGTTTATGACAAACATAACATACATTAGTTCGATTTTTAGTGATTAATGCACCACCGCTGTATGAATCCTGTAAAGTATAACATTACGCATGAATTTTTACAAAGGCAGATTAGATGAGATTTGCCAATGCTTGTCTGTCTGCTAAGGTGTTTCATTAATTTCCACACACACACACACACACACACACACACACACACACACACACACACACACACACACACACACACACACACACACACACACATTCCACAGCAAGAAATTCTGATTCCTGCCAACAAAAGGCAACCTGTTGCTGCAGCAGAGCAACAGCACATGTCATGCTAAGTGACTTTCAGCCGCCTTAATAATATCTGGGGAGGAATGTCAGCATGTTGTGACCTAACATGGAGAGTGGTAGTTGTTTTCACTGCCAATATTTCTCTAATGGATTGTTTATGTAGGAAAACGGTTTGCTGATTCTTGGCATTTTTAGGTTTTACCTCTGTATTATATAGTTTCCATGGCACACAGATGAATGAGATTGTTTTTCACATACAGAGATTCTCAATTGGATGTGGTAAACACATTAGTTCTTACCTTCAGCAGATGCTGGTTTATCCATTTTGTAAACGTTTTCTTCTGCACTCTGTCTCTTTCATCTGAGGTAGAGAGAAAGAAAGAAACAATTAAACTCTCCACATTTAAGTTTTAAAGCATTGCACAGATCATTTTTGGAGCTTTAAGTATATTTTGCTTCATGCTGCAGAGAGTCAATGTGTGAGGTTTTTTGAGATTTACATTTTCAATGAAAGTGATGTAGAAAAGAGAAGGTATATAAAGACCACAAGACCCAGTTGCTAAAAAGAAGGATGTAATTTCCCAGTTGCTAAAAAGAAGGATGTCATTTTCAAGAGGCTAAAATTACATCACTCTCTCCTGCACGCTCTTGACCATGTTGTGTTTTTTCTTTCTTTCCTAAGACCATAGCAACCAGACTTCCTGCAGCATGTGGCATATGTGAAACTAAATGGATGCATTAAAAGGGAAAACGGAAATGATTATTATTTTTTTTTCTCAAAATCAGTACTTTTTTAGTAGCAATATTATAATAGAGAAAAACTACACTTGCGTCCGTGTGTTACATTATGAACAACTTGTATGTTTGGTTGCTGTAGTCTAGTTTAAGCTTGGCTTCTATCCAGTGTAAGAGCAGAGCAGGATTCAGTTACAGTCTGCCTCCTGACACAATTCCTCTAAATCGTCCTTGGTGAACACCAAAATACTCACATGTACAATCAATAACATTAACGACGATTTGCTGGCTAGGTCACATTTACTCCACTAATGACAACAACACTGTGGAGGATCAGTATGTATCTGAACATTGACCACATGATTAAAAAACCCAAATAACCGCTGCTCTTTAATAATCACACAAATGACACAAGAAGTTGCTCGAGGATATTTTACCTACTATTGAAATGAGCACGCTTAGACATGACTAAGATTTCAAGGAAATGACAAGAAGAAGCAGTAAGATCAATACTGACCCATGCAGCACATTAGAGTTACCAGGTGAGCTCTATGCTCCCTCTCAGCCTTAAGCAGGTACTTCATCTTCTGCACTAGTTCCTGAGGACCGTCCAGAGGATCGCGGTTCAGGTAGACGGAAGCCATGAGGACGAGCGAGTGAGGAGGCAGAAACAGTCTCCTGCTTCTCTCCTGCCTGCCTACCAGCCTCTAGGGCAGCAGAGCTCCCTTTCTCATCAAGCATCCAGAACGAGTCCCGTCAGGTTTTCCATGGCTACTCACTATTTTGAGTTTCTACGCAGTTTAGTGTTTGTCTAGCAGCGGCAGTGAAAACCACAAGGAAAAAAATCTGTGCTTCTTAGAAAAAAAGAAGAGAAGCTACTTTTGAATGGTTTCAAAAGCAAGTTTATTCAAGCTGCAATTTAAAAGCAATATATCATGATTTCTGATGACAGCATGCATCACTTGATTAGTGCAAATATCTTTAATAGCGTGAGCAATATGTCATGGATCTTGATTTTTAAGTGCAAACGTTTTCAGATAATCATCTCTCTGTATTGTGCAGCTGCCAAGACTCACCCCAATGTTTACTTCAGCAGAAACAACTGAGAACACATCCAGGCAAATAACAATCACCACCCGTCATGATGCAACACGAAAAATATGATATTTTATCGTTAATCTAGACGTTTTTCCGCTTAGAGATTTTAGTGGAATTTTATATTTGTTTTCTTATTATACTGATCATACCAGTTACATAAGACAGTTATAGAAAATGAAAGTTTTTCTTTTTAAGACTTCAGTGAAGCAAACATGTATTTAAAATTTGCAGGCAATAGTAATATAATAAAATATATAACAAACGTAATGTAGGCTTTTGTATCATCCTGCATTCCCAGGTACCTGAAGAGTCCCTGACTGTACTCTGCAGAATCCTACATTTAGTTCATCTAAAAATAGTGCATGTGTAAAAGCTGCAGAGAATTAGAAAGTGGGTTGGTGTGACAATGATTTTGTATGATGGTCTACGAATATAGATCAAGGCCTGACATGAAGCCAAACATCAGAAAAGGGCAGCAACACATCACATCAGAGCCTGACAAAAGCAACACTTATATTTAAAAAAATAATCCAAAGAAATAAGGAAAGTAGTCTGACAGTGCTGACGTGTTACTGCTGATGTATCGCTCCCTGTGACTACACAACTGAATCACAGAGGGGATGAAGCAGTGCTGCCTGCAGTGGGACACTAATTTGGTTTGTAACGCACATAACTTAGCTCTCTGCTGCATAATATCTCTCCTGAGAAGCACATCAATATATATTGGCTAAGCATTCCAAGAAACTCTCCAGCTCAAAGCAGCAGACAGGAGCTGAAAGAGTGCATCATCCACCAGCTATCAAGCACGGTCAGCAAGAGGCTACTGCACTCCACATACTGCACATATTACAGAAAACACTCAATAGACTCAGAACTAGTGAGCAAGTTTGAATATACTATGAGATACATTATTTCTGTAGATGTGCTTTCCAAAAAGTGAGGGTGTGTTTAATAGTATGGTGCCCTCTTGAGGTTCTTATGAGAATAAAAAGTGAGCGTGTAGTCATATCAGTCCTAAACACATTGGACTTCAAAACAGTAGTCATACATTATTTGATCATAACATAAAAGCAGTAGTAAAGATCAGATATCAGACAGACAACACACCAGATCTGTGTCATACACTCATTTTCCTGATCTTTATCAGCTAATAAATTATGTGATTATACTACTTGGGCTTTTGCACCTTTTAACTATGTCACACAAATTGGATTTTTGTAGCAAATAGTTAAACAGCTATAGTATAATACTACGCCGTCCCAAAAAAGCTTCTGCATCTGTCTTCTTTTACTTTTGTTTCATAATGCCTAATAGAATGCATTTCTCACACAGCCATACCAAATGGATCCAGTTTCACCAGCGAGCCAAAACAACATTCCTGGGGAAATTATTCTGCAATTTTAACACAAAACACATACCTGTTATCTCAAATCAAATATGTCCTAAAAAAACAAATTGACAATCATCATTCCTCAAGTAAGTGTGGAATTTGAGGTATAGTTTGCATTCATTCATATTTAAGGGGAGAAGTTCTTTATACAGTAGTAAAGCTACTTTTACTCCAAGAACTTCACAATATCACTTCAAGTATTTAAAGGAATAGCGCACAAATTGTCTCATGGTGTTTTCATATTTCATATTTTTTTATTCTGATAAATGTCCATCAGAGGTTTGGGAACAGTTCAGAAATGTTTTAACCAACTGCTTGTGATCTGTGACTTTAATGGGTTGATGTTTGAAGGATCACGAGAGCCTGACTAACCGCTTCTCTCATATTACATCTGAACTTCTTGACATTTAAAAACCTGGGGCTAGTCATCAAACCCTCCTTTAAGACATGCAAATGTGCACCATGAGAGGACGTTAAACCGGTATTAATAAAGTAGCAATTAAAATTTACTATACAGTCTTCTGTAATTATTTGCAGCTTGTGCGAGCACACTCAAAGAACAATGACAGCAAACGCCCCTGAAAACCGGGACACACAGCGGCCGGTTTTGTATCTAATCAAAATTGTTGTCTACCCGGTGTAGAGTCAGAGCCCCGCACAAGCTAAGAGTCCACCACAGCATTAAAATAGAGAGCATAGAACTCCTGAGACTCCTATTTGTAGACCTAAGCAAAGCACATGTGCATGTCTATAAATAGCTATAACCCTAAACCATGCTGCCCCTGCAACTGCAGGCCACATGCTGTATTCTGTGCCACTTAGATGACTTTCTTCAGTTCAATTACAACAAATACATGACCGATGAAGTAAATGGCAGTGGTAGAATTGCCTTTTGTAGAGGGTTGACGTCTGTATCCTAGTCTTATTTTTTGGTTGGTGAATTTTTCCACCCCAAAATGAATGGTTATTAGATGTTAATATAAGTTTGGCCAGTATTAATTGTATATACTTAAAAACAAGAGATTTCAGACATACCACCGGTTGAGCATTTGCATGAATGGTTAGTTAGCAAACTCCCTGCATCAACACACAATCCGATTTTTGGAAATGCAACGAGCAGCAGAAAAGTCTACACACCACTTCATGCGTTCATGACTACATTTTCTCAAGCTTCTTTGAACAAAAGAACGGATAAATTGTTGTTTTCCCGAGAATGCCTGGCACGGGGGGTCGGTAACACCCTTTGGCATCTTGTTACGTCAGGATGCCAAAAATATCCTCACATTATGAGCAGAGCGGAGTCAAAAAGTCCTAGCAATCAAAATCCAGCCAGTGTAATCCTCTTGACCTCGTATGGGAGGGAAATCAAAACAGAAAAGCCCTCTACCTTCCAGCCTGTGACAAGGACTCGCTAAACATTCTTGCTTAACGGCTTTCATTTCACATCTCTTGTGTCACAACCACCTCAGTAAGCAAATGCATGTGTACCTTCGCTTTGTTTTGAGTACAAGGCCGTCCGTTGCATAGCAGTTGAGGAGATATTGAAATAAAGGTGTGCATCACTGTGTACTTGATCCAAGTCAACACATTATATAAATTGCACACAATGACAAGAAATGAATAACTGAAACCAAACAGTCGGATCCTGCATTATAAAAGGCAAAATACAAATGTTTGCAGCACACCGAAGGGTACTGAGGGGTAACGCTTCATCAAGTCACCGCTTGCCAGATCCTCTGACTGATTAATCTCTGTACATGTTTATGTTTATCTACACTTCACATACTACATACATAACTTGCATGTTTGCACTATCCTATTGTTTGTTATTGTTTGTTTATTCACACCTCACACACTTAATATACACACTTGCACTTTTGCACTTCTACTGTTTAAGTTTAAGTTGAATTGAATTCCTAAATTAATACTCTGTTCTTTTTTCTTTTCTTTCATTCCAGCTATTTTTATTAGTATTTTTATTGTATATATCTTTCATCCCTGCCGTCTTGATATCTTATTTTCTGTCTGTAAATTGCTGCTACTCGACACCAAATTTCCCCTTGGGGATTAATAAAGTACATATTCATTCAAGATGATCAACATACAAAACACATTGTTCACTCTTCCAGTACTTGTGAACATTCTCAGTCTACAACTATGTTGTCTCAAGCCTTTTTCATTAGGAACAGAAGTTATATATAGCAACCATGCTAGCGTCTCTGTGAGGCTCCATGCTGACATCATCATGCTAATATGCTAACAGTGACAATGCTAAGATGTTCATCCTCGTTGGATGACACATTAGGGGTTTGTAATGCACAGAGGCCCACTGAAACGATGACTCAGCGCAGTATGGCTACCTTCTTCTGCTATTGCCTTTTAATAGGCATGTTGTGAACTTGGCATCCGGATAGGTGGTAAACAAAAAAAGTCTGACCGAAACGTAAAGGGGGAGATACTTGCAGGTGCATTTTTGTCATTCTTTGTAAGTGAGAATACTGCAGTCAGTCTTCTCAGAAGGGCAGGGCAGCAGCCGAAATATGTGACTGCACAGCTCAGTAACTACTAGTTGCAAAGCTTTCAAAGCAGCCTTTGTCTTAAGTTTACCAAGATAAAGTCGACAATATATGTGCATTTACATTGAATATAAACAGTATCAATCAAGAGTTGTCCTTATAATCAATGATACTGTTGGCATCTGTAACATTTTTCTCACTTGTGAAGTTGAAATATTGTGTCAGCCTTGATGAAAAGCAAATGGAGGTGAAGTGCCCTAAGGCATGAGCTATCAGGGCACTCTACGTCAACAAAAGGAAAGAGGAAGCATTAATGACAGCTAATTAATGGGACACACACACACACACACACATACACACACACACACACACACACACACACACACACACACACACACACACACACACACACACACTACTCAATACAAGCATGCATATGAGAAACAGCTGCAACTGCCACATATGAGTAAGTGTTTGTGCATGTGATTTTATTTTCCTCCCCAGACTCTCACTCGTGGAGAGTGAGAATCCTCATCAAGACTTAACTTGTGTGGTGTTCATATTTTTGTTATTCAGCCAGTGTTGGTGGGTCTGCTGGACCCGCTGCATTTTGGGGTTTTTAATTCAACACAATCACACAATTTTATGTTAAAATACTCAACAGATGTTTACTTCATCCCAATTACAAGCAATATAAACAGCATACATGGTCAATATTTACCCTTTACCTTTCTTTGATCACATGTATGAATCAATGTGCTACTCTTTTTTTATAAAATGTAATAAAAAAAGAAAATAAATGATTATCAAGATATGAGTGATGCTCCTGCATCAGCATAGAACCCTGAGGTCAGAGCATAGAACCTTGAGGTCAGAGCATAGAACCTTGAGGTCAGAGCATAGAACCTTGAGGTCAGAGCATAGAACCCCAATGTGCAGCTCGGATGGAGTACGAGCAAATAAAGATTGGTTCCCGCAAGACAGAGAATAAAATGCGCGTGAACTCGTGAGAGCAGACAGGTGTAGGTGCTTGAATGTATCAACAATGTTGCAACCTTGTGCAGGAACGGCAGGGGCATAAAAACAAAACACACACACACACACACACACACACACACACACACACACACACACACACACACTCTCTCTCTCTCTCTCTCTCTCTATAAGCAGTCCCAGACAGGAGGACAGAGTGAAGGTAGCCCGAACATCCGTATGTAATATAAATGTGTAGGGGGATGTACATTGAGTGGTCATTGAAAATGTGTTATTTCTTTTGATAAAAAATTAAAATGGGTCCCACAGACCCGAACACCACACAAGGGTAATCCTGTGCTGCATTTACACTGACTGATATAACCATTTTAATTCAACATCAACAGATTTCAATTTTGATAATAACAGTAATAAATGCTAATAAAAAACTAAATACTAAAAATACTAAAAATTTGAATCACAATATTACAAAATATTTAAATTAAAGGTTAATGAAATGTTCAATATCATCCATTTAAATGTAACTTTATCTGCACTTTATACTACACTTCTACATAGCCTAACTTTATATTTTTACTGCCAAATGCATTTACGCCTCAAAAATGAAAACACTGGTGTTCATTTGAGAAGAGTATCTCTTGCTGAACAAAACGTATAAGAACAAACTATTTGGCCCCAGAGTTTATTTTCTACAATCATCCAAAATCAAATGGAACCAGTGCGACGCTGACTTCCAGGTTGGCCTCTAGAAATACGGCATCCATGCAGCAGACCATGCAGAGTGGTTTGAGCCAAGCCCAAATTGCATGGTTTCAATAAGGTGCCATCAATGATCCTTGACATAGATTCTACAGGTCTCTGAAACTTTGCTGATGTGTTCAACACAGTTTGTCAGAAAGATATTCCCTCAGTTGTTCTGATGATATTGGTGCAGAGCTCTGTCCATTACTTCTGTATGGAAGCGTCGTTCCTTCACTCATTTATCTTATTGTATCTTCACACTACACGCTCTCTGATCACTCTTATAACAAGTTACAGCTGATATCAGACAAGTCACAAGAGTATCACAATGGTTCTAAAGCTTTAGAGTCAACACAAAAAACAAATGGAGCTACTCATTTCCTGACCACCGATAAAACATTAGATGAATCAGTTTCCGTCTGCTAGTATGGGATTGCTTCCCAGCATCTGCAGCATTTGGGAGAGAAGGGTGGTGCTGCTAGAGGGAGGGAGGAGGCTCGGGAGCATGAGTCACGGGTGGGACAAGATGAGCTCATGCAAAAGGAGCTAAACCAAGCTGTGGAATGAGGTTCAGCTCATGCGAGTCTTCCTATCACCATGACAGCATGTAAATACAACATTTAGAAATACAGCAGTGACACACACTCAGACACTCGGACACAGATATAATGAAACTGCATGGGACTGCATTCAAGTTATATTTCATAAAACACATGAGGAATATTAATCAAATGTATTCCAGAGAAACAATACATGTATATCTCTAAATGATAAAAGTAAGACTAATATATGATTAAATAATATAAATTAAACACAGACAAAAGACTGGAGCAGCAAAAAAAGCTTTCTGAGAGCTCTGCTGGTTTAGATTACACTGCCCATTTGAGATGAAGCTTATTGATTAGATCAATGAAGGGCTTGGCCACAAGAACAATGTTGTGTTTTTAGCATAAGTGCATGCAGTGAACTGTGTATTTGGAGAAGGCTTTCATTTTTTAACATTTAGTTTACCACATAAAACCTTTTCAAACTGCTGGACCATAACAGAAAAACAACGAGAAACGACATGTCCGATATAAACTCACATACTAATCTGAGAAAACATCCACTCTGAAAGAAATCTGTAAAATGAAACTACTGCTCGACACTGATCCAAAAATGTATTGCACTTAATTAGTCATTAGCACTTAGCACTTGCGCTAGTGTAAAATGACCCTTGATGATAGATAACCTAGTGATTATACCATCTTCTAAATCATATCTCTTCACATTTTCGACATATGCCATCGCACTAAATTAGTTCCAATTGTTCAGCTATCAAATACACAATATGCCAATCCAAACCTTTTTTTCTGATAACCACCTAATAGAAATAAAAAATGGAATTGCCACTCTAAACAATAATTAGTTTAATTACAGTGCAAGATATTTGATCGGCACTGGCAGTCATTTTCTGTCTGTAAATGTAATATGATAATGTCTTCTTTCTGTTGACCATGACTAACCAATCTAAAAAAATGAAATCAAATTAAATTACATTAATTTTGTATAGCCCAAAAAAACAAATTGGCCTCAGAGGGCGTTACAATCTGTACACATACGACATCCTCTGTCCCGGGATCTTCACATGGGTACAGGAAACACGTTTCAATATAAGTTAGTGGATTAATGCTCCGTTTTTGGAGGCCAACTGCATGCACAATATTCAGTACAAAACGCTAACTGTGGGCAGAGTTTGGTGGGTAGAGACCCCTCCTAAGTCTCCTTGACATTCAATGAAAAGCCCAAAAGAGTGCCACTACCATCAACTTGACACATGAACAAGTCTCTGGAACTTAGATGCTGCTCCCCTAAAAACAAAGTGTCTTTTGTAGTAGAGCAGACAGTCTCCGTAGAGGCAGCATGCTGTGTGTGGGGGCTACGAGGCTATTTGAATGTGATGAGTGGGCTGTCGACATAGAGCCGAGGGGTTGGGCTGGGCACGGCCCAGGAGGATGGACAAAGGCAGTGACTGTGCAAAAAACACAATGCTCTCTCACTCGTCGCTGGGTTTGATAATACACGATAATACACGTGTAAACCACTGGACTTTCATAACAGTAAGTTTCCTTAATGTAGCCTACTTGTTATGAGAGATTAAGTCATAATACAAGCCGCAATGATTCACTGTCGGACCACACCCTCATAGACAACACACAGTTTACAGAGCCGGCATCCTAAAGACTGGCTCTGCCTTTCGTGTCAGACGTCTTCTCCTTTAAGACAGTTAGTTATCAGGTAACATTCACAGAAAGATTCAACTTATGCTTTAACATAATATGCTTTATACATGTTTTAATGTCAGTGTAACTGAGCAGAAATGGATTTGGGGTGACTAGTGACTAGTACTCCTTGCCTATAGTGTATTTTCACTGATGCAGTTTGAGCTAGTACCCTATTTAATTCATTTTGTTGACATTTTCTTATTGTAATAGTCTTTTTTAAGACCAGTGGACCAAAATGTATTCGACAATAATTCAGTATATTAAAGAGCTGTGCATGAGCAAAGAAAAGGTTTATAAATATTTCTTGAATCGTGAACTTCAATTAAATGTACCTGGGTATTATCTGCATTTCTGTCAATAACCAAAACAGGTTTAATTGGGTTCAAATAGACTGATGAATTAATTTACGCCATATGCCAACCTTAAAAAAAAGAAGAACTGCAAGAAGAGCTGTCTGAACCACCAAATGTCTAATCCATTAAATCTTTCCTGATGTCAGAGGACGATCAACTGTGTGGAAACTCTGCCGCCTCTTCCTGCTTACGGCCTGCTGAGCAGGCTCTGCAGGAAGCGTGTGATCCCGACAGCCACTGCCCAGTGAACTGTTGTGTGTGTCTCAGAAACCCTGTCTTTAACTCATTCCTCAAGTTTACAGTCTTTTGTAAAGCCTGCATTGAATTTCAGCCTGACTCACAGCAAATCCTCTGTTTAGTGTACTATTAACGCTAATACCTAATTAGTGTGGCATTCTTTCTTACAGCCACAGCGATAAGAACGACACGCATGATCCAGTCAATGGTGATTGTTATGCTTTGTCGCAAAAATTGCTAATCTTGCATTTCTTTCAAACACAGTTCAGAATTCACACAGCATTTATATGATCTTGATATTAGAGTTCATCTAAGACCACATGGTGGTCACACTACATGGCTCTCACAGACTACAATAAATCAGATGCATAAGTTTCCTCCAGTTATCATATTTCCTCTGAAACTGACAGCTTACAGTCACTCACAGAGGCATTTGATGTCCCTGGAATTAAAGCAGACAATCAGTGACAAGCACCCACATAAAGACCAACTCAACAGCACAGACCATAACAACTAGTTACATTATCATCTTGATTTGGTGAGACAAAGACCATTCTGTTTCCTACAGCCTGTGGCTGTTTACTGGTTTGTTTGGATGTGTTTGTTGGTAACTGTTTATGAAATTGTTATGAAAATAACTCCCTGTTATTCTCTACGCATCACATGGACAGAGGCTCAGGGCTCAGGGTATTCCCATCATCGGAAAATAAGACTAAAGTCACAATAAAAACAGTGATTTTACCAGCATTTAGACAGCGCCCTATGCAAAAATAACTCAATAAATACAGTTATAAGCCATTTTCATGACTGGGAAGACAAATGTACATTGAGAACTAAATTGTTTTAAGAAAGTAGAAGTTATCAGAAACATTTATAAGCCTTATCCTCCAGTTATAAACTCACATACACTTCTTACAATGCTATTGTTTGCAGTAACTTCTACAAACTAAGATTGAACTTTCCTCTCACGTAAATTTGATGATATTTTTGTCAATCTTACCATAAAAATTTTTATCTCACTCATCACTCCACCATTCTCAGACATAAGCGACCCACAACTTTGCAAATACAGTAAATTATTAATTGGTAATCCTTGTCCTAAACTGACCTTTAGTAAATAAATGTTGATAGCGTCTTTCTGCTTCAACAGTCAGTGCTTGATTGTTTTCTGTCTGATGTCAACAAAGCTGATGGAAACAGGGTTGTAGATGAGTTTCGACAGGTAATGATTAGCCCACCAGCTGATCTCAAGTTTCTACCGGATCGCTCAAATGCCACACGTTTATGCCCAGAATAAGATTCATAAGAAAGAAAACAATAACACCAAATTTAGTCAGTTTTTAAATCTGACAAAATGATTCAATTGAGACTACAAACAAAAATCATAGCATTTTTGTGTGTCTACAACGCTTCCATAAACTTAAAAATGTATTGGTCAAACTATTAAGAAAATAATTAAAAGACCTTACCATTCTTTGCAAAGTTCATTGTTCATGCAACAACTGGCGAGGATTCGAATATCGCCCAAAAATCAATATGTAGCATGTAAAAACTAATCGCAAATAGCTAGTGATAGAAGCCCGCTGAGTGTCACGGCTCCTCTGCCTGAAAACAGCAGCTACATATTCCCAATGATGCTACATCATATGATCCCATAAGAGTCCATTCAGGGCGTTTAAGCCGTACACCACAGCTGACTGGCCCTGCTGGCTACAATACCCAACAGCTGAGAGAAGAACATGCTTGTGGCAAGCATTTGGTGCAACAGTGCACACAGTGTGTGCCATTTGTTTACTTTACTTTGGTTTCTTTTGTGGAGAGGAAACACAAAAGTTAAAACTGCTGCTGTCAGTTTGAATTGGGCTCCACCAGATCTCCTCCGGCCTGGCCTCAGAGCGCATGTCCGATTCTGTCAGAGAGCTCTGGCTGTCAAAGAAACACTGAATGTCATAGACCTCTTCTGTGTGATAGATTTGGTCTAATTAATGAGCTGCATAGACCCAAAAGGAGCAGCTATACATGAAGTGACATGAGCTACTTCTGTGAGCTAACGCCTCACACTGCAATGTCATTGTCCAGTCTGCCTTGAGACACCATATAGGTCAGCTGAGCAACATTCTGTCAATAATAATCACCCTAGAAATACAAAGATCTTTCGTTTACGCTGTGAATGTACAATTTACTCAAACAACAGTCTGTTCCAACCCTTCCATTTGACAATAAAAGATGTAGACACTGTAATCATCTAGCTTGTCAGACATGTTTCAAGTTCTAAACAAGAAAAATAATCATCTGATCTAATATTCAACTGATATCATAAAAAACGTCATGATGAAGCCTTGGTCTCGGCTACTGA
The DNA here is from genome assembly GCF_910589615.1 of Taurulus bubalis. Classification (NCBI taxonomy): domain Eukaryota; kingdom Metazoa; phylum Chordata; class Actinopteri; order Perciformes; family Cottidae; genus Taurulus; species Taurulus bubalis. The sequence continues at coordinate 14,759,354 of NC_136602.1, forward strand.
AATGCAGTCTAATTGTGATGTCATGCAGGAAATATTCCCACTTTTCCAGTGCTGGGATAAAGACACTAAGAGCAGCCAGTCAGCAGAGAGCGAGGGGGCAGGCTGACATTTATTGAACTGTCAAGCAGCAAACAGGCAATATGCTCAAGGTCCCAAATGCTAAACGACATTCAATCATCATTGATCCTACCTTTGTATTTTTCCAAGACATCCTCATACGCTTGGAGGTATTCCTGTTCGTCCGATAGACCATAACCCTGCGTTGCGTACTGAGCCATAACCCGGGCTCAAACTGGACATGCAGTGGCGGGCAGGAGGACAGCGTAAGTGTGTGCGCGTGTGTGCGCGTGTGTGCGCGTGTGTGCGTGCGTGTGTGCGTGCGTGCGTGTGTATGTGTATGTGTATGCATGTGTATGTGCTGAGGACTCCAGAGTGATCGGCGCTGTTGTTGCACCGAAGGAAACGCCCTACATCCCTCCCTTGTCTGCGCTCCGTCCAATAGGCGACACTTCCTCTCTGGAGTTCACGAGATTGATAGAAAGGACTGCCGGACGTGTGCGCTGCAAAAAGTGTCTGTCTTAAACAATTTCAACTGAGCCAAAGCTTAAGTATTCAATGAATTTAGAATGAATACTTTGAATGCATCTTATTTTCTTAACACAATAGTCTATATCTCTCCCAGTATCGTTCAATAGGCAGGAATTCGCATCTGTGGGTAAAATAAAATGTCGAAACCAGACTGAATTATTTTTTAATTTCTTACAGTGTAAACGCTTTTCCTTTTCAGGCGTCTCTCTGTACCGGCTCGTAACATGGACCACGATCTTTTTCATTGTTATCGTCCTGTCAAAGACTTCAGACACTGAAACTTTGGCGGATTTACAAGACTACTTGAATGTATATAGCCGACTGTCTTTGCTGACAATAGCCCATCAACTGTCACTAATGTCACTCACAGATTCCAAAGGTGCCAAACTTCACCAACAAAAGTCCCTATCAAGATCTGATATGTACTGTATATATTATGACAGGGATTTTACTACATCAAATAGAGTCAAAGTATTATTATAAAATAATTAAGGGCTATGAAACGTCAACTTCAAGAATTATCAAGTGTGAAACAAACAAGAGCATGGATTGATTTTTGTTTTAATTCACCAACCTGACATTTATTATCGACTCATGTTGAAATAATTAATACAGCTATAAAATGACCCAAATGGATCTTTAAGCAGCTGTTTCGATGGAAATGAATGATAAATAATAGCTGATTTTTTAAACAGTATATCCAAAACCCTTATAATTAGCTCAATTGTAAAGCCTCATGTCCAGAATAACAGCAGACCAAAATATACCGCCATGTGGGCTTCCACAAATACAGACAATATTTATGACCATAAATAAAACTGTGGATACGCTACACCAGCAGAGAGGTCCAGCTCATGCAGCCCCCAAATGACACGGATATTGCAGCATATTCGCTCGTTGTTTTTCTCGTTACAGTATTAGCATCCGATCACAACAAGGAGGCGGCCGCTCACCTGCGATCCGGAGCACGGCTCTCTCCGCCGGGTCCAGCACGGATCCTCCCTGAAACGTCCTCTTGGACCGCTCATGCCTGGGCAGGTTCCAGGGTAACGTGTCCCCGGGTGCAGGTGATGCCGACCCAGATTTCACACTGTAGTCATCCTCGTCTGAGAAATCCGCCGAGGAAGACATGGAGCAGTGCAGGGAAGGGTTCCCCGAACTGGAGCTCTGGTGAGACAAAAGAAGACGGGGGGATAAGGAGAAAGAACAATGCTTGACTTGATTTCGCGCATACACACACAAGCAGCCCAAAATGAACAAGGACACAGCGCAGGAATAAAACGCCACAAATCACATTTTGTTCTTACCATCGCGGGTCAAAGTGCGTAATGTGAGCCACACCAGCTCGCAATGACCCATAAAGGATTGAGCCAAATAAAGGCAATGTGAAATCAATAGTATCTGGCTCCCCCGCCAGGTCAACAATAAGACTTACCACTGTATACATGGAGAGCTGTCAGCTGGGAGAGAGAAGAAGAAAAAAATAGCAATCCTATTTGCGCGTTATTAGCTTCCTTTCACCCTTCAGTCGCAGATTGCGTGCGTCAATTACTAAAGGGGTGTGCCACGCCCTTTGAGGGATGCTCCGGCCACGAAATCGTCCCTTAACTACGCATTAAGGATGCGAGGTGATGTCAGATCTCCAGAGGGCTGAGCGGATGGTGCGCTGTGTGCTGTCGAGGCAGAGCTGAACCGTGATGGGAGAGCAGACTGCATGTGTCTGCGCGTCATACCCGGTAGCCAACAACAGTGTAGCTCGGTGTTAGAGCGCCATCCCTGCACTAAGGTGATAGGTGGCTCCAAATACAGCAGAAGCATGAGGGGTAATAAGGGGACAAGGGCCACCATGGTTTCTCATGGCAACAGATGCACATGACATCCACAGAGAGGAGACTGCTGAGATGACACACTTACGTAATTGCCTACATTGTAGATGGGGTGTTAACCAGAGAGGGTGAGGTGAAAGCCTTCACATATGTTGAGCTAATTATCTGAGAGGGAGGAGAGGACCATGGGAACACACACACACACACACACACACACACACACACACACACACACACACACACACACACACACACACACACACACACACAAAAGGATTGCACTTAACTGGATTTAAATTTAAACCCATTCAATCGATATCTATTTAGAAAGAACGTTACACCTCTAAATGTATCCTTGTAAGGATTTTCAATGGTGTCCATTTTTTATCTGTGCAGACTTTTAATTCTAACTAGAACTAGAACTCAACACAGTTGTCATATAGAAAATTATGAATGAATGGCTTTATGTTGCAATGTCCTGCTGCACCCAGACACACCTGAGATTAAGCAACAGAACAAATGCAAGTAAACACAACCTAAAGGTGAAGGAGAGGGGTGGGGCGCAATATACATGCTCCATGACGCTTCATCTCCTCCATGATAACACAGTGTTTAACAGGGAAATGCAACGTAACAGACTCATATATGACACTGAAGAGTTCAGTACTCATTTGCAAACATTAAGGACTGAGTCTGCAGCAAGGAGTGTCTTCTTAATGTTATTAAAAGGTAGCAAGCACTTGAAATGTAAATGTGGAGGATAAACTCAAAAGCTTCTGCCAGTGTTTCGACAGGGGTACAGAGAATAATTTCTATTTTTAAACCGCAGGAGTAGTGAGAATCTGTTCTGAGTGCTGGAACAGAGCTGATCAAAGCGACACACTGTTAATATTAGCGGCCTTTTCATCACAGTGTCACTTTTTACACGGATACAAGAAAGTGCTGAAAAGGCAACTTTGTGTTGCAAATAATTTTTACTAAAAGGGGGAAAAAACTATGGTTCGAGGAAAATGAATGCTGGCTATCTTTAAATCATTATTACTTGGGCTGCTAGAATAAGTAATTCTCCCTAGTCAGTTTTTCCATTTATTTCATATGAAACAGGGACAAGAAAAGTTAAGATAAAGGCTCTTCCTCACATCCATGCATACAAAGTTTATCCTTTCAATGATTCTTTGTTAACATCTGATATTATTTGTTCAGGGGCTGTTAGTGTTAAAAAAGGACATTTGTCAATACAAGGGCTACTGAGTAGCCATCAGTGAAAACAGTGTCTAAAACACCAACATACTGCTTTAAATTGTATATTTGCTAAATGAGCAGTCCTTATATAATACATCTCATAATAAAATGAAGAGATGCATTCATATATGTTCCATTCATGACCAGATTCATTGGTGCACACTCTGGTTTAGTGGTGTATATGAAATAAAAACAGGACTGCAGCTGATTGACTTGCTGTGAATTCAAGATGTGAAGAAGTTAGTATCAGTTATTTTACTGTTCAAAATGAATATCAGTTAAAAAAAACCAATATGGTTTCAATTATTATGGATTATGTTGCATAGTTTAGTGTCGGCTGCACATGCTAATATATCATGAATGATTCATGGTGGTTCTGATCTAGGCCTGCATTAGTTTATGAAGGACTATTACATTAAAGTCAGCTCACTTACAGATTTAAGCTCTCGGATTCCATAAGTCTTAAAATTGTGATTATTGGTGTGTTAACAGTGTCACGTGAATCTCCTCTGCCTTTAGTATTATTGGAATAACAATATTAGCCAAACACAGGATTGTTTATATTTTGCTCACTGTCAATACGTATTTCACCTGAACAACAAATGTGTCAATACAATTCTAAACGTTACATGGATTTTGTTTACCCATGGCAGCAAACTACTTCGTTTAGAAGGCTTCAGAAGCGAATGACATAACTCTGATCAAGTTGACATGTACTGTATGTTTTTGAACCTGTTATCTACAGAATTATACACACAACTAATGACAGCAGGGAGTTGCAACAGCTTCACGCGGATCAATAATTTCCTCTGAACGTAATCAGTTCCAACATCATTATGTCAAGGTGTACTAAATTGAATACAGCGGTAACAGCTCTTTGCAGTATAGGGATACAGATTGTGTAGATTGTGCATCTAATATTCTGGTCACAAAGGATGATATCCAAAAACACCTACACACTTGGGGATGTTGTGAATGTGGGATCAGGATTCTCTTCTCTGGAACAAGAAAAATATATTGTCAGAATAGAGCAGCAATGCATAGAAAGCTTAACAAATGTAGCTCTGCTTATGTTTCCATGAGTAACCATTCCCTTGTGTTTCAGCTCTTTCTTCCTGTAGCTGTATGTTCCCTTCCAGGAAGACATGGATCAATATGTGGGTCAGAAGTTATACCGTCTCACTCCTCACCTTACTTGTTACTGCATCTAAAACTGGTAGAAACAAGTACAGAAGGAGGATGAGCACATTTTGTTTGGAAGCAGTGCTGCTAATTCACATGGGAACACAAATACCCACGCATTGTGTTCCCATACCCACATCAATGGTTAACAGACCTGAATGGGTCAGGGAGGACATGTACCAGCATGCCATCTATCCGGACTATAAACTAGGGCAGAATTAATTATTGGATTGTATCATTTCAATTTGCAAATCCATTTGATATATTTGTGTACTATTTGTATTAGTTAAATGTGATGTATGTTATATTTCTTGAACAAAAACTTGTATTTGGCTTCTTTTTTATGATATATTATTCAAAGGAAAATTAGATTACTTATTGGAGAAATGTTACATTGTCACAACCGTCACTAGACGGTAGTGCTTTTATTTTTGTTGTCTTGTCACTTCCTGTTTTACTTTGAAATCATCCTCCTGTGTCATGTCTGCTGTCTTTACTTCCTCATATGTGATTACCTCTCCCTGCCCTGATGTGTTTCACCTGTGTCTCGTTAACTCCCCTCCCAGTGTGTATATATACTCTGTGCTTCACTTGTCTCGTTGCCAGTTCGTTTTTCTTCACCTGTGAGTCAACTTACCAGCGTTTTTCCTGCCTGATATCCTGTTCTGATTCCGACGTCCCTTCGTTTCCGAGTAAGCCCGATCCCTGCCTGTACCTCTGCCGAGTTTGACTGCCTTCCTGTGAATGACCCTGGACTGTTTACGTTGGCGATTCTACTCTCCCCGGAGTGAGACAGCTGCTCTCACCACAGCGGGTCAGAGCCTTGCCGACCGGCCTCAGTCCCTCCCCAGTTACATCGGGAGAACCTTCGGCGGTCCTTCTCCAGAGACTCTATCCTGTTGCAATATTACCTTTATCAATAAAGGAATTCTTGTGAACTTTACTCTCTGCCTCGGGTCGTGCATTTGGGTTCTTTCATTAGTGCTCCGGCGTGACATACATTTTTCACACTAAGATAATGGAATATAGAATCTGCCTTTAAAGGTTTCTTGAAATGACTGAGATTAATCTCCTATATTGTAAGAGTTTGACTGATTAAAACAAACAAAAATATTTCTCGATCTATATTTGTCATCTTATGATCAATAATTTAACAATACGCACAGGGATACAAGGTAACAACACAATGACAAATAAATAATCATTTCTTTGGACCTATAAATGAGCATCCTTCAGAGCAGGGTTTACTCCACGCAGACAAGCACTTGCCCTGTGTCCTTGAGCAAGCTACTGAATCATTAGCAGGTTCAAAGGCACACTGATGTCCCTGTGGAGTGGAGCAAGCACAACACAATATCAGTATTAATCATGGCTATACCCTGAAGGGAGGTACCTACAGGTTTGCGTGTGGGGGTGACTTGTACAGACTGGTAAAATTCTGGCAGGACTCTCTTCTTCACTTTGCGTTTTCTTAGAGTCGACGATGAATCGGGTTCGCTTTCAGGAATCTCGACCAGATTGGGCTTCTCTTCTGTCACTCGAGCATGTATGCTCCTTCTTGCATGACGTGGACTGTGCCTGAAGCCCTGAAATATGAGCAAAAGTCAAGCTGGCAACAGATTATACTTTCAGCAGACTTAGCAAGACAAATTAAAAGCTCTCATCATAACAATAATTGTGATTCCATTAAGGTTTTTTAAAACTATGGAGGCACTGTTGTGGTATATCACCTAGACTTCTGAGCCAGAAGTGTTTGAGAAAGATTAGGCATCTCCTATCACCACAGGAGAAGGAAAAACAAACTATTCAAGATAACAGTGTGAGGTTTTTATCTACGGTTTTCTTCGCATGACCCTTCATTTTTTCTTTCAGACCTGTGTATTGTTTGATTTCATATTTTTGAAGGTAACAATCAGGGCGATTGTTCTTCAACATTGAGGCTCAGCAACTGCCCTACTGTTGTGCCCTTGAACATGATACTGAATCCCTACCAGCTACAGTACTGAGCCAGCAGGGATTCAGTGTCCTGTGGTTCAATAACATAACCTGCAAAGGAAGGAAAGCATTTGAAGCTTTTGCTTTTAGAACTTCAAAACCTCAGAGAACCACAAAAGGTTGGTTTCATCAAATGTAATCTACAGCAATACAACAGATAGGATACATTATTTCCATAAACCATGCCAGGAAGATCAATTAGTGAACCACAGGAAGTATGTCTACTAAGACAGCTTTTGCCATAATATATAACATTTTCAATTTGAAGAGGGCGATTTGGCAGTGTATAAACTGTTTAAGGCATTTTCATAAGACTTTAATTTTTATGGTTTTATTTTGAAAGCAAAATGCGTGAAACGGAAACAGAGCGACAGAAGCTAATATTGACGTATTTGAGCACAGTACACGTATTACAAAGTGGGTTTCTCTCGGCTCACTTACACCTCAGCTGCATCATACATGTGTTTCTAAAATCACAGTGTACGGAGTCTCAACCCTCCTGAAAGCATGAAACAGCAAAATCCCCAACATTATTTATTGATAACACATGCGCATTGCGCACATCATGGTCCTTAAAATAGTCATGCAGTTCTATAAAAAGTCCAAAGAAACGGGCTTTTGGGTGAAGCATTTCTCATATTATTCTTGAAGAGCTCATAAAGCATATAGCTTCCACACATTTAACTCCTAGCGTCTCCTTGCTGTTGGATATTAGAGAAGACTCAAACCCATAATTTAAAAAGTTCATCCTACCTCTGATCGAAAATGATGTGATCGGAGGCCCACTACAAGAGAGATAACAAATGTTAGAATGAGATATTGAGCTAACATTTACCATGAAGAATAGCCTATGACATGTCAGATATCAACTATAGACATTTATCTAATTACCAATAAGTCCAGACATTTTAGGCTCGGCTACAAACTAATCCACAACACCCTAACACCCTAAACACCCTATGAGATGAGTGTGTGTGTGTGTGTTCTCCTACAGCCATACCAGTGTCATGCTAAAGGTAGATTTTGCTGCTTGCTAGAATGGATAAAACAGACCACGAGTACCACCAGAACACGTAAAAAATGAGTTATCAGGATGAGGAGATGCGGCTGGCCTGCGCTATACTCACCGCGGCTCCTCGTGCGCCCGGAGAGCACGGATTTTATTGGATGTTTCCCATTACGAAGCCTGCGATGCCAGCAGCAGAAAAACAAAATTGTCGCTATAGTCCCGAGCAACAGCAGCAGTAACAGCAGCACACATTGAATGCTGTACGGCCTCAACAGAACCAAAAACGCCGCAGCAATCATCATAAGGCGAAATGTAGGACAGATCCCTCAGCCTCAGACAGCTGACTCCTCTCCTGCCGATGTGTCGCTGTAAGCTCAAGATAATAAAGACCCTGATGGACACACGGGAAGCATCGCACAGCAAATCTCGTAAAGCGTGCAGGTTCAGAGTGGTCGGCCGAGACTATTGGTATCATTATTATGAGGTACAGTGCATGACTCAGCAGACACGCAAGTTTTATTTATTTATTTATTTATTTTCTAACAGGCAGGGAGAGTCAGCAGATTCAGCTGAGCATCGCAGTAATCTGCTGCAGAGTCGACTGCCCAAAAGGATGCTGCTATCATATTAATAACAATAGTATTGAGATTAATACACACCAATGTGTCTGTGAAGCTCAATAGAGCAGTGAGGCATCATATGGGAACATATTTCTCTTTTATTATTTAATCCTACCTGCAATGTCTGTCTGATAGTTTATTTTAAGGATAGTTTGCCGGAAAGACTTAGTGAAATGTACCCTGTTGTACCGACAGGCACTGAAACGAAGCAGTTGCTATAAACACTTTCAGGATTAGGGAGAAAAATAGGGACCAACTCTAATCATAATCCAACATTGGTTATGTCATTTTTTGATGGACTGATATCATTTAGAGCGCATTTTCTTCAGTCAGATGAAACACTCTTTCAAACAAAGTGTATGGGGAGAGAAACGAGTTTTATTAGCAATTTTAAAAGAGCAATTCTGCACCCAAACAAAAAAACCCAGACAATGACAGTATGTCAACATGTGTTTACAAAATATGAAACGGCCACACTGCTTGATGTCCATGTATGCAATGCACCAATATACCATTGCATATGTCAATATTTTACATGATGAAAAGATATACACAGCATATGTAACATATAAAGTATCTGAATGTATGATTATTATTTTGCATGTTGACTCATAGCATTAATACATATAATTAATATATGTATATAATTCCCATATGACATTTGCATACAAGCAGTGACCACATATGAAGGATTCTGTATGTCAGCATATGTACTTAATGGATATGTGGTATATATTATTCATATATGACAGCAAGAGCATATGTTCAGTTTGTGTAATGTATGCAAATATATAGTATATGTGCCAATACAGTTATTTGCCATGTGTGGTAAATCAACCAATCAACCAATCAATTATTTGCAACATATTTTTTGTACATGTCTTCTGAGATGTAGGGTAGTCATAGTCATGAATGCTATCATTTGTATACTCACATTTTCCTGGTCATTTCCCATGTTCATATACATTTCAGCCCAAAAGAATGGAAGAAGACTATAAAACCAAATGAACGAGGCTTGGATTGCTTGAAAACTTCGAAATACTCATACCTGAATGTTGTGTTTAAGTTATATCTTTATAAACGTTATGTCCACATAATCAAAATGCATTTATGTATAAATTATTTAAAAAAACAATTTGTGCACATAATCATTACTCCAACATATAAATCACAGTTACTGTAATAATAACCTGGGTACAGCATCACGGCATTCTGAACTAAAATATGAATACAGTGACTGTTGGCAACAGCTACACACTTAAAACCGGACCAAGCCAAATCAGACGGGCGGAGTTTAATCTCGCACTTGTTCCGTAGGACTAACCATAATCCCGCCCGTACGGCACACTCTAAGTAGAAAAGGAGCGCTTCAGTTCCACGTGACGTTTCAGACCAGAGTAGCTGACTACGTTAAATTGATTTGGGACGTTGACGCTAGCTGCCCTTCTGTCAACCGAGGAGCCAACATAATAAGTGGTAGGTAGTGTCATGCTCAGCGTCATTCACTTGATGATTTCAACCATTTGATTAACGCCGACCGTCAGCGTGTTTAGCGTTGCGCTGCGCTAGTTTAGCGTGGCAAGACATTGCAAGCGCCAACATCAGGGTGCTAACGTTAGCTTACAGGGAGCATGGACGCTTAGCAAACTATTTCAATATTTCGCTGCTAATAAATTATCTTAACAGAAGAGGTCGGTGATTTAAAAAAAAAAAAAAAAACGTCACATCAGTTTTAAGTGTGTGTACAGTTGCAGACCCTTGGTTTACATCGACGGAGAGCGTTGGAAACTCCACTGTGGCGCCTAATTTCTTCCTCGCTCGGCAGGCGCAGTGCTGTTAAGCAGCTCATCGCTCAGTGCTGCTCGGGGTTCTGGTGGCCATGAGCGTTACTGCAACAACACTGTGGTTTTAGTGCATAGGCCGTTGAAATTGAGCTTCCCACCCATCAGTGGCAGCACTAAAGAGAAGCACTCTGGTGGGCAACAGAGGAAGAAATCACGCCCCATGTTAGACTTGACGTGGGTTGTATCGACTTTAATCAAACACTGTCCTGCATTACGCTTGAGTAAGTCACGTTTTCGTTACTTTACGCAAGCCTCACGTCGACGCGAAGTCTCCTGAACGGTTGTTGTGTATAATACCTGCCATCTGGTGTAGTTTTCAACATTTTAATATTCGATATTTGAGCAACCAATAATAGCACTGTCTGCCGGGTGTGAGTACTTGTCTCGCGTAACGTTAGTCAGCTGCCCCGGTGAAGTGGTTAAATAAATCATACTGGGGACAGGCGTATTTAAAATACGGTTACGGATTTATGTCCTAGTTTTGAGTGATCGCAGCAGGCCTAACGCTCTAGCTGCAGTCGGATGTGTGCATTACTGTTACTGACTCTTGAGTGACTTTGGGTAACTAGCTAAAACACAACCATTCCCGTTACAGTCAGACGGTTCAAAGTTGGGGCTGCAGCTTCGAAAGTTAAACGTGTTATTTTTTCCCTTCAGATAAATGTCTTCTCCAACTGAAGCATCCGACGATGAGGTGGAAGACGTGCAGTTCGTATCAGTACGTAAATGTGTGCACTTTATCTTTTAAATAAATCAATAGGTTCAAAGTATGAGAGGACCGTTGCAATTGTTTGCTTTCTGTCTTTTGACATTGAGATGGCTAATTGTGCAATAACCTCTTGATCTAGACTGATAATCAGACTGCCATTTTATTTAATTAATATATTTATCATGTGTGATTCGCTGAACAACGCTGCTGCTCCATATATTGTTTGACTAGCTGTGATTCAGACATGGAGCACCTCTGTTTTCATGTGCATGTTAACATTAGTTAACATTTTGACATTGTTCAGGGGTTTGCTGACTTCTTTGAATCTTATAAATGTATGTGTGTTTTATAATACTGAATGAAATGGTGTCTTGTACTTGCTCAGGAGGGCCCTGTCCGAGCAGTATTGGATTGTATTGATCTGCTGAGTGATAATGAGGACGAGGGGTGTTCATCTTTCCCAGGCACGGTAAGTGGCTGAATGGAACACCTTTTTATTATATACTAGTGTCTGTCTAGAGTTTTCTGAAATTTTGCGCTGCCTTTTATTCCGCTGTAGATTGAAGATAAAATCACCCGCCAGAAAGCGCATGTTACATCTACACTGGACAGGCTAGCACACCAGGTTGCCCGAGAGAAAAAGGAAAGATCAGATAAATGTAGAGAGTTCAAGGTAAGTTTGCTTTAATATCATGTGAGCTGCTGGCCTTTGTTGCCTGCTAGACTGTAATCAAGCTATTACATTTTTGGAGATCTGTTAAGCTTGGTTTAAACTCACCCTTATGCTGTGATTACTCCAAAACAGTTGCGAAATATTCGCGCGTCCAGATTACATGTTAAGTCAATGCACAGCCGCGTTAGGTTGCGAAAAAGCGGATTTTTCGACACATTAACCACACAGAGCGAATTTTTCACCTGCGGCGCGATATAGGCGAAGTGGCGTTGCGAAAATTCGCAACTGTTTTGGTGTGAACACGGCATTACAGCTGTAGCACTAGCATATGTATGTATGTATGTATGTATGTATGTATGTATTAATTATACTTACTTGGCGCACAAGCTCTTAGTGTGTATGGAGGCATTTATACTCTATTGGGTCAATTAAAGTAAAATGTAGCAGCAATAGTGCCACCCTGTGGACAGAATGCATCGAAAAAAAATAACTGGCACCAGAATGAACAACTGTGTATTACTTCATAAAGCATTATACTGTATGTGACTTAGAATTATCATTAAACTGTGTCTATTAAACTGTCTGCTGACATCTGTCCTATAAGGCCAGTGTATAAAAGATGCAGAATGTCTTCTGGTGTCTTCCATCTCTTTTACGTCTCTTTTTCAGGAGAAGCAAATCTTGCAAAGGGCTCATGGACAGCAGGGGTTGTCCTTTAGTTCTCCAAATGGAACTAACCGGGAGGCAAAGCACTGTGTGGACATGTGGTTAAAGATGCCAGGTACATTTTTAATCTTGATCAGAAAACTGTTGGACAATCACTGACATTGTCACTCACTTGTCAATCTGTCAGTGTTGGAGTTGATTCAAGCCAGCATAGACATTACATTACATTTCATTTAGCTGACGCTTTAATCCAAAGCGACTTACATTTTTGCTCTATACACCGTAGACACGGCAACGGGGAGACATTTTTGAAGCACGTTTCTGTAATGTACTGTTGGATTTCTTCTACCACTATACTATGTTGTGCTGCTACAATGGTCCACTTTCTTCACAGGGATGACTAAAATGTAATTTTGACCCTTTTACAGGGATAATTAATCTTGTGTCAACTTTTCATACTCTATCTTTGCGTTTATTTAGGTGTTAAACCTGGAACGATCACTACTGGCTTTAGAAGAAGACAAAGACCTGCTTCTTTCCCCAGAAACAATTCAACTAGACACACTTGTCCAGTGGTCAACTGTGGTCGAGTTTATGACAATGCGTCCCTCCTTGAAGGCCACTTAAAAAGGTAATCCTTTTCTGTTCATTTCAGTGTGGGTGTAATACCTTTTTAACAGTGCTTGAAGTGGGCAAACATCCTGAATTCTGAATTTCTACATTGAATAAAAGATACTAAGTGATATTGGGTTTGGGTTCCACCCCCACAAAAAATTTAAAATGTAGTATATACTTGCAAAAAGCTTAAAGGCAAAACTTGCTGTAGTTACATAGTTATTTTATAAATGTACACACGTCGCAGCCTTCTTCTGAACATTTAAGTCTTCTGGAAATGTTTTCCCTCTCGGATCCTATTATGTAAATCAAAAGAGTAGACTCGGAAAAATAATGTGTTACTCTTTAAATTCGTTCAGGAATAAAACAATTTAAAAAAAAGGTTACGACAAACGGTTAACTTATTAATCTACTTTACAAAATGGATGTGGACATTGTAGCGATAAGTTACATCCCCCTCGTTCTAACATGACAGAAGAATACCTTTTAGGTATTTTTAGGCACAGAGTACAAATACAGGACTTTATTCAATAAAATATCTTGTGTGTAGGTTTGATCACTCCCCTTGTGACCCAACCATCAATCTTAAAGGATGTCCATCAGAGCTCTTTGCCTGTGTTGTCTGTGGTCAACATTTTCAGACTGAAGAAGCATGGAGGAAACATCTCGAGTCTAAGGTAATGCACTTTTCTGACTGTGCTATGAAAAACTCCTGCTCTACTTATTAATTAATCTGTGTGTACAATATGTATTTGACAGCTATTGACAGTAGTTTATTCATTATAAAAAATTAAATAAACATGTTTGGATCACTAGGTGTCCTCATCCGCTGCTGATGGTCACAGCACCTCACAGACATATCAGTGGATTGTGTGTTTTGCCTGTCCTGCCTGCTACTTACTCTTCAACCTCCGAGATGAGTGTCTTCAGCACATGTCGGCCAAAAACCACTTCACAGAGTCACTCTCCATGAACGGTAAGGTTTATTTAACTTTTTTTAAAATTTCTATACGTCTTCATTACAACCTCAGTTGTGTTTAAAGAAGGCGTTCAAGGGGTATTATGAGAAACTCACGTGGACCTTTTTACTTTCTCCTCTTGCTAAAGAAACCAAAGGGAGACCACTGCCAGTTCCTGTCTCACAATATGTGAAGAATCGTCTCATCACTTGGTGCAAGGATGTAACATTCAATGTCCGATGCTCTTTATGTCACAAAGTACTGACCTCACATCAGACAGCTCAAGCTCACTTTAAGTAAGTTGAATTGTGACTTATTCAGTGCATGTGTTAATATCTTTTGATATTCCATGTTGTACAACTGATGTTTCCCTGTTTTCCTCTTCTTTAGTGTGCACTGCAGACAGGGCTGCGCGGTGGCCAAGGCAGATAAAACAGTAGTGCAGGTAATGAAGCTGATGCAAGTGCGAGGGCAGTGCTCCATCTGCTGTAAAATCTTCAACAGCCAAGCTGAAATCGAGAAGCATAAAGAATCGACCCAGCATGACGTGGAGGTCAACCAAACAATGGAGAAAGCCCTCCTTCAGCATTGCAGGTTTGGGGAAGTTCGCCCCACCCAGAGGGCTAGACAGGCACAGAGGGAAAGACAGTCCGATGGCCTTGAATCACCTTTTAAAAAACGAAACAAGGAGAGTGATAAGGAAGAATTTTCCTCCAAACGGAAGAGACGGAGTGTGAATGGCAGCATCAGCAGAAACTTAGTAACCGCTTGGTTCTGCGAGTGTGGTCTACAGTTCTCAGAGGAGGCTACAGCCACGAACCATCTCTTGGCTGTGAACCAAATTTTCCATCAGTGTGCCGTGTGTGGCAAACACATGGGAGAGTCCTCAATTACCCGCCTGCATATGAGTCGCTTTCACGGGGGAGCTCATCTCTCCAACTTCCTCTACTACTGCCGCAAGTGCAAAGTGGAAATGCCTCGGTATGAAGACATGATGTCGCACGTGACAGAAGCCCACAGCGGACACACCTACTTGACTGAAAAGGAAGTGCCTGAGGAGCTCGCCAAAGCCATCGATGCCAAGCCGTCCACCAGCAGAGAAGCCGCCCCACATTCATCCTCCAAGGCTGCAGTCCTGCAGAACACAGTGGAGACATCTTTAAAAGCAGAGACTTGGATGTGCAGGATGTGCGAGGACACATTTGACTCGGAAGGGGACGTCCGCAAGCACTGCAGGGACGTGAGCAGTCACAGCTTTCAGAGATTCATCTGTGGGCACTGCCCCCAGAAGTTCTTTAAAGAGTCCACTGTACGCAGACACTGTACGAATGAGCACGGCGGGCAGATCAAGAGCTCCTACTTCTGCGGCCTCTGCGACAGCATGCTGTTTGAATCTGAGGGCGAGTTTTTGGCGCACTACAGGAGTCTTCACAGTAAAGACTACTACTGCATGGATGATGTCGAGGTTGTTCAGCCGGCTGCTGCTGAAAGCCCCGGTCAGCTTACATGCCCATGCATGGGTTCAGAAAAGAGGAAAGTGGAAATGAAAGCTACATATACACAATGCATGAGGAATCTGTCCGCTGAAGGAAAATGCCAATATGTGTGCGCTCATTGTGGCGCATCTGTGCCTTCCTTTGCACAGATGAAGACTCACGTCCACACAAAGCACGCAGCCTTGAACCCGGACAAGGCCTTTGGCGTAGAATGCAAAGCTTGCCAGGAGAGTTTCACAAGTGTACCAAGTTTCCATACACACTATCACTCCCGACACTGTACACTGGAACCTTGCTTTAACTCCCGGACCTGCAGCGTGAAAGCAGAACCCACCGCTGTAAAAGTGCTCAGTGCTACGGAGATCTCACCAGACATCGATGGTAAATCAGTTACATTTATTTACATTTATATCTGTTTGCATGCAGCATTTAATCAGGGTTCTATGTTGTCATTTCAGAGATTGAAGATGAAAAGTGTTTGAACATGGATCAGACCAACAAAGAGAGCGAAGCATGTGAAAGTAAGCAATAAGAAATGCATCACCACTGTGTCACTCACGCCACATATAAATATAGATAGCAATCAAATTGCACAGCTTTTCTTTCCATATATACAAGAGCTATAAACATCACGGTTATGCTTGTGTTTTGATTAACATACAATATATCAGTCGCTGATTTACTATGATCTCCTGCAGATGAATCGGACGATGAGATGAACTGCGAACCGTCTTTGAGTGCAGAAGAAGAAAGAGAGTCAACAGGTATGTGTTTACCGTCTGTGGCCGAGCATGTTATGTTCAAGATGTATAACTCACTGCTGCCTTAGCTTACGACTGCGTACTGACAGTAATTTTACAGTGATTGCATTTTACTGCAGAGAACTTGGTCTGATAAACACTCCATGTATGCTGGCAGTTTTTGTCGCAACTTCATTTCCCGTAAGCAAAATATTTGATACAGAGTCGGAGACGATTCAACGCTTCAGTATATTTTCTGTGCTTGTCCAGGTTAAAAGATCAAATGATGTCATAGGTCAGGTTCTAGTTGTCTAAAATGTGCTTGTCAAGGTTGAACTAAAGACATTAAGTTTAGTCTTTGAAGTGACAATGTATACAATGCGGGAGCTTTACGATGATATACATTCTAAACACAAGCGTGCTTTAAAGACGGATCAAAAGCATTGTAATGAAATGTGAACATATGGAGAAAAGGCACATGATTACCGGTAGTTAAATTAATTTCCCCCACAGCATAGTTGTGATGGCGCCGTGATTTGCAGTGTTTTATTTGGACATACTGTAACTTAGATCCTTTTTATATTCTGTTCCTCTTTTACAGAGTTGGAAGAAGCTCTTCAAAGAAGTCTTCTGGAGTTTTGAGGACATGATTTGATTTGATTTTTTTTGTTACCCAAATGTGTATCATCAGACTGAGATGTTTTGTACCAGATATTTGTGTTCAAAATCTGCTAAATAAATAATTGCCATTTGACTTTTTCTTTGTTTTTAATTATTTGTAAATGTATCAATGGGATGACATGATAACACATCAATACTGGGCCTTCCCATCCCAGGGAACCACCCAGATCATACGAGGAGGTTGGTCTGTGTTTTTATGCCCTCTGTTGTGAAGACTCAACACCTTGGTGTGTCGACCCATGTGCTATAGATGGCATCGATGACACTGCAAAATGCCGAGGCTGAACTTGTGACCACAGTGCATATCCAATTGCAGTCTCTGTTTTCATTGCAGACTTAACATCCAGTGTCTTGTCGGCATCGTAGAGAGCAGGGCCAACCTTTGTATGTCGACACGTTTCAGTGCATCCATGAAATTCCTGATCTTCATGTGATTGGATATTAGTCCATTCCTCTAAAATGAAGTGAAAACAGTGGAAGTCCTGTTAAACAGCAGCTGCTATTCTGTCAACAACTTTTTGACTCTTGTTAGTTTCCTCGTGTTCTCGTCAAAAATCATTAGAAGGTGATTGACAGATTCCCTTTGCAGAGGATGCACACTACAGCCTAGCATTGAGATGTATTTTATATTTTGCTGCCTTTTGTAATTGGGATATACATGTATTTCAAATGCTTATTTTGCTTCTTTCTTTACACCCTCTTAGTCACCATGTTGCATAATTTGTAATTATTGCTAGTTTGACTATGCTAAGACATTTTGAGATAGTGTCCTCAATTCTAAACAGTGAGTGTTTATCCACTTAATGGAACAAGTCAATTGTAAATCCTGGTTGTAGAATGAAACGGCTACAATTCTCATTTAGATGTGAAGACATCAATCCATGGAGCCTACAGCAAGTTGTGTAGTACATGGCAGATCAATGTGGGTTCATTAGTGTATTTAAAGTATACATAAAATTAAATATTCTATACTGTTGTAGTCTCTGGTGGAAATCATTACTGCAGAAATGTTTCAAGAGTAGATCAATGTGCTGAGAATATTTCGACCTGCAACAAAATCTAACTTTAAACTGATGTTGCCAAACCCAGATTACCCGCTACATGCCCACATACACAGGTCAACGCACAGCAGACTATCAGTATATTATGTGCCAAGTGCCTTTTCCAGGTATCTGTTCTTATATTTGCCAGCTGTGTTAAAAATTAACCATTTAAAACAAAGTCCACCAAGATCCCTAACATTCTATACCCCTTTGTGTGGAAAACCTCACATACAGATTTTTATTAAATAGCAAAACAGTGATATTTACACATCTGAAAATGACTGAAATGACAGTTTAATAATCCAAGCATATATAGGGACCCGCGAGAGCTTTTCAGGGACCTGTAGGGGTCCTCGGACCTGATTTTGGGAAACCGTGTCCAGGGCTTCTCGAGAATCTTCTGCTAGGACAGCGAAGGAAGTTGCAGCCCATGTTAGGAAATGTTCCCTCAGGACCGCTGTCGCAGTCGGCTGGACAG
Organism: Taurulus bubalis; assembly: GCF_910589615.1. Taxonomy (NCBI): domain Eukaryota; kingdom Metazoa; phylum Chordata; class Actinopteri; order Perciformes; family Cottidae; genus Taurulus; species Taurulus bubalis. The sequence goes on from NC_136602.1 coordinate 14,777,720, forward strand.
ATCATAGTGTCGATCCACCCAAGGATTCCTCTCCGGTACGGATCATCGTCATAATAATCATCATCATAATTATTATAACTATCATGGCTCATGCTAAAATACAGGCGAAAATGAACGACGCTACGTGCAGCAAGTTCAGCAGGACGATGTCCATGGCAGATCGCTCCGGACAGCTCCTGGAAAGTTTGGATCAGCTGGAAATGAGGTAGAGTTATGCAACAGGCGGTAGTATGTTGTGTTAAACCGGCATTTTGCTCAGTTGTGTATTTTATGATTCATATATTATATAAATGCAAATTTTTACTAGAGGAGAAATAAAGCGGACGCTGATTTGTGGAAAAAAGCAAAAGGGAGCAGCATACTTCTGGTTACTATACTGTGGATTATGATGATGATAATGATACTCAGATGGTGCTTTTACAGCAGTCCGTTCATTTCCCAGAGAAAGGGATGTGGTTTTAATCTCTGTGCGTCTGTCAGGGTGGAGGCTTTACGCGAAACCGCGTCGGCCATGGAGCTGGAGAGGGAGTTCATCCTGGAAATGATTCAGTCCATTCAGAACGGACAGGAACTGCGAAACATCTCAGCCGGTGAGGCATCACTTTACTTCACTTTTCACAGGAAAAAGACACCGTTACTGAGTCACTATGCGTCTTGTTTGAATAGTGTTTTTAATCCTTTTTATTTTTGCAGCAGCAGCTGCTCTGATTTCTCTGTAACATTGTGATCCAATGAGGTTATGCTTTGAAAGCTACATTGTAGTCGGATGGTGTGGTTCAAGAAGCTCAGGGGAGTTCAGAAGGAACACCACACCCAAGAGAAGAGAATCCAATCCATTAGTTTATTGTACTCCCATACGTGATATTATGGTATACACAAAGGGAAATTCACTTCCAATGATCATACAGTAGTTAATTTCTCATATAGACAATAGTCACCGTGCATAGCAATAGCTACAGTATCCTGTACTGTACATAAAGGGGGTTGGGCATTGTGTAATCTGATACAATCCAATGCCAGAATGACCTCCACTTTTAACTGTATTATGTTCACCTGCTGAACAAAAGAAGAAATAATAAAATACTAAAGGGTTCTCGCCACAATATAATCCAATTCATAAACACCACAACATGTCGACACCTTTCTGACTCAGTTTAAAAAAAAGAATTTCTTAACTGGCCCATCCTGTTGGATTACATTGCATCAAATTTGGGCTGGATCCACCATGCATTAATATAATCACATGAGTCACATGAGGTCAGTGTTTATACTAATGCATGGTGGACGAGGAGAGGCAAGGGAAAGGATTTGAAACCAGAATGTCGATGCTCTATTATTGTCCACCACTTTATTGTCTGTGTATTTTGCTCTTTCAAGGTGCATCATTGGTTTATTTCTTGTTTTGTATGTTCAAGGGGAGAGAGAAGAGTTGAGTTTAACAGCAAACCGTCTCATGGGCCGGGCGCTGTCTGTGGAGGTTTCTGTGGGCACAATCAGAAACTCCCAGCAGGAGGAGGCGTTGCACAAGGCCACATCTGTAATCGATGAGATCGTGAAGAAGTTACTGGACGGCATGGACAGCGGGCGGCAGCAGCTGCGGTCCGTTCACGCGGCCTGCGTGACCGAGGCCACGCTCGTCCCCATTGACCAGAAGTTTCAGGCCATGGTGATCAGCTGTGCTCTGGAGGACCAGAAGAAGATCAAGCGCAGGCTGGAGACTTTGATGAGGAACGTTGAGAATGCCGAGAAGAACATCAAGATTATGGATCACCAAAAACTGGAGGACCCCAAAACCAATGGCTGTCAATAAGATTTGTCATAATGCCACTAACCTCAACAGTAACTGCTGTAACCATGTACTAACATTGATAGGGACCAGTCCCTTTGAGAAAATGATGGTGAAATGATACTGAACCATTGGGCCTAACATACAGTAAAGTACACCATTATTATCCCTAACCTTTGGGCATAATCACTTTTTAACACTGACCTATACTTTAAATGGATTGTTTAAGGTCTATATACACAATGTGTGTTCACAAATAGGCACTGAAGTAAGAAAGGATACAATGACATAGTGCTCCTTTGGAGGTTTGGTCACAGTTTATTGTAAAAGCCACTGCTTGAAAAACAATGAATTGAAAGTTAAAGTATATACTTTTCTTCTCTTTCATTGTCTCACCTTTTAAATCAGGCACTTGGTAACGGTTTTGATGTACACTGCATACACTACCTCTCTGTGTGAAGACTACACTAATCGCATTAAACTGTGGATTTGAGTTCATATGCACAAAGCAGTTTTGATGTTAGGTGTCAAAGCTTTGATAAAACAACATTGTCGATGAAGCAGATTATTCAGGTTGAGTCTATAGACTGATTGGCATCACATATCTTTAAACAGAGACCTATAGCCAGAACAATTATTCACTATATGAAGTTACAGACGAAAGGACGATGTTATCAAGGAAATAGAAACATTGTGCTGTAGCCCCATGCTTGTCAGCTTTAAAGATTTTTGATGAATTTGACAAATAAGTATTAAATTAAGGTCTACTTACTAGCTTTTCCAGGAGCTTTTTGACCTTGGTAACTGAGTGAATACAGCCAAGCATTTTTTTTTTTTGGGATGGGGGGGTTAAACAATTGTGTCGGCAGAGGAATATTGTCATTTGAAATAACACACTGGATGCTCAAGAAAAAAGTAGAGTTTTATTTATGTCAGATTACCATCAACTTCCCCCCAAACACTTAAAGTAGTGACGCCTGCTTCACTGTTAAAAACAAGAATCCAACAATGAGTGTTGTCTTCGTCAGTCTGAACGGATGCAAGTGTGAAACTGATGAGTGAAAAGGTAACAGTAAGACACAAAGATTATTACAACACCTGAGTGACAGCACATAAGTATGGTTAGTCTTAAATCATGGTTCTTTAAGATTATATGCCATTTTAATGATAAAGTGCGCTAAATCCATTCAGGCAAAAAGCAAAAAGGCAAATTAAACACAATGTTGCAAATTAGAGGACCTTGGGAAATAATTACGTGTATTTACAGATTTACTGTGCAGGCAATTTGAAAACAACAGCAAGAGTAGGGATTAAAATGCATACTGGTGGCCAGTGGGGGGAAAGTAAACGAGGACAAGGCATTGTGGCGTTGTAACTAAGGTTGAACATCACTGATGTGGGAAAAAGGCTCACATGCATTACAGTTAGGCCACAATTATTATTATTTTTTCAACACAGCACTGTTTACAGACAATCAAATGAAAAAGCTTGAAATGTGCAATCTTAGTACCAATGATGCAACTGGAACGTATTTCAAGCACCTGTTGGGATTTTCACAATAAAGTTCATTTGAATCTGGGAAATATTTCTCACTGAGATAAATTAGAAACAAAAAACATGCATAAACATGTATTCCCAGATGTCCTACACATTGTGATTGCATGTAGAATACCTAGAATTGTAACTACTAATAAAGAAATGTTGAGACTTTTCCATCTTTCTTTGTGCTCAGTAAACTGGGATCTCTACAGATTTGTAAAAAGGCTTAATGCAGTAAAATACAGTTCAAAGCTAGCTGTATTGAGAAATAAGCATTAATCTGGGAGATCTTTTAGAGTACTTTCATGTACTGAATTTTCTTGCATATTCAAGCACACACAAGCTGAAGGCTCCACACCACGTCGGCAGACATTATTGATATGAATGATGTTTGTAAAATATAAATTGATTTGATACTACAGAAGCCAAACCAATATGTACCATGTTTACAATGTTAGAAATGTAGTGAAAATCCTCATCCGAATACAATGATACTGAAACGCATTTACGCCAAGGGTTACCAATGAGTTCCTCAAAGCTGTACCAGAGTTAAAGAAAAGCACAGTGAATATGTCAAATGTAAACAACTGCAATCAAAAACATGGTGCTATAACTGATGGTGACTTCAGTTCAGGTTCAAAAAGTCCAAAACTCTGTGAAAGTCTGAGAATTTGATTAACAAATCCGTGGATAAGTGGAGTGTAAGCAGACATATAGAGGACTATTTTGTGTCAATAATTATTGATATTTGGTTATACAGAAAAGCACATTCCATTAAGTTCATGTTACATCCATATCACTGCATTATAGTACATATTTAACTACAGCTCAGAAAGAGGACATTTGGCACTATGTCAACATTTTCGTGAAAATATCACTCGACACTGTTTTGAGTCGTACAAAAATACTTCTGCACAGAGAATAAACTCTGGATTTGATAGCGTTTTGTCCACAATAAACAGTATAGCTTGAACCATGTTATGCTGACAGAAAAAATATGGTGCAAAATTAGCTGTGTATCTTCTACAATACATGCAAACATTTTGCACAGTTCAAATGTCAAACACAAGAATGGGTGATTGTAAAAATCCTATTTAGGAGTTTCAACAGAGCAAGAGTGCAACCTTTGCTGTTACATATTCGAATGGGAGGATTGTATGTCAAGTCATCGCTCATACGTACATGTGCTGCAGCTGCAGCTGTTGCTGTTACTTAAGGCAACCACAGGGACAGGTTTTGTGCGCAGATCATTATTGGAGATCCAAGAATGAATCATAGGAAACCATCATTGTGGGGAAACAATTTAGGACACAGATTAAACATCCGGTTATTAAAGTAGTATAGAGTAGTATTTCCCAGACTGTCCGGGCTTTGGTCTCTAAATGTGGCTACCTCCACAAAATACAACAATGACCAATTAGTCTTAAAATTGGCCAGTCACTAAAACTACATTATTGTTATCTACAGTAGGCTGCAGCTTCCAAAAGGATTTTTACTCTTCTTGGTCCTTTGTTTGTTGGGTCGCAAAGTGATGATTTCTCTGCCGTTGCTGGAGCTCTGGTTGCAAACATTACTACTTGTGGTATTAAAAACACCTTTGGGGAAACACAATGTATGAGTTATGCCACTGTAGTGAAGTAGTAAAACTTAAAATGTAACATTAAAACATTTTTTTTAGAGAAAGACTCCTCACCTATTTTATTGCTTGTCGTGTGGAGCACCTCTGTCTCCTCTGCCGTTTGCTGTTTGAGTCGCTGAAGATACTTCTCAGCCAAGTACTTAAAAACTAAAAAAAAGAGAGCAGAGATGTAATACTGGCATTATCCATGGCATTATTTCACTTGCATATTAGACTAGTTGTGCAAACTTTCAGTGACCTACCCTCATTGACATTAAGGTCCTCTTTTACTGAAGCGCGATAAAATCTCAATTTGAGCCTTTTAGCCAGACCTTCTGCCTCCTCGCTGCAATGCAAGTAAAGACAATACAAGTCACAACCACAGTCATTACCAATTGTCCTGAACATGCAATTGCTTTACTGCTCTAGTAGGATTTTTGCATTAAAGAAACTACAGCTTACTTTTTGATAACGGTCTCTTCCAGGAGGTCAATTTTGTTTTGCACTAGAACAGTGGGAATATCTCCGACCTCGGCCTCCACCTTCTCCCTCCAGCTGTCGATTGCCTGAAATGACTCCCTGTCTGTGGTGGAGAAGACTAGCACGCATGCTTGGGCACCTGGAATGCAAGATAACACACCAACAGTTCGTGTTTTTAAACTTGTGATTCTTTAAAATTATTTTTGCTCAAAGACATGCTGTTAGCGGTGCTGCGTGTGCCAAGTGCTTGTGCTTCGGCTGAATGCCGTCAAATCTACTCTTAACCTCAGCGATCGGGGGTCAGTGACCCAAAGCAGCGGTGTTATATTTGTCACAGGGGTGGGGTCTTACCACGGTAGTAGGCCTTAGTAATAGCGTCAAACTCCTCCTGCCCAGCGGTGTCCCACAGCATTAGTCGGACCTCTTCGTCAGTAACGCTACAACAATGAGCAGGAAATGAGGATGAGATACAATGTTGGCGATACTTGAAAGAGGAATGTGGAGCTCTGAGAAACTAGTGCCTTACACTATCTGCCTTTCCAGGAAGTCCACTCCAATGGTCTTTTTATAGTCCTTAGTGAAGACGCCCTTGCAGTACCGTTGGATCATACTGGACTTGCCAACAGCCCCGTTGCCGACCACAACCACCTTGATGGCCACTTCCATGTCCTCCTCCAACATGGTGGCGACGTCTGGCTGGTTTACTCAGTTCCACTGCCTGGGTAGTTTCAGTGATGCGACACAAACACATATACCAACTGAAAGTGTAAAATAAACCCAACATTAATGTATGCCACTTATTTAGATGCTGCAAGTCAAACACATCCAGCAGAACAGAAACTTGTGTAGCTCAAATATTCTCTTGTGGTTTCACACATCCTGGTCTGGTTTATGTCTGAAGCTTTGTGTCAGTGACAGTAAGCAAAAGTGCTCAACTTGAAGTTTGAGTATAATAGTTAGTTGTTTATTTAAATTTAAATTTAAATTGTTTATTTACTGAAACAAGGATGGTTTATAATCAGAAACTTTCTGCACTCTGTAAAAAAAAAAAAAAATACTTACTGAATCTTTAATTTTCAATCAGACCCTATAATTAAAAAACAAAAAAAAATACAAAGAGTTCAGACACAAAACTCTCAAAGACTCCCAGCATTCTTTTTACAGCTCCAAGTTATTCAGAATTAATTGGTTAGATAAGTTGTAAGTAATCAACTTTTAAGACAATATTTGCAGACAAATCAGTCCGATCTGTCAACAATATAAATTATTAAGTTTAAATAACATAAATTAATGTATTACTTAAGCTATTTCTTGCCCAACTATTAATTACTACTATTACAAGTAGTAGTAATTAATAGTTGGGCAAGAAGTAGTAGGGCTGCAAAAACAGTTTTCTTTTATTATCTGTGTTTGAATCTTTTTATATACGTCAAACCTATTGAAATGACCAAAGCTCAGCAATTGCTTCTTATGTTTGGTCAACAGTCGAAAACTCCCAAAGCATCCAATTAAATTGTTCTTTTCCAAATGTTACATTTAATTTCTATCAGCCCGGTGATTTAATTGGTGACGGAGTGCACTATAGTGAAGGGCTTTATACACACACAAAGACTGGAATTATCCTTTGAACTATCACGTTATTGCGCCCATTGAATAAACTGTTGTAAATGTTGCTAGTAATGCGTTTGCAGCAATCGTGCAATGTGTTTATGTTTCCATTAGCGCCGAGAGCAGCAGACTCCGCATAGCAACTGGGTCTTCCACAGTTCTATGTGTGTAGCTGCTGAGTGCAACGCTAAACAATATTGTGGAAAGCTGTTCCCGGTGGATACTGGCAACCTAATGTGTGACTCTGTGGCGTTCAACAGCTTGTCTGAGATTTGAGTCACAATATGTGTTGCAGTCAACGATATTATTCATCAACTATAATTGAGATGTATGACACAGCAGTTGTTATAACATGCTTAAAATAAACAGCATGCTCTTCCCCAAGTTTTGATGCCAATTTGTGAATGAGTTTACAGCTAAAATGTTTAGTTGGGATTAGATTTCACCTGTGAATGCATCTGATTTATGTGAGGTGAGGACTTAAGCCCCCCTTATTTCGAGCAAATTTGATTCTCAAGCTAAGTCACACATTTGCAGTTCTCTCATCTCTCAGTGTAATAATTTTAGTTATGTTGTTTAGATTTTGATTTAGGCTCCCAGAAACTGAGTTAAAGTCAGGGGTTATAAAGATGGCTATGCGCTCTGCTCTCTCCAAAAGCTGCTGCTTAGTGTCTCCACCTGTAGAACACAGGACAACACAAGCTGGAGAAGTCTAGTCTTAGAAAGTCAATTTACACACAATAGTTGACAATCAAATAAAAAATATCATACTGTTAAAATAAATAAGGCAATTAAGTAGTGACAGTAATTCATTCTCTATCACTGTTATCACGTTTTACAAATGTTATGTTCTAAGAAGAGTATAGTTACATTTGGAAACACAAAACAATCTGACTCAATCATTTGTAAAATACCTAAGAGCGCCAGTGGAAAATGGCAGTGTAATAAACAATCAAATGGTTATCCATACCTGCACAGACAACTAGTCTATCTTTATTGTGTCTTATTGATGTCATGTTCATCTACCTGAGCCTATTACCGCATCCATACATGTCCATGTTTCCAAGACATGACAGAGAATCTAAAATACATGCCTACACTATTACAATGCACATATAAATAAACTCGGAGAAGTATGTATCAGGTAATATACCTCCCCTCCTGAACAGTGAGTCATCTTCACAGACTCACAATTACTTATATCGGGCCTAAAGGCGGGGCAAACGTTAAAGCCATTATTTTAGAGCACAGGAAGAATACTAAATATTACAACGCCGAAGATCCTCCTCCTTTCTGTTGAGGTTTACTGTTGCTGCAGGCGGTATTTCCAAAGTCTGTGGGACTTAATTCTAGATACTAATTCTAGATACTCCTAGATACTAATTCTAGATATTCCTAGATACTTAATTCTGGGGAATTAAGTATCTAGGCTACTTTTAATTCTGCTGTATTCCCTCAAATCAGAATCCCTTTGCTTGGTCAGGATATGACTTGTTGAATAGCTGACACGAGAGGCTCCAGGTACCGAGCAGCTGCTCGTATGGTCCGCGAAAGCCTGAAGCTGCCCGACTGGGCTGGTGAGTAAGGATGTAACTAAAGCATCCACTTACCTTCACAACCACTGTCCAACTCATCCAGTGTCCGCCAACATCAGATGAGATAACCAGACAGATAACCCACGATCACATATCGCCAGCCTTCCTCCGCTCTCCTCCGCGGCGAGACGCCAGTGACTCCGGTGCTAACTAAGGTTACCGAGCTAAGGTTAGCCACTCTTCCAGGAGAAAAAGGACCTCCTGCTCCGCCCGAAAATGATATTTCGCGTATGACTGCACGGACGTAACGTTCTCCGCTTCAAAGCGGTAGGTCAAGTTTACTCAGCGTCTACAACTAAATACAACCCGTCACATTCACGGGATGAAAACGCATCGCTGTTTATTGGCGAGCCTTCGGTCCAGCTAGTTGCGCTGCTGCGCGTGAGAGTCACTAACCAGGCTAGCTGGCTAATGTTTGTTGCTAAGCAGCAGTGTCAAGAGCGTCTTCTTCTTCTACGGCTTTTTGGCGGTTGGCAAACAACGAAATGTTGCATTAACGCCACCAGCTGGTATGAGCTGTGATTGACCCTCTGACACTGAAGATAAGAATGTATACATGTTATCGATACTGATACATTCATACATAACACATTGCATTTTGGTATTCTAGAATCTAGATGAAGCTAATGTAGTTTTAAGTAATGCATAAACTGTTATGTATCTAAATCAAGCTCATCATGGTTTAGAATATGACATCTTCATTTGAAATATTGATTTCTAATAAGTATAGTGGAGTGGAAATTATAGTAATTTCATTTGAAGTAGTATAGCAATTGCAAAGTATAGTATTATGTCTAAAAATGGAAATACTTAAGTAAAGTACATGTACTTGAGTAAATGTGCTCGTAGCTTCATGCTCAATTGCAGGACAACCGGGATAATAGTGCTCCAAAGTTCCCATTAACTGTTATAATTGATTGCAGAGAGCGTCTGGATATATTAGGACAGGGACCTAAACCGTACAATTCATTGCAGTAACATTATATTCTGTTTGTGTTATGGGTGCGTTTGTTATGTTGTACAAATGCCCCCGAAAGTTCCTGTTGCACCCAAATCGACGGAGAAGAAAAACAAGTCATAAAAATAACACAATGTCAATACCATGCTTTATTTTAAACATTAGACTACATGATTGGTGCATGATTACCATACAACATTGTGAAGTTTGTTTTCTTCTTTTTCTTATCTTTGTATAAAAGTCATCATTGACCGGGGCGAAATAGCGGGTCGGCTGGTACAACGAAACGAGCGTCCACACGTGATGACGACATGGTGTCTCTTCCTGTGTTGTCTAACAGCGTCATCGACATTTACCCGCGTACGTTGAACACTTAGTTTGGCGGGATTGAGCAGAGAAGAAGCAACCCCGTCGTCTATTCGGTAATAACGACAATACATCATTCAAATGTTGTTCCACTTCGTGTTGTACGTCGTGAGATATAAGTTGCTGAGCTCGTTTTAGAAATTGCTGTATGCTAGCTAGCAGCGTGAGCTAGACCCATTGCTATATGAGCTAATGTCAGTCCAGTTGTCTTTCTTGTTGCTCACTGCCTTCACTTGCCAGATTTTAGTGAAGGCAGTTTTTTAGGCACGTGTTAGCAGATACAAGTTAAACCAAGTTACTGTGTGTGTGTGTGTGTGTGTGTGTGTGTGTGTGTGTGTGTGTGTGTGTGTGTGTATGTGTATGAATGTATGTGTGTATGTGTATGAATGTATGTGTGTATGTGTATGTGTGTATGTGTGTATATGTGTGTGTGTGTGTGTGTGTGTGTGTGTGTGTGTGTGTGTGTGTGTGTATGTATGTAAATATATACTCTTTATTAATTCCCATGGGGGAATTGGTTTGTAGCAGCAGCAAGCAAAGACAATATTATATATATATATATATATATATATATATATATATATATATATATATATATATTTTTAGAATACTATCTATTATTATATATTATCTATTATTTATCTTATGTAAACATAAAATATTAAGTATGGGAAATACTCAATATATACAATAAAATAGCAGAACATAATATATTAATTTTAAGAAAATTAAATAATGCCAGTATGCTGACTACGAGTTGCCAACTGTCTTTATTAAAACCATTCTTGTTTGAATCAGAAACCATGGAGTTTTTTAGCAGAAAAAAGAAGTCCATCAGCAACTCCCAGGCGGAGCTCTATGGACATCCTCTTCAGTTCTATGGGCAGCCACCTCTGGAAAACATGTCTCTCACTGAATTTGAGGCATTTGCCGTGGACCGACTGAAATGTAAGAGCTGGGTCTCATACTCGTTTAATTCTATTTTGAGCGTTGACATTTTCTGTAAGCAGAGTTTTCTCTGCTTGTGTTAAATGCATTTTTGTTGTGTTTAAAAAAAAAGGCCTGATATATTTACAATGTTTTCTTTTAATGCCACGAAGTGTTAAAGACCGTTGAGAATTTGGGCGTGAGCTGCGTGAAACTGTCAGATCAGTACACAAGGAAACTGGATTCTGAGTCTAAAGCCCTGCACTTTGTTTACAGACCTGACACTGTGAGTATGTTTTGCATGACGCACATCAGAGTTGTACAACTTAGCAGTGATACATTTACTACCTGCCAAGTGTATTAAAGCTTCATCACAAAGTTATCTATTTGTGACAGTTCACCAAGTCTTTACTTTCACAGTGAGCTTGCAGACAGGGCTAAAAAATTGGCACCATCTAAATGCTGACAAACAAAAAAGGCATGCGTGGTAAATTTGCTTCACTTACCAGCCAAAAAACAATAGTAATCTATTGAGTGGCTGCCAAAATTGAATATGCACTAATCATTTTGCAGATGGACCAAACAAAGTTAATTCTGAACCCTGCATGCAGTGTTTGGGGACATGTCATCATGTATCACTCTGCAATCATCCATCATATATGTGTATGTAGGCAGTTATTGCTGCACACTGTACTCCATTGTGTTTGTGATCGCCTTAAGTTGCAATCAAATTACAGTTTATTGGGTATACTAAGCCAAAACCAATGCAGACTAATACAACTCATCTGTACTGTTACACAGGCATGTATTTCAATTATTTCAACCATCTTGTTTACATCAATGGGGATAGGCTAAATAACTGTAAAACATGACACATGGCAGTTCAACAGCACCACAAACTGCAGCCTCCAAAATGACCATACAGTTGATTCAGTTGATACAGAAGGTCAAATTGACTTGTTAGCATTTTGTGAACATCAAATAAATATTTCAGTGAAGACAAACATTACGACATCTTTGGTAAAGTGTTTGAATGTCAGTATCAAAACACAAAAGAACTGATCTGAGAGACCGAGGAGATAGGCATAAGTTGGCTGCTTGCTTTGCAAAATAAAAATGAATTACGAGAGCCAAAGTAATCAAAGCTGGAATACAGGTATTGTAAACTTGACTGTAGTAAAAAAGTGTGCATTACCTATTTTGTATACAAAGCCACAAAAAACTCCATTTAATCAACCTATCATTTTAATTTTACCTTGCAACTAAAATTATACTTAACAAGACAAAAGTTATGAAGAAGTAGTAAAGTGAATTATGATCTTTAAAAATACTGTACCTGCTTTCACCCATTAAGGATGACAGAAAACCTCAGACTGGACCAAGTGACTATGAGAAACGAAGAAAGGACCATATCTCCCACTTCATTCTCAGACTTGCCTACTGCCAAACGTAAGTTTCTTTAAAAATGTTTGTTGTCAAATAAAATGTATGCATTTTTAAAAAAATGTAAAGCAACTGAATAAATGTTTATTTCCAATCAAATTGAAAAGGGAGGATCTGAGACGGTGGTTTATACAACAGGAAGTTGATCTTTTCCGCTACCGCTTCAATAACCTGTCTCCAAAACAAAAGCTTGAGTTTCTTCACAAAAATAATCTGCAATATGACACTGTAAGTATGTCTTTGTTTAAATATTTTTTGAAAGCCTATTTTCTAATTAAATGTACTTAAACTCAAAGGGTTAGTTCTTGCTAAAAAAACAACAATATTACTTTCACCTCTGGTGCTCTTATTGGTTCACATGTGTGAATGTAAAAGCTTGTAGATGATCTGAACAGCACTATCTGAATGCGTCTGTAAAATATGTATTTCTATACAAACCTTCAAAAATACAAATAAAAACTAACCAAGAAAGGGAAAGCAACATTTGTGTTCAACTGTATTTTCACTAGATGGAGCTGTTTCATCGATTTTAACAAGACACTTGAGTTTTCAGGGTTTCCTTGAATGGTGATTTAAAAGTTTAAATGCTAAAAGCGTGATCAAATTACATTTCTGAAGTGATAAATGTACATTATTTGCTATTTTTAACAGTCACAGTAATCCTAATAAAATGTGAATAATAAGTGTGTTACTTCATCTTTCCCTTTTTTATTGAGTCTTTAAGGAAGCACTAAGGCAGGTTTTCTAAACTTGAGATGGATGTTTAAAGGAGAAAAAAAAAACACTTTTAATAATCCATCAACACGTTATGTGTCAAGCAAGGTGGAAAAGGACACGTATATCTGATAAATGATGTTTGGTCTCCATGAGCCTCAGCCTTCACTGTATTAACACGGACACAGTGATGCCTCTCCAGCTCTTCACTGAAATTCATCATCATTCTCATCAATAACTTTTCAGGTTAGTGTCGAGGATAAGAAGATTCTGCAGGATAAACTTGTCAGCTCCAGTTACGCCGTCAGTGGAGTCAAGGTGGAGGATCAGGACTTCTACAAAGTGAGTTACTCATCGCTCTCTTTCTGTCTCTGTCTCTCTCTCTCTCTCTCTACATATTTTTATATACAATACTTCAAACCAATGTACAACAAACTAGATGATTACTTGGATAAATCATGAAACAATGTTCCTGGTTTAATGGTGACTAGGAGTTAAACGTGATTTACATTTACTCCCTTACTTGTTGAATAACTGCTGCACATGATGGTCAAAAATTGTGTGTCCCAGTGGCACCCCTAAGGAATGTTTGATAATTAAACCAGGTGTGTAATATAGTCTCTGATTTCATTCCTCTGCTTTTATGTTTTTGTATGTTCCATCTTAATTCCTTAATGTTTCAGTGTAAATGTAATGTACCAGACTGAACACACACAACCTTTTTTTTTCCTGTCTGTGGCTTTAACTGGTAACCTACTGTGTAGCGTTACATTGGCATGAATTGTGGGTAATTCCCTTGGGCAAAATCTGCACAAATGCAGGCTCACAGGAAGCCTTTATAAAGTGCTTGAAATGTCTGCGAGAAAGACCTCAAACTTGTAATGGTTTGACAGTGGGACAGCTGTCTTGTGCAAAAAGGGGAATTACCACAAGTGAACACATATTACTTCATGTACGGCCACATAATAAACACAATATGAAAATAGCTCCCACAAAATGAACGATGAGGATAATGAAATAAATATTTCCTTCAATCCTTTTGAAAAATTGAGATGGAATTTCTAAAGTTATAGATATCGTCGTCCAGAGCTTTGCATTTCCCTCGCTCTGGAAGTGTTCAGCATCTGGTTGTGGCGCTCTGCGAGTATCTGAGAGAGACCCTTCTTCTCCATGCAGAGATCCAGGATTGCAATGTTTCTTTGAGGTTCCATAAACGGGTTTACCTTTTCTTGAGATTCCTTCTCTTGAAGCTCCCGTTGGTAGTTCATTCTCAATCTACCTGCGTCCATCCGGCTGCTGAGTATAGCCTTTTCAGTTATAGGTGCATTCTTGAATTGTCAGATTATAGATGCGTCTGTTAGCACAATCAAGAGCATTTTGTAGATAATTTAAGTTTGCGGTAGGCAGTAGACCGCCAGGAAATCTCACCCCCCTTTTCTTCTATCCATGGCTCTGTCTGTAGCAGACTGTAGATGTGTGTAGAAGACTGTTATTGTCTATCAAAAACTTTGGTTGTCTGTCGTAGAGTATAGTTTTGTGTAGAAGATCGTCTCGGTAGCAGATCGGACTGTCACACAACACTGGGGTTGAGATAATGAAGGTAACTCTCTTGGTCAGGTACTTATAGTCACAAAGCAGGGGTCTAGGACCCTGCATCAACTGGTAATGTTGTCGTATATATTGCAATGTCTTTGGACTGTAGCAGCCACACTATCAAAAGGTCTTGCAAAATGTTCCAGTATAATTTGACAATTGAATGGATTTGAGTCTACAAGGTGAAAATATGATAGCCTGCTACTAAACTTAGAATTTAGATTTTAGTCATGTTGCTGACAAGAGCATGTAAAGAGCATGTAAATCATCTCACTCCCTTCATTTAACATCACTAGAATAAGTGTAAATCCTTGTATTGCAGCCAAAATGTTGAAGCACAATGGGTTGGCCTCAGCACCCTGACAGTCACTGTGCATTCAAACAGAGTATTCAAATCTACATCTCTTTTAATGCATTCATTATTTAAAATGTGTCTGTTTTTATTTTAAAGGTCCCATTTCAAGATGCCCTGGATCTAGTGCGAACAAGGAAAGTGTACCTCAAAGCCGGCTATGCGTACATCCCTCACCAGGACATTGTCACCATTGTTATCAACGATTTCCGGACCAGGCTTTCTAAAGCTCTTGCAGTAAGTGATCAACGCGTGCGTGTGTGCGTGTGTGTGTGAGAGATGTTCAGCAACAGTACTCGGGTAGACTGCTGCGTTTAAACGATGTTCAATTGGCACCAAGAGGCCCACAGTGTGCCAAGAAAATATCCCTCTTACCTTACACCACCACCAGCCAGAACTCTTATCTTATATCTTAAGTTGCAACTGTGGTTGTTGGCTTTCGTGCCTTGAGGGTAAACTGGAGAAATGCAGGGTTAAAATGGGGGGAATAAGTTTGCACACATGTGACATGGGGACAGCTCGTATGAAAGTGCTTATCCCTGCGAGCATGATGCTTTTTTTAAAGGCTTTGGAAGGGGGTCTGTGAAGGCACAATATCAGCATGTTTGCGCATTGCATTGTATGCCCTTAGGGACACGTAACATGGTGTTTGGAGGTCCAGAGGCATTCTTTATGAAACATGTGAGGAGACAACCAAGCATGCTCAACAACCATAAGCAGCGGCACTAAAGGTTCATGAATCGACTTTTTCCATTAATTAGATGAAATACATTACAGCCACAGAATAAATGATCAAATATGGCAATTTGAAGTCTTGCAAACCATTAATTCTCAACTTTTCTAATTTCCATTAAAGTATGTGGATTTTGTCATCAGCCAGCATTACATGTGAATGCTATACCTGAAGTAATCATGTAAGCGTTATGATTTTTATTGTGATACATAAAATTATAATCTTATCCATGTTGTATTCACCATCAAGACAAGAAATATGAAGTATACATGAAAAACTACTTTTTGAATTTGTATGTGAAATAGTGGAGAAAATATCAGATCAACATAAGGGATCAGTGTTTGCATAATGGCGCCCACCTTCTGTTGGAAATGGACCACCGTCACAGGTCATACCACTGCAGATCTTAGTCAAGTTCGTCTTAAGGAGACCTATTTGCTATACTGCAAATTAATGATGATAATACTTCTGCACTAGTCATGCATGTGTCAAAGAATAGATCATTCAATCCTGTTTTCAACATAAAAACATAAACACACGAACAGTCACACGAACAGAACCATAGATTTGTTTTTTTTAATTATGACTTGTACGTGCTCTCAAGTGGACAAACCATGTAATGTTTCTAATGCATGTCATGCATCATCTTGTCAAAAGAGACTGGTCGCAATGTCTTTCCAAAGCAGATGTTTGAGTCCACCTGGCAGTACATCGCTTTGTTCTAAGGAAATTATTTGGCAGTTTAAACAAAGGAGCATTGTTGTTCAGTGGTCTGCTTTTGTTGTTCGACCCTTTTGTGTTCAACTGTGTAGTCACTTTCAATCAGTGTGCTGTCTGTGTTTAGGATAAAGCGTGGCTTCTGTTTAGCCGGTGATCTGACATGCCAGTTGGCAAATTGGAGCATTCATCTAAAATTCACTACTGGCAAACTTGAATATGCTTGATTAATAAAATGACGGTAGTGATTTCTGAGAGTAGTTTTTTTGTAGTTTACTAATCTCAAAATGCATGCAGAGTAACTTGGCCACCAAACCTTGACCTGCTGCTCTGATATATGTGCTTTAAACTTCACAGAAACGGTTAACGGTTTATTGTGTGCAAGTTGGGTGAAGAATCCCCACAGGACTCGACTCTGAAAAGTACACTGGCTGTGAATTCCAGTCTAGTGTCCAAATCACGATTGGGTACCAGATTGTGTGTTATCCATGGTGTAGTATAGAAAGTAATTGCCTCTGGACTCACGTTGGCATTGTGCGCATCATACACTTGATTTGCTTGAACACATGTCCTCCATCATGGGACAGACAGCAGGACCATCTTCTCAAAATTACAACGGGAAAAACAAATAAAAAGAGCAGCTTTGTCCAGTTCTGCACTCTCCCATTTCCTGGTAATTATCCGGACCACTAACTGTTGGAATGGAATAATGCTCCAAAACAATTTTGCTTGTAACTGTGCCAATGTGACTGTTTGTGTGTTAGTATAATGGTTATTTACCCCCACTGGGGAACGACAAGGGGACATCGCAGAAAATGTGTCATTAAAAAGGCATGAAATTGAAAGCTGCGTCTCCATATCACTCAAGTTATTGTTTGGCTGTTCATTTTAGCAGAAAACAACAGAAATATTGTGTGGGTGTGTGGCAGTTCTTGAACTGATTGAGACTGTGGACTTGTGTTTGCCCTCTGATTGGATTCACGTTCATAAAGCAATTACACTAAGTAAAGCTTTTTGTTTGGGAGGGATGGACAAGCAGCCAGACTCTCGGCTGAAAAGTTCACATCTGACTGTGCTATGTGTTTATGCTGAGACAGGAAAACCAGAAGGCAAGGGCTATGTACAGATCTTTCGGGATGGGGGGGGGGTCATATAATAATTACTTTAAATTCCCTTTTTAAAGAATTTGTAAATTATGTTACTGTGGCCTGTGTTTTATTTACGGTTTGTTCTGTGTACTTAATCTTTGCACTTGCCCTGCAATGTCGGGCTCATGTGATGTCCATCTCATCTGCAGTTGACAGCCCGCTCGCTACCAGCAGTGCATTCTGATGAACGGCTCCAACCACTCCTTAACCACCTCAGGTAAGCAGCAGCAGCAGGATTAATAACTTTGCTGCCACTTTGCCTGGACTATGTTTGAAGAAGAGAAGAAAAAATAGATTTAGCAGGATTGATCTTTAGCACCGAAGAACGGCAGCTTGTGGCTGGTCTGAGTAAACCCAATCTGTCCTTATAGTAAAGTCCAGATGTTTGTGTTGCCAGGCTACGTGTGCAGCATCATCTATTCCTATTGTTACAGTAACTCTATCTTGAAATACCTGTACTATTTCTGTGTTGGTTGAGTGTTGGGTCCATGCTTTCCTCAAGTTCTTTTTTTAATTTATTTTTTAGATAGATTTCTTAATTTATTAATAATAATAGTTTTATGCAAAGGTTCATTTTCATGTAATTGATTAAATAGAGCTCCGTATACACCCTGCATAAGCCAAATTCCATATTGTTTGGTGACCCGCCTAAAATCCAAATGTGATCAGAGCATGTCAAGTGGACAAAGTGCAATTTGTTTTCATAAGACGGAAATGGTGCAGTAAACGCTGTTGCTTATCTTGGTCATATGTTGATGTGGTAACGACGTAGGCGTCAACAGCTACGTAGCAATGCTGGTGGATTTCCAACCCTCTCGAGCTGTCAGCAGCTCCTCCGTTGCACCAGACACACCTAGCGACAGAGGAGGCTGGTATACATAGCGGCGCTAAGGGGAAGTAGCAGAAAGATAAAGCAGAGTGAAGGTGAAAGCAGCGTCCAGGCAATTAATTTCAGCCTCAGTCCATGGACTGTTCTCTTCTGTGTTGTGCTCCATAGCGCTCTGCTAGTAGCACATGTTGAGCTCCAATTTAAGCTTCAGAACCAAGAGGCAGAAATCTGTTGTATCTAGAAATCTGTTAGGAATTGCAATTCAAACCACCTCCAAATGTGGCTTCAATCTGCATGCCTTCTGGATGTGCCAAACAATTGATTTGGGCTGGCAGTCTAGTAACTTTTGAAATTGGTCCAGCATTGAGGGAAAACGCTGAAGCCGCAAAACGGACTACAATGTAATAGCTTTGGGCCACTCGGTGATAATTTGCACACACTGAATGTGCTTCTTTTTGCCACTTCCAGGCTCAGATTGATAACATTATGGACATTTCCCGACAGGGAAATACAATGTTTTCCTTTTTTCCTTTCGCTTAATCCAATGTGGTTGTTATCATTGTATCGTGTCTTTTATTATTATTGTTAGTTGTTCCCGGAAGGATCCCGGAAGGATTACATTGTAGGCAGTTTTGTGGGTGCTGTCTGCAGTGTTCTCGCTCATTACTGGACCGATTTGAGACTTGTTGTCCACACTAGATACAAAACCTTCGAAAAATAGGGTCCAGGCTTAAAGATGGCAAAGCAAAAGCACTGTAGTTTAAATTTAATAGTGTGGCTTAATAGCAACAGTGTTAAGTTCAGCTCTTCAATGGCACAGGAGAGCAGCTCAGAACACAGTGAAAGTGTGCATCTTAGTTTTGATAAAAGTAATAATATGAATATAAGGGTGGAAGAAGTCATGTTGCCCCATTGTTGATGGGGGATTAGTGGGCAGGTTTTTGAGATTAGTGGGCAGGCCACTAATCTCTTTGGTTGGGGAGAGCACTGTGTAATGTAAGCACTGTCATTGATTTAAAAATCTGATAGGAGGGTACAGAGGATGTTTTTTTATTTACTTTTGAAAAATCATTGTGTCCAGTCTAAAGGGCCGGGTCTTATTTAGATTACATTGCGTAAGCAAATATATAATCAGATTTCATGGCAGCCCATATTGCTTATAAAATTGTATTATTTGTCACAGTCCTGATATGTTTTTAAAATGTTGTTTCTTGTTTTAGTCATGCCTATGTGGGACAGGATTACAGCATGCAGAAGAATGTTGGGAAAATCTCCTTGGAACAAATTGATCCAGTAAGTTTCATTGACAATCTATTCCTGAAATGTCAAGTCAAAGTTTCCTTTTTGCCCGGGGAATGGGTGATGTAACTAAGTGTAATAAGGTTTGTAAAGTTATTCTGGTGGCACAGAGCGACAAATGAAAGAAAAAAAAAAGTGTCAACCAAACGGCTCACAGTGTGTCACATGTGCCCCGTAGGAAAAAGATGTGAATTAAAGTATAAGAATATATATTCACATACACAGATGGATTACAGTAGTCCATATCTGCATGCTAGTCATTAATTGTTGTCTGCCTCCAGCTTTCAGGAAAATCCTTCCCGCTCTGTATGAGGCAGCTCCATCAGAGCCTCAGAGAGAACCACCACCTCCGCCACGGTGGTCGCATGCAGTACGGCCTCTTCCTCAAAGGTATCGGCCTCTCCCTGGAGCAAGCGCTGCAGTTCTGGAGGTCAGAGTTCATAAGGGGCAAAGTGGATGCGGACAAGGTAATGCTGACATCATGAATGCTATAATATGTTTTAAGTGATTACTTTTGTCTGCTGAACATCCTGTTAAATGAGAAGGGCTGCCCTGCTCACCCAAATGCCACTGTACCTTTGGATCAACAGCTAGCAAGGGTTTCCCATTCATTACAGAGACTGTGGCAGTCTGCCAACGTCTGTTTTACCCCGCCATAGTTTCATAATGAGCCGAAGATATTTTTACCCTTCTCAATGGGCGGGCTGGCTGGCTGGCTGGCTGGCTGGCTTTCTCCGGGCTTTTTTAACTTTATACAACATTACTATCAAGATGAAATATTTACCAAATATTTTGTTTATAAAGGCTGTTTGGTTTTTACAGGCCTTTCTAAATGTAATACAACCTGATAAAACAGATTTATTTTTTATAAAGTCTGTCCTTGAACACCAGATAAGTGGACCAAAGGACACTCTCCCTCTCCAGAGTGCTATTCAACACCTATATGGGTGGTGCTGTTTAATTGGTGATGAAGTGACCCCTCAAAGTTGTATTGATACACAATATATTTCCCTGGTAGCATTATTTGCATGCACTCAGGGCTGTTGAGGCGAATGAAGACTTGAGTGCTTGTGGTTTCAGATATCGTGTCTCTCAATAGAAGAGAGACACAGTAACGACATTACAATTTGTTTTGCATTAAGAGTATCATTTCTCTTTATGTGAATACAACACACAAGTGACAGGAGATAGTTTAGATATTATTATGTGTGTGTATATATATATATATATATATATATATATATATATATATATATATATATATATATATATATATATATATATATATATATATATATATATATATATATTAGTATTTGAAACGCTGCCTGGACTCCACCAACATTTATTTAACAGTTGTGAGCCATATACTCAAGCCAATATATAGATACTTGCTGGGGTTGTATCAATTTCACAGATGACTTTACAGTACACACTACAGACGTTAGAACATCCCTGTTTGCGTTGGCTGGCCTATCTAAGTGAGATATGGAAGATTGAAACTTCACTTGGTGGTACAGCCAATTCGTTGTTGAGTTATCATGTTTCTTACGAGATACACTATGAAATTCATGAAAAATGAAAATTAATTTTCAATTGATTGAACTGCGTTCTGTGCAATGATGTATATAGTATTAAATTAAATGTATAATAATTTTAAAAAAATCATCTTGAAGTTACAATTCATTGATTTTGACTAGCAACTGAAACTATTTTTATTTATTTTTTAGACCAATCTGCTGAATGAGAAAATAACTGCTAGACAAATACATTTTAATTAAAATAATTGTTAGTTTCTACCCTAATCAGTTCATTAGGATTGAATGGTTTGATGATCATCAAACCCTTCAGGATGTCTATTCAGCTAACATACACTTAAGTCATGACTGCTATTAAACTAGAGCGGCTGTAAAATGAGTGATCATTCACCAACACTTGAGCTTCCTGTCTGTTTCTTTTACAGCTTCACAAGGAGCGCTTTATATCTGAATGAATGTTGGAAGTCAGGCTAACGTTAGCTCAACAAAGTGTGAATGCTGACTTGGTTCATTGATGAACAAAGTCTAAATCCTATAGTTGTTTATATCATTTGCATTTTGTAACTTGCGTTTTAAAAGTAAAAGCTCATGTAAATATTGTCCTTTTGACTATCCATCTGACCTGCAATCAGCGTCGGAAATACACGAGGGCAAAGGGCAAAACTGCCCCTAAGAAATATAAGTTTGCCCCTGATATCACTAGAAGATGGGCTAAAAATGCCCCCAAAACTTCCTCTAATAATTATGATAGTTTAATTAACTCGTCAAAAATATCGTAGCCTATAAGACCCGGTCCAGTTGCCATAGAATGTTTTAGATTTTCGCTTTGTGTTATGTTTTTGTGTGTGTTGCATTTTTGGGCGCTCATCAAAAGATGTAGTATTTACAGGGTGCAAGTGAATGCCAAGAAAGAATTTAATTGTGAGTTAAAAAGACAGTCAGTGCAGTGAATCTGGCACAGCATTGCGTGTGGCGGGCCTTGATCCCCGAGCCGTGTTGTCTTTTTAGATAATTACTTGTCGTAGTAGTAGATCACGTGGCTGCCATGTCACTCCAGGCGGTCTGCACTCTTTCCAGTCCGGCGACATGTGTTGCATCAGCCAGACAAAGCGTCCTGGCACATTGGTGGGAGATCTCGAGCCGCCGTTTCCTGCTGGTGCTGGTTTCAGTCGTAATGAAGACGCATCAAATAATTCTGACCCGACTCTGATGCACAAAGATATGCAAGACAGTCTTTTATGTATTTAGCTGTCAAATCAGATATGCTGTCACTTTTAAGGTTTTTCAAATCTCTTAGAGTGTGTGTGTGTGTGTGTGTGTGTGTGTGTGTGTGTGTGTGTGTGTGTGTGTGTGTGTGTGTGTGTGTGTGTGTGTGTGTGTGAGAGAATAGAAACACATTTCAAAAATGTATCTAACTGGGTAAAACTTTTTTATATGATCTCCAAAAAAGCAAAACATCAAAGTCCAGGCGTAAACAAGTGAACTGTATCAATGATAATTAACCTCAATATCTTCTGTCCAGGTTGTTCCAAACCCCCCAAAAATGTAATACCTTTCGGTGGGGGTTTTCCACAATATTCACAGTTAATTCCTTTTTATATGTACGAAGCTCATGTGAAAGCCTGACAAGGACCCTGCCACTAAAATCAGTTTCCTTGTATATATCCTGCAAGTTTACCTATTAATTGCAATGGCCACCTGTATTTAAGACTAGGGGGAATACTGAAAGGGGAAATGACTGAGAACTAAGATGCTTGCATTACTAATCTGAGAAATATCATCAGTAATTTGTGGAGCTCTTTGAAATGGTTTCGCACTGCAGCAGAATATGTTTGTATGTCAGGGCAGTTATTTTTGAGTTGTTTACTCGCTAAAGATTTAATTCAGAAAGAGGGTTTTTGTGTGCAGACATTTAGTTAAGCCATCTAAAGATTTCCCATCACCCTTTGTGCAGTTTTGACACCTGTTAAAGCACATGTCTAGACTAATAAAGCAGAGTCTATCTATCCTGCCTTCATTCTCTCCAGTCCCAGAATCTTCTGTTGACCCCCAGTAAGAGGCTCATGGCAGCTACAGTACATTGACTTCATGTTGTGGTCCTCTTTGGTGCCCCATGTCTGAGGTGGCTTGGTTCCCATGTACAAGCTCCCAGAAAGAGCGTGATGGACTGTGCACAACACTCAGCTCTTGTTCCACAGCAGCTGACAGATCGCAGCTCTCACAATGATGTATGTGTTGAGTCGAGGACTGCACTTTGTGGCACGCTGCACAAAGCCCGCTCATCAGTATGCGAACAGGCACGGAGGAACAAGATGGGAGGCAGTGATGCCGAGAGAGAGGCCTGAAGGAAGAGGCGACGTAATATTAGACTGGGGGGGGATTGATGAAATCAACTTGATCTATCCATATTATTTTTTTGCCGCAGAAGTTAGCCTATTTATTTAGAGGAGTGTCTATTTGAAGCACACTTCACTGTGTTGTGTTGCCCTTGGGGTAGGACTGCGTTGGAACTGCTTGTTTTACAGATGTTAACTTCAGGTTAATTCATTTCCACTAACTGACACCATTTTTCTTGTTATAGCTTTGCTTTGGGGTCTTTTTCAACAATAGATGTTTTTCACGAGATGACACTTTATATTAACTGCTCTAAAGTTTGGTTGCAAATATGCACCATGTTATTTATTTTGATGACTGGTATTTTTCAGTACATTTGAAAGTAGCCTCCAGCTCCCTCTGGGACCCTGTATACAAAATATAACATGATTCTTCACTTCATTTTTTTCTTGAAGGCAGATAAGAGAGGCTATTCTGTGTTTTAAAGTGTTTTTTGTTCTTTTGTCCTTTTTTAGAAAGTCCATAAAGTACAAGACAACAATGTTAACTAGATAGCGCTGTGATCCTTTCATGAGGATTTAGGAATATTGGCCAATACCTTATCTTGTATAAATTAATGAAAATAACAAATCTAGAGAATTGCACTTAGTTTAACTGCTCATGCTGAATTTTGAAGTTGGACAATTCATATTTTCTTTCACTGAGAAATGTACACTAATACCATATGTCTCTAATAATTAATTTGACAGCAGGCATGGTGACTTATCATGGCACAGGTGTAACAATGGCTCTGTTCTATTAAAGGTTCTCAGTAAAGTTCACATTGCACAGCTTTCAAAGCTGTCAGATTGTTGTATTTTTCGCACACTTTACACAACTTGCTGTCTTGTGATCGGGTCTTGAAGTCGTTGCAGTTTTCAAACTACATGACAGACCGGCAACACACTACAAGATCTTTCATCGGGAGGAGTCTCGAATGAACTCTCCAAACTGCGTTTTGTCACATAAACACATGCAGGAAGTGACACGGGCGTATCTCATGCTGGTTGATGTTGTCGTCTGCACACGTTCACATAATAGCCTGTTTCCACACGTCTTTACGACTGTCCTCTATGTATATCAGCCGCTGTGTTATGTTTATTTATTCATCACTAGGTGCCACAGCAGCAACTGCAAATGCAACATAAAGCGGGTAGGAATCCCCTCAACCTTTGTCCTGGCCCTCATTGGCTGTAGTTCCCCAACATATCCAGAGGTTTACACATCTTGCATCTTGCATCTTTTGAGGCTTTTGTCGGGAAGCTCCAAAAATCAGGGCTGAAGTCATGTAGTGGGAACTAAGCCTGAACTGAAATAGTGTTCCAGTGAGCCTGCTTGCACAACACCAGGACACTGAAACCGAAGCCGCTAATTCAGTCGTCGTCATTTCATAATAGGTCCAACTTATAAAACAAAAATTAATGGAATGTTTTTTTTCCTAATGACACTAAGCTCTTTTACTGGGTGGGACGCACAGTGCAATGTTTCGGGTTTGCAGCGGCTCAGTGTTTTAGGGGCTGTGCCGTTCTAACTCCATTGCCTTTCAGCTAAAAAAATCTACCTGTGCGTTGTTTGTAAATTACTTTTTTATAAAGCCGTCCTTGTCTTCTTTCTGCAACATCAAACTTCTTAACTTGAGCACACATGCAGTATTTCATAGTCCCTCACCTTTTTATTGTTTTGGGGTTCTGAAAAAGCCTGCAGAGCAGATTAAAATGGGACGCATTCAATGGGGTACATATAAGAGGAATTGGAGCTGCAGGCACATCAGTCACTATGGACCGACTGAGCCTAAGAAGCCATGCCAAGTTTACACACATGCACACACTCGTGTACGTAATCCCTTTGATTGTGTCCTATTTCTCTGTCTCATCGCCTCAGGTTTTTGTGACTGTGTCCTCGAGTGTGGGGGGATGTTACAGCGATGAAGCCCCATGAGCAGAGATGTGCACCAGAGGAGCGGTGGCTCTGCTCCTTTAATGCAGCTTTGTGCTTGTGCTTAGACTCCCTCCACTATGATGTTTCTGAACTCCCTCAGTTTGGAGGTCAGCTGTGTTAGAGTATATCCAGGATTATCTGAAGTGTGGGCTGAAGTGTAGGAACACGGTGGAAATATATTTAGAGGGGTTGCATTCAGTGCAAGTAAAAATAGGACAAGTTGTGAACGAACTGCAAGCTGCATTGTACAACGTCTGACTGAGGGGAATCTGAATACTGTTCTTGAGGACAAATCAAAAGTCTTTAGAAAATGCAAAAAACGCTAATGTATTTGAGTCTATTTCTGGTTAATCTCAGGATTTAAGAAAGAGTTTGTCTATAATCTCTTTGCGAAGTTATGTCTTCATGTTCCATTTTTAGCAAAAAAAAGAAAAGTCAGGCCACTTCAGCGTCAAACGGGGAAGTGAAAGTTTGGCATTTAATTTCTTAGCATCACTTTTTTTCCGACCACATGGGATCTTTTTATGTCCTAATTATTTCTTATAATACATATTAAACACACTTTAGTGCCAGAGGAGTTCCAAGATCAGTTTTAATAGAGTAGGGGGGTCTTAAATCAGGAAACAGCCTCTTGAATCCTCCGACGCTTCACATAATTAATATTTGATTTATTGCACTTCGAGAAGACTTTATGGATCCGTGAATTGCCGCTGCAGCTTGTCACATTAGCAAGTTCAAGGGTTTTATTGCAACATTTATATGTTATGATGGGAGCAGTCACTGTGATTGTGTTCCTCTACTGACGAAGCGTGTGTATTTTACTGTTTGATTTTTAGAGGCAGGGTCCCTGTAAATCAGTTTTAATGGTTGCACATGAGCTCTGTACATATCAAAATGTATGAATGGAACCTGGACAGAAGACGGTATGACGGTTTACAAATGCCTGGCACTTTAAAGTTTATTAACACAGTTCACTCGTGTCCTTGACTTTAAGGTTTGCTTTTTGAGAGATCATATACGTTTTTTCTTAGCTATAAAATCAGTGACACGCATAGTTTGACTATAAGACAGTTGGTTCTCAGCCAAAAGGTCAGGCCCCCTCCAATGGGCCATAAAAGATTGAGAGGCAATGAAATGATGGAGAAAAAAAAACTAACTTCTGAAGTCTGTTTCCATTTCTTTCTTTCTCTAGTTTTTGGTTTTAGTTTTTTCTTGAGACGTATTGAATAATGGACTCTTTGGGGTTGGGGCAGTTAATTGTCACCAGGCATCACCGGAGACATTTTGATAGAAAATATCTTTTGAAAGTCGTTGGCATCTGTAATGTGGCAAGGTGCCTCAGCTTTACTGTATTTAGTAACAATAGCTGTCAAATACATCTAGTGGAGTACAATGTTCAACACTTTCCTCTGAAATGTGGAGTAGTTGTATTAGAGGGAAGAGTCTGAGTCTTGAACAATACACATTGAAGTGCTACACAGCGAGGTAGGAATAGTGGGCACATTGCAGTAAAGGTCCTAAATGGCGTTGCTTTTTTTAACATGCTCTTCATATTCTATCAAAGTACTCTGTGGGACAAGGGTCAAAAGCAATTAGAGGAGAAAGAATATCCATAATTCAGCTATCTCGAGTGTGACGACGCCTCTACAGCAGGTTCCCTCTAATAGCTCTATATTTCATTGAGGAAAACACCCTGTCGGATCTGACATGATGTATGACGATGTCGCTTTTCACCCCAACCTTGTCCCTCTTACACTCATCCTCACTAATGCCTTTGCCTCCTCTCTCCTTTCTTCCCTCTCTGTAGTTTGACAAAGCATATGCATACAGCGTCCGCCACATGTTTGGCAAAGAAGGCAAGCGAACAGACTACACCCCCTACAGTTGCATGAAGGTGATTTTATCAAACCCACCCAGCCAAGGCGACCATCATGGTGAGTTGATGGCTGTTGGAAGAAGCCATTACCCATGTGATGAGCCACTCTGCTGCCATTATCAGGCTTTCTAGTTTCAGTACTTTGCTTGGAAATTGTGACTCAACTGATTGTGGAGATTGCATGCGAAACTCTAAATGGAGAGAGTTTTAATGACAGAGTAGTTCTCTAAGTAATGTGCCATGTTAACTGTTAATCTATCATTTAGTTTAATCCATTTTCTTTTGTTTGTTTGTAGGATGTCCTTTCCGTCACAGTGACCCGGAACTGCTGAAGCAGAAGCTTCAGGTCTACAAAGTGTCTCCCAGTGGGATCAGTCAGGTGGGTGCCGTCCTGTCGAACCCTCTAGCCACCACTATCTGCTGCTAACTGGGGACATGCTCATGGATATCTGGAAATATTACTTGATTTTGTCAACTTTTTTTTTTGTTTTTTTTTTTTACAAAAAAGGATTATCCGAAGGCATTTATTGGTTTATGAAATCACCCAAAACACCTGTATTGCTGAATTATCTCCAACCTGCCTCCCACTTTGAAAACATCTGGTATAGAGAATACACAGGATTTATATTTTACAGGATAAGTGAAACTTGGACCTGCTGGTGGCGCTAGGTGAAAAGTCGGGATCAACAAAGAGATTAGGATTCATCCATGAACGTCTGTTCAACATTAATGGCAACTCACAGATTGTATTATATTATTACACAGAAACGCTACTATTTTCAGAGGATATCTTCCCACAGTGGTTGCTAATTTCTGAAAGTGCTGAACTGTAAAGATAGTCGAGACTGTTGAGGTGTGATAGTGTCGTGGATGTTCGTGGATGTTCGGCATCTCTAATCCCCAAAGAACCTTCCAGTCCAGAGTAAAACTCACTAATTGGAGGAGAAGCGCTGAGTGAAGTATCACAGCAGTGTGATATTTCTCTCCTTTTACATTAGGAGTAACTAAAAATAACTAAAGTTGCAACACAGCTAGTGTTTGCCCTTTTTAAATGTGAATTTTGTGTGCATTTTTGCAAATGCTCCTGGTATTCCATTAAACAAAATGATAAAAACTGCATCATTTGGCAAAAACCAAGTACATCTCATCACTGATCTAAAACCAGCATGCTTTAGCAGTATCACGCTGCAGGCAGCCTTCAAGAATATAGGGAATCATGAAGTAGCCAAAAACAGGCAGATTCCACACAAGAGTGTCTCTCTTAGTGATTGCCAACGACCTTTGGGTTGATATTTTAACAGGTGAGTTACACTGAATATGTCGTTACTAACACAACGGTGCTAGCAACGACATTTTTTTTTTTTTCGTACAAAATTGTGAGAGAGGTCTTCAAAAGGCCCGGGCTTCACAATATCTGCTCTCATCTCTTTTCAGCTTTGTAAAGCTTAAGAAATCCAGAAAGGAAAAAATAGGAATTTCCCAAATTGTACGATAAGGTGCAATCGTTGCCAACGGTGATTCTACAAAGAGTTTAATCGCGGGCATGAATATTTAAAGTAGCCCAAATAAGCCTGTGATCTGTTTTCATTGCATTTGCAAAGATCTCCTGAAGGATGTATTCACTGCTGTCGTTATGATTCATGAGTGACGTTTCCATATGTTGACCAGAAGCCAATTGAAACCATTTTGAATACAGGGCTGCGACAACACACCATGTTGACATCATCGTCTGTAGCTGCACTCTCAGTATCTATGGTTCGACAGTTTGGGGAAGAAACTAGTCTCATATGTACTGTAAACCAGTTTCTTCATTTGTTTCTATCTTTTTGATGCAGATCCTGGAGCTGGTTAAAGGGATGCACTTTCAGCTGGCGTGCCAGAAGTACTTTGACCTGACACACAATGTAAGTGCAGATTTAATTTGAAGCAGGGTTTAACTGGGGCTAACTTCGTCAGGGACGGTGGTTTGGTCCTCACTTCCCCTGCAGAAAGTCTCAGGAGAGACCCAGAACTGTCATCGCCTCCATCATCAGCTGGCTGTCATAGCCACTTACTGTTTATAGGTTTATTATAGCATTTAGATCTTTTTAGTCCCCCATGGACACTTGTTTAATTTAATCTGTTTTAGTTTGGATGCTTGAGTCATCATTCCTTTCAGTCACACTCAAGGTCCTCGTTTTAGAGAAGCAGGGACTGAAAAAGGAACCAAGGTCTTAAACTCAAAGCATATTTTGGACACTGAGTTTGGCACACGGTTTTCAGATGTTGGATCGTTTCACATCGTGTAAACTACTGCAATTGTTCTGACATTTTTACAAGTCCATGCGCAGTTTCAGAAATATCCACTTCAAAAACTGCAAACTGTCAAATATACTAAAATATGTTCTGTGCCTGGAGCGCAGCAGTATGCACAGTGACACCCACAGGTCACCAAAGCATTAAACAAGTTTATTCTTTAGGGGAGGTGGATGAATCATTAGATTAACTTGTATATGTTTATGTATAATATGTATGATATTTTAAATACAAGTTTATGTATGTTGTGTATTATATGTATTGATTAACAACCCTTTAGGCCCTATGCAGATACATTATAATATATGTCTAGGAAGTTGCCCTTAAAACACATCACAACTATTTTTAGAACATTATTTTCTTCAGGGAGAAACTGTGAAACGTCTCCTTACCAATCTTAATTTTTCAAATTCCATTTAAAAATATTTACCCACATGTAATGTTTGTGAAAACATAAATCACAATTGGACAATTGTTTTTTAAAATGGTGTAACTGTCGCAGGAGGAGCATTTGAAAGAGCTTGAACGTGTTAATTGATTCACAAGTTTTTACTCCTCATGAGTGATTTAGACATTTTATTGCCTAAAAGGGTATTTCATCTTTTCACTGAATTAGAACGCTAATTTGGCCATGAGAGCCTGCTGTCCTCATAATTGTTAATAAATTAGCAAAACCATTCCACGTCGTCCCCAATGAAGCAGATGTTACATGACCATCTCATAAAAGATGACATAACATTGAATCAATCGATCTGCCTCCAGCCTGCCTCTTCTGTGAACACTAAGACTGCTGTTCTTATTTCCTCTCGTCCTTCCTCTCCTTTTGCAGATTGAGGACGCCAATTTCTCGCTC
Source organism: Taurulus bubalis (assembly GCF_910589615.1). Classification (NCBI taxonomy): domain Eukaryota; kingdom Metazoa; phylum Chordata; class Actinopteri; order Perciformes; family Cottidae; genus Taurulus; species Taurulus bubalis. The sequence goes on from NC_136602.1 coordinate 14,808,298, forward strand.
AATCACCCCAACCAGTACTTCATAGAGAGCCAGAAAGTTTTGGGAGGAGGCAAGGACATAAAGCGAGAGGCGGACACTCCACAGAGGTCGCAGGAAAGTTCGGCCACCAGTGGCACCAGTGCAACCAGTGCAACTGGAGAGTCGGCAGCAAACGCCTCCCAGGGTTTGGCTGAGATGACGGAGGAACTGGACTCTTTCTTTCAAGATGCCTGATTCTTTTTTTTTTTATATGAGGACTGGGGGTTAGGGTTGGTACTAAATATAACTTTAGCTAAATCTTTAGAACCCAATGTACATGACATGTTAAGAATTAAAGTTGCATATCACTCATTGTCATTTCTCCATCATTTGTTGCCAGACTTTAAATTGACCTCGACCTAATTCAAACTTCACTGTCAGAGCAAAGCAGAGTTTTCGCTCATAATATTTTCCGTTATGCTGCTGACGCAGCGTCATTCATTCTTCGGTTTAAGCAGACTGTTAAAAGTTGTCTCTGTTCGTCCTTTTTTCTTACCACACTAGTGAACTCCAATGGCTTATATCCAAACTCAGTGCACAGTGTTTTTGGCAAGGATGTGGTTGTCGGGGGGTGATGACTAGAACATTACCCAGCTGTCTCAGAAACAATGACATTGTATTTGCTGGCAGGAGGATGGATGAATTGTGGCAGGAGGATGGAAGAAAATAAACTCTTTCCACAGTTGTATAATGGCGCATTGGAATGTTGCCTCGTCGTGCACATTGCAGTTTATTCAAAGCATACATGGTGATGAGATATTTCCTCTGTCTGCAATAATTTGTGAAAAATGTTGGCTGATAGTCAGGAGCTACTAGTGTGGCAACACCGGCTGCTCTAATCTTTGCGCTTTCTGAGGTACAGTTGTGCACTTGTGTCTCCACTCTTACTATATATATGTATATATGTATTTTTAACTTTAGATCCAATTAGAGGTGCAGAACAGGCAGCCTGGAATTACATGAATACAAATGTATTTTCCAGTAGACCAAGGGAAATATTTATTTCATGAATGAATGAAAACCTCCTGTAATTTAATGATTGTGAATTTTAAATCCAATTTTTATCTCCATGAGGGTGCTGAATGTACAAGAAATCTATAAAAATCACAGCACTTATGAACATTTGTTCTGCAGGCTTTCCCCGTTTGGAGACTTTGTGACACTCGCACCACGGTTTATCACTGTCTTGTAACGTCGGAGCACAAAACACACGGCCTGCACCAGAGCTGCGCATAGCTGGAATTAAATTAGGTCTTAAAATCCAGGCTCGGCGCTTGACACAAAGAGGATTTATCCAGTTTAATAAGGCAACTGGATAACAGTGTGCAGCCCGGCTGCTGTCAGCGAGGCACCCTTGATGTTTAATATTTGGTTGTGCACGACTACATTTGACAAAGCTGCCGCTTCTTAGATTGTGGGCAGGCAGTTGACTAGGACAGCGTTTATCTCCTCTGAATGGATTTACAATCATTAGTCATCAACTTGCTTACTTTCGGAGTGTGACTTGTTTTTTTCCAGTGCTCATTACATGGGCGAGAGGTGTTCTGGGGATGATGCGTTATCCGAAAGGCCAAGGAATGTAATCCAAGACCCAACTGCGTCATTTGTTCTCCTATGGAAGCTGACATACAGGGAGCATCTGTATGCAGAGATGAGCCCGGGAGCTGGAGTGAACCTCTGTGAATGTGTTGCAATCTGGAGATGATAAATCCTGCAAACATGCCATCCTCAAGTTAATTTGCATAACATCCATACATGAGTAATATCAATTCAAATACAAAACAAAGAAAGCAAAACTTTACAGTGTGAATTTGAGATAGCTGCGCCCACTTGTGCATTAACACACACAAGCTTACAGACATTTTAATCTACTTGTTAAAATGAAAAATATACTTTGCTGAGACCTTGCACCACTACTGTATTTTCAATAGCACAGGGCTCAGGCCAACGCCTTTAGGATGCGTGCAGTACGATTCCTCCTCAAGATGGAGACATGACATGTTGAGGTGAGGCTGTTGGAAGCTGGAGGAAGGCAGACTGTAAATACTCCTCCATGCAAATGAATACGTGCAGCTGGAAAAACGACCCAGACACTGGAGGAGCCTTTAGGACCGTTGATATTCCCTTCAACACAACTTTTGAGAACAAAACAGCAAAATGAAGAAGACATGATTTATGGTTAATACAAGTTTTTGTCCTTGAGTGTGTTGTGGACACTTGGTTGCTCATTTAGCGCATGTTAGCTACTTGCTTGGTGTTTGTTTGCACCGCTCCGGTTTAAATGAGCAACTTATAGCTTTACTCTGACTAGTTTGTTTTTTTGTAAAATGTCCTCCATATGATTGTTATTTTCAGGCAGCAAATGATTTAGCATGCTAGCACTTAGGTAAGCTACCATTAGCACCAAATGACATTATCCCATTGAGACCTAAGTCTCCGCTCTGCCTTCCTAGTTGCTGCAAAAACCTTTCAGACTTCTGTTTCCTTCTTTAGGCAACTTTAGTCTATAGAATAAAATATGCAGGTCTTTGTTGGAGAAAGAGTGAGCTTTTCAGCTGCACGGCCCCACCAAAGGGCGCTTTTGTAAAGAATAAACCCTATTTTAAGGGCACTTCAGCCATTATTGAAAGCAAACATTTGGATTGCATGTACAATGTTTACAAGGATGAGGTTGCTCAACAGACAAATGCACCTTCCGTTGCTGGTCATGAGTGAGTCAGCTATTGGATGTTGAGAGTTCTTTACCATTGTCCTTCGGTGGTCCTATACTGTATGTTGGTTTATATCGAGTAAGATGTGTCGTTAGATCTTCATTTTGTGATTTTTAGACATTGTTTGGCTGGAATTTTGTCATCTCTGCTGATGGTGATACACGGGTCACATCAATCTCAGTGTCTCCCCTTTCTCACTCGCGCTGAGTTGTGAGGGTATGGTTCAATGGGATATATCTGTGGTATGTTTGGACTCATCATTACATTTTCTTGTGTGAATATTGTGTCCCCTCAAAACTTGTAATACCAAAATCGCCACTCTTTGCCAGTAGTATCGAGCACTCCCCATTGACCCCATTGTACATTTCTATTCAGGATGTTTCTTTCTCTTGTCGTAATATATTTCCCCCCAGAGGACCACAGTTTGATTTGTTATTCAGTATGCCTCACCAGAAGCAGCTCTGGTTAATTTGGGGATTTGTGCGTATTTTATTTTCTGTTTATATTTAAGGATTAGATAACATCCTATAACGCTTCCTTGTACATCTCGCCCTTCGGCTTCATACAAACGAGAGCAATTTATTTGATAAATGTCTCATTCCTCATTTCGGATCTCATAAAAGGTTGTGCAGTCATGATGGAGTATTAACTATTCAGTGGGAGGAAGAGCAGATTATTTTGGGTCTTTAGTGGATTCTTGTCAAATTAGCTGCACTGCAGTCAAACTTTATCCTCACTCTGTGCCACACTTCTGGGAAATATTTTCTTTTCAAGGTACTAAAAGGTTTGAGTCGATCTGCAGCAAAGCCTAATGGAGGTTAAATTAGTCACAACATGTGGAAGTAACACTGGCTTGATGTTTCTTCCTTGCGTTTTGAGAAATAAGCGTAAAAGTGAAAACAACCGAAACACTGACCAACCTTAAACAACTATCCAGAATGAAAATGTTCACTACAACTCTTTTTTTTTTTATTTTATTTTTTTTTATTTAGACTCACTGTCAAAAGCATGCGTATTTAAAGATAATGGCAAAAGGGGGTGACATTTAGATCCTTTATTCTCCAGATTCCCACAGATGTCCTCCATGAGTCCCATTGGGACGTATTAAACACACAGTGCTCGGGTGTTTACTCTGCTGCCAAAGAAAGCAGGGCAAAAACTATTTACCGTGAAAAACATTGCTCATATCTGCTAACAACAGCCTGGGGATTCTGTTTGGAATAGTTATGTTAAATTAAAAGTTGGCTGTGTCTGATGCAGTACATGACCAATCAGATAAGTATTTCTCACTTTTACAATTATAGTTTTCTGAGCTCTCGTATGACTCAATTTATTTTTCAACTCAGAAATTTCTATCAAGGCAGATTACTTTGCAAAGGTTAAGCTGAAAGTGGTGTGATGATATTGTGGCAAGTTGCAAGACTTAATATAATCTTCATCATCAAAGTATATTTTCTCTTTGTTTCCACGATTAAGAACCTTGTTTGCCGTTTATATGTAGTTTCCTCTTTATAATTACATTCAACCAAAGCGACATGATGGCATTTTGTCACGGACATCTGAAATCCATGACTGAAAAGCTTGTAGATGCATTAAGGAAGTGAACATGGGTATTCACAGTATTCAAGTTGGTGACTTACTTTCTTTCATTCATTATCCGACTAATACTTGTTGTCTAAATGCATAGCTTGTTGTGTATAAAATTAACCAAATGAAAAGTCATGCGCAAACACAAAAGACAGTCTTCTATTTTACTATCAGTTTTGTGACGTGGAGGGAAACAGATACAAACAGAAGGTGCAAACCTCCACATGTGGCTGGGAATTTATTTATTTGTTGTTGTTGCTATTGATGCATATTTGGTCTGAAAAATAAATTGAGCTGTAAAGACTCACTACAAATAGGCTGAGCCCCCGTGTCCTTCCTAAAAGGGGACTACACCGTATGTGGAGGATGCACCTGTTGACATCATTCCATTGGTCTAAATCTGGAGACCCGTGAGTGTCCATTACTGTCTCCTGATAGCGTTTGGTATTGATTGTAACATCAGATGGAAGCATCAGTTACACTCCCATCAGCATTTTGGTCTGATTCATGTGAAACCTGGCAGTGTGACGTTGGTCTCTTCAGGATGAAAATTAAAATGATCTGTGTTGTCAGACGTTTATCAAAAAGTGCTCTCCAAACACAAGATGACAACCCGAGATGTGACAACCCTGTTGATTGTAAAATTGGAGGCGAACCTCCTGCAGCTGTATGTAAACTCCTCATTATTCCCACGGGCGATGTCTCATTAACCTGACAGATGTGTGAGCCGCTGCTCATGTGATTAACTTTGCTCACAAACTGTACACTCTTTCTAAGCTTCACCCGCAGCCATGCTGTTGCTCCGTGTTAGACTCCATGTTGGACAAAAACTGTGGAAGAGGAGAATTAGTTGCTAAAAAACAAGCCTGCTTTGCTTTGATCACTGCGTAACTAACATGCAAGTTGATTTTTTTTTCACCCTTCTTCACGTTGTTGTGCTTAGTAAACACTGACCATCTCTTTGATCCCCTATATTTTGCCTGACAGAGAAGGGAGCTTATGTTTTAATCTTACTTTCTGCAGTTATTTTTCCCGAGATATTTTAGCTTTGATGACAAAATTTAATGAGATCACACTGTTTTTATATCCACATTTGACTTGGTCCTTGAGACCCCTACTGTAGCAGGAGCTTAGTACCACAGAAGTGGCCCATGAGTACTTTGCCAAGCGTTTATATAATAATAGATTTCATTTTTAAACGCACTTTTCTTTCAAAAGAAACTCAGGGTGCCACAGAGCCAATATATAGTAAAACAAATAAAAACATAGTTACAGCAACCCCTAATTTTAAAAAAAAAGCTGACAATGAATCAACACAAGGTAAAAAATGCCTTCCTGAATAAAAAGGTTTTTAGGCCAGTCTTAAAAGAGTTCAGTGTCTGAGTTGCCCTTAGGTGGTCAGGGAGACTGTTCCAGAGGCTTGGCGCTGCTGAACAAAATGCCCGGTCGCCCATGGTGCGGAGCTTGGTGTTGGACACCCGGAGGAGCGAGCGGTTTGTAGATCTGTGGCTGGAGGTTTGGGGAGTAATGAGTTATTGTAGCTAGGGAGGTGCATGTCCATTTATGCATTTATGGATGAGTAGTAGGACTTTATAGTCAATCCGGAATGAGACAGGGTTTGAGACAAATTAAGCTAACCGGCTAATGGCTGTGTATATATATATATATATATATATATATATATATATATATATATATATATATATATACTTATATATATATATATATATATACTTATATATATATATACTTATATATATATATACTTATATATATATATATATATATATACTTATATATATATATATATATATATATACTATATATATATATATATATATATATATATATATATATATATATATATATATATATGTGTATATATATATATATATAAGTGTATATACTCATATATCACTGAGTAACAGACTAGAATTTGGATGCAACGTTGACGTTGAACGGCTGCTCTCCAGAAAGACTCTTCTCACTTCCTCTCACTACCAGTTAAGTGGATTCAGTCACACATATTAAAAACAAATGTGCATCAGAGTGTGACACTTCAAAGGGGAAGTAGAAAGCCAACCCCCTTGTTAATGGAGGGAATTGTGGAAGCAGGGACTGTGGGATGTTGGGGGGACATAATAGCCCTGACAATCAACTAGATGAGTGCCCGTCCTTTTTCCCTGCAGGGAGTGTCAGAGGAGACGGAGCGCTAGAGCTTGTAGACGCTTCATGAGTTGACACGGAGTTAGGTCGGTGTCAGCTCTGTACAGACGGGAGATAAGAGTCGGAAAGATGGGAGTGTTGAGGAACCCGAGTTAAGAGCAATCCCCTGGATTCCTCTCTGACGTTGATAGATTAATGAGCCTGAGCTCACAGCAGTCCACCAGATTGCCCCCTTGAGATTGATGGAGATAAAAGTCCCCCCCCCCCCCCCCCCCCATCTTATTTTCAACGTTGACACCCTCCCTAAAGAGGTACATCTTGGTAAGTTCTAGATAAAAGGCTGTGACAGACAGTGCATTGTGTCTCACACCATCCATTCCGATTTAAAGCCAAAATAAGATAAATAACATACCTGATATCTTCTTTTATTAGAGCTTATAAGTTGCTATTACTACAACCAGAGCGTGAAGCTGCTTCAATTTCATATCATATTCAAACTGTTTTCGGGCAAGTTCTGCCAAATGCAATAACAAAGGAATGTAACACTAGCTTGTAGGCATGAACATGAGACAGGCTGGCAAAAAGAATATCGTGAAATTAAATGTCAATCTTTAAATGCATTATTCCAAAGTTCTCTGCTTTTGTGCCTTTGAAAATCACTGGATTTTGAGTAGGAACCTTTCTTTGGGCACTTCAAGTTGACACTAATTATTTTCTCCATTAAATCACACCTGTTATGGAACATTTATTAAAAAGAAATATCATTTTTAAAAGGATCCAGGGAGGGTGGGGGGAGAAGAGGGAGCTCACCTCTCTCACAGCTGCATTGGTTAATCTCTTTCTTGTGGTTCATAGCTTCAGCACCCTTGGGGAGCTGAGGGGAGTTTCCACTACTGACATGCATTTTTCATCTTCACAGGGTCTCCAGCAGCACTCACTGTAGAGAACTGCAGTTTTACCAAGCCCCATAATTGTCTGTAGTTTGATGTCTTTGCTGTGCTAGGCCGCACACGTGTGCACATTTGAGCCAGGAACTTCAGAGTGAGCTGCAAAGAGACCTTTTTTTCCCCCCTTAGATTTACATCAGTGTGACCCCACTGCATAATGTCAACACCTCACAGAGCTTCCAAGGTATACACACTGACTGATGACTCATTATTTTTTGTAATTGTGTTTCATTTCGGGCTGCCCTCGAGCAACCCAATCTATTTTGGCCTCAGTGTTTATATGGAAGAGGAAAATGTGTAAAAGACAATCAAACCAAGAGACCTGCAAAAGTTCCATTTGAAAATAATAATATAGTAACTACATTTACATGAAAACATATTTCCTTTTAAAGGCCTATTAACATGTTCTACCCATTCACACAGCAGGTCAGAGACTCTTTTTCCTTTGCCTTTTATTCAATCCTGAACATTATGCAGACTACTTTGACTTTAGACAAAGCGCTAATACGGCCCCATGACCCGGTGAGTTCAATGTACGCTAGTAATCAACGGCTCACTGCAGCAACCCTTTGAGTATTTCACCAAAGAAACTAAGAAGCAGTGATTATTCAGTCGCTAAGTCAGCCTTGTAAAAAAAAAAAAAAAACATCACGGTTTGATTTATTTTCTCAACTGATTGGAGATTAAAGAAAACATATAAAGCTTTGATTCTCTTTACACTATACATTATTATTTTAAATAATAAACTATAAGTATTATTTATTGTCTTCATAGGTAAAAGCATTGCTTATGAATTATGTCTAAAGCAACGGATAGTGCCGTGGACCTGCATGTGCAATATGTGAAGTGTAAAGTGTATGTTAGCATCCTCTTGTACTCACACATTCAATGTGGCAGAGTTGACACATTAACTCTCTTTTTGAAAATAGCTGAAGCGGCCGATGATTATCCGGCATGCTGCATTTTGGGCTGTCGTATGTTAGAGTGCCCGTTAGTTGCTGACTGTCAGTCATTGTGAAAAACATTGAGTGTCCATTGCTGGGATGTGACAAGTCTGAGTAGTTTCTCTTGTTCTGCTGTAAAGAGTTCCCTATAGAAAGTGCAGGCTCCTGTCATATACTCCCCATTAAAGTACCTACCCAGGGACAAAAAGACTCAAACATGACCTTGGCTGACAATCAACAGCTGAATCAATATCCCGCTGTTTTCCGAGTGGGCTAGACAGATCATCTTGCCCTCTGAGCAATAGTTGCCGTTGGTCTTTTTGTCATCCAGATCGAAATTCAACAACTATAGAAAGAAATACAATCTAGGCAAAACAAAACGGCTTCATTGGGGACATCCGTGACTCTCAATCTTGACAGCTACATCACAGTCTCACCCGTCGGAGGCATTTATCCGACAAAGCGTCTTACACTGGAGGGGGCACGCACAGCAGGAAAAAGCTGAAAAACAGAAAAATATAGTTTGTAAGCTGATTGGATTCCATGGTTGGACAAGCTCACCGGAAATAATAACACACATTTGATTTACATTGTTAAACAGTATGAAATAAGATAATTTGGTTGTACGCTGAGGCTATAACGAGCGATAATGAATGAGGTTGAAAAGCATACAGAATGTGAGACGATCCACGTAACATGGAACAACTGCTGGGTGCTAATTTTCACTCTTGGCATGGTGCATAGTTGTTAATAAAGTATTGACAATTTAAAAACAATATGCAGATACAATTAAATAATTACAGATGTCACATTTTTACCTATAAGTTTGCAGTTTTAGGATTTTAAACCAGGGCTTTTGGGTTCAATCGAGTAGTTTAGAAATATATGAAGCTTCCTCTCTCGACATGTCATAGATGTTCAAAACAAGTGCTGTTTTATGTTGTGCCAAATTAAACTACTTCAAATAGTCAAGTGGTAATGAATCACACGCTGTTCAGATGAAGGTCTTTTGATGACACTTTTTCAGTTAAATATAGAGAATCAATGAAACTAATAATTTATTTAAGTATACTGAGAGGGATTTTGTTTTAATCTATTTTAGAGACATAATTGACACGTTATGGACAGCATCACAGACATTGCCTTTGGTATTGGGTGAGTGCACATAAACAAACTATATATAGCACTATATCACACTAACTCCTGGTATTACATATACATTTATGTCTGATCCTGTTTAGATTTAGTGGAAAATATGCATAAGCAATGGATTGAATGGCAACCACCTTATCCTGTTTACTTCTGTCTGTCTGTTGTGGTCTTCAGTTGCCAAGAAAATATTGTGTTTATTTTTAAATGTAACGTAATCTGAATATGGAGATGTATTTAGCAGCTTGTATCTGCATTATGCATAGAAACACTCAATGGGAAGAGACTCAGACTCAGCCATTATGCAGAGAGAATCGGTTTACATTTCCTTGAGAGAGACTCATGGAAACTCACACCTTGTGCCCAAATGGTTATGATAATAGTTATACATTTCGGGTGGAATATTGTACTTCTTGGGGGACATTTCCTTTTAAAATAGGCGGTGTCATCTTGTTCCAAATGTTCCAGAGAAAGCTGCTTCCTGCGAAACGTCACGAACCAAAACAAACCTTGAGTGTCAAACCAGCTCTATTTTTGTGAAGATGTTTTGTGTACTAGACATCATCAGTAGAAAACAATTAGTCCAGTTCACTCGCCGCTTAGTTTATCCACATGCACAGAGCAACTAAACATGTCAAAACTCACCAAAAATAGCTCTGACGAGCTGGAGGAGGCCGGCTTTTGTGCATGAAGATCCGATACAGTGGAGTAATCTGTCGACGGTAGCATTGGACTTTTACCAAACTGCAGCTCAAGCTATACGTCCTCACCTTCTTTCACCTGGCTCAGATCCCAGCCTGCTGTCGCAAGGGGAACAACATGAGAATCATCAAAACAAGTCAAGGACTCTGACTCTGCACAACGTCACATCACAAGCGCTGCGCCGATGAAGAGGCCCTTTTAGATGCGGGTGATTATAAACCCTCATTTCCTATTCTGGCTCATCAAGCAGCTGTCTAAACAGAGCTGAGTTTGCTCAGGTACCCGTCCCTGGCTCGGGGAAAGGCTGTGTGTTCGAGTTATAACCATGCACTGTTTTGCATGATTGAACATTTCTGGGGACTCGGCTAGATCCTGACCCACTTTTGGTGTCTTTGTGTTTCAAATATTTAGATCAAGTGTTATTGGGGAAGAGAAACGCCACACTGTCTGACAGGCTGTGTGGAGGGGATGTCATGGAGCGAATTAATTAAACAAATGCCAGAATCAGGGGTGGATGTTTGATGAAAGGAGTCTTCCCCTTTCCACCCAAAAAAAGAGAAACAATGCGTGAGCTTCCGCATCAAATCTGACTCGTTGGCCCCGCAACAGTTGCGAGAGGCTGAGATTGATTTATTGTTTTCCATGTCAAATATGAACAAACACATTTGGAAAGAAGACATTCATGAACATTTATTTGAACACTATACCCTTGTATTGCTTCTATCAAAAGTGTTAATCACCATGAACCACAGAGATGCAGTCGGCACCATTCATTACGGCTCCCACTCACAAAATGCATGTGAGCTGAGTCCGGCTGCGGCTCTGACGGGTCGGGCTCGTAAAGTAGCTGTGACAGTCGGCCAGAACGCCAGCAGTGGGCTCGACTTGCTTAATGAACTAACATGTTCACGTTGGCAGCGCTAAGTGAAGCATTTATTAGTGAGCTAGGAACAGACACAGGGTGCACTCAGGTTGGTAATGACAGCAGCCGCCAGTTGAGAACACGACTAAAACAAGTCTTGTTGAGATTTTCCTCTGGAAGATATTGCCGACGTTAAGTGATTTTACTTGAGGCCATAACATCGTCCAACATGCAAACTATGGTTATGATTAAACTGAACAGAAGTGACAATAAGCTAAAAACACATTTCTGACATCTCCGTGAGGACAGCATGCACTGTCACCTGGTGTAGATTCTGGATGAAACGGAAGTTTGCTAACCTGAAGACATTTTTATGTCGAAAAATGTAACACATAGATTCTTAAGCACACAAGTAATAAATGTTATTGTCTACCAGGAATGTTTGAATCATTAATTCATCCTGACCGTGCTAACCTTAGCTTGGTTAAATGGCGTCTGATCTACTACAATATTTAAATGATTTTCTTGAATGCCAAGTCTCTTCAATTTCTGTGCTTCCATTTCACGAGAGTTAATGGGAATTCATGCTGCATCCTTTTTTCGGTAGTGATATATTACAGCTCATAAACTAAAAATGCAGTGAATTTATGTTAATCTTTATTTTATTTTTCCTTAGTTTTTTTAACCAGGCAATATTGTTTCAGATTAGTTTTCGTCTTTCTGAATAATTTTGCATTTAGTTTCAGACAATATATTTCACTGCTTATTTTTCGTGCTGGTTACGATAATAGCCCCGCCTCGCAGTAGCTTCCTATTTAACGGTCAGATAGAGAGCGGTATCAATCTGCTCATCTAACTCTTATAGCAAGAAAGCAAATCAGTCAAAAATGTCAAACTATTCATTTCAGTCTGTATAATAATCTGTAGAACTATTCATCTGTGTGAATTGATTCTGAGGATGTGTGACAAATGACAGTCTGTCCTTGGTGTGCAGTAGTTTGTGTATGCAGCGAGCCTTTGAGACCCTGACATTTTGGCAAATGCAGTACAGTAATTCCCTTGGACCCATTGGCTGTCTCTTTATGAATCCCCAAGTTCTAATCTGTCAACACGCGCCTGACATCCAGGGTGGCGTTCTGTGTGTAGATGCAGCTTTCAGCCAGAGACAATCAGCTCGTCCTTATGAACGAGATGGGAGAAGATGGACCTCCTCACTCTCACCTCAACCTTTTCAAATGAGCTTTTATCGTCTCGTTAAGAACAAATAGGTGCAATTATTTGAGAAAATAAGGCACGAAGCATTAGAGTTAGCAGCTATCATTTATTTGTTCAGGCAGCGTGTTGCATATATTATCTCTCTCCGTCTCTTTGTCTCTCTCTCACTTTATTGAATTTGTTTCAATAAGCTAAAATCTTACACACTTTGCCTGTCTGTATAGTAGTGCATTACTTAATTCCCCTGTATTTCTCATGTACAATTACAGATAAAATACCTCCACTGAAACTCTGTCGTGAACAAAGTATTTACACATTATTCTAACAATTCACATTAGAAAAAGATCAATATTCTTTCCAGTAACAAAAGTACTTTTTGCCCTTTCTAAAGCGTAAGTGCAGCACTGAAAGCCTTTGAGGTGTAAAGCTGGTACAGTGGTGAAGCTCCACTGAGGTCATGTGATCACACAGGTGCCTCATACGTGGTAGAGGGGCTGATGCTTTGTCTACATGTTGGGCATTGGCGTTTGAGGAAGAGCTGTAGCAGCTGTGGCTGCAGCACGTACGACCACAGTCCAACAGAATACCGCTACATGGCTGACTCAGGCGGATCCCACAGGTATTCTCTATGTGTTCCTCTGTGCCACCTTGAAAGGCCTCAGGGTCCTTTACTGGAGCGCGTGCTCACAGGGCTTCAGTCAGCAGTCTCTCAAATGCCATCCTGCTCCTCTCCCAGTGAACTCTTAGTTGTTGATCGTAGTAGTAGTAGTGTGGGCCGACCCGTGGGAGGACTGCTGTCCCTGCCAAAGCAGAGGCACAAGCCAGCGCCTTCCACCAAAGAGCCACAATCTCTTTCTCTCCTTGCAATGCGTCAAAATCCATAAGGCTCAAAAGTGCTGTGAGTCATTAGAATCATCAAGTCAGTCGCGCTGGTACGTGTTGTGGCCACTTTTAGTATTTCTTAGGTCCCCAGTTCCGCTTTAAGCTTCTCCCTGCTGAGGTATTGTCCTGTGATGCCCTCCACGCCATAATGAACCTGGTGGAACTTCTTGTGGGTCCCCATGTGCAGTCCGAAGGCCTGCAGAGGGCACAGGACTCTGAAGGCGGTCTCATTTGATCCAACTAACGCAAAAGGGCACTGCATTCACGCTGTCCGTGGTGTGTGTGCGTTCTCTCAATGTGAATTTCTGCAACACTCTGACAAATTAACATAAATCAACAATTAGAAACATTACTTTTATACAACATTTTACGTATTACATGTGATGAGATGAACAGCTGGTATATGTATTTGTGATAAACATTTGACTGCTTCTACATTGTCTTAATATTTTCATATGCACTACAGGGTAGCAGGACATGATCCGTCTCTTTTTCTCTCTCTCTCTCTCTCTCTCTCTCTCTCTCTCTCTCTCTATCTCTATCTCTATCTATCTCTCTCTCTCTCTCTCTCTCTCTCTCTGTAGACCGAGCTGACAGAGCCTGTCTTCTCTCGGCAGCCAGGTCTGTCTGTGTCGGCCAATCTCTATGGCCAGGCTGTGATCACTGAGTCTGTGCGCGTGTCAATGTCTTGCTCAGTGTTGGATCACTCACGACGGTCGGAAAGTTTGCCACTGCATATTGTCTGTTTAGAGCCAAATGGCATTGAAGTTTGTTTTGAGTTTTTGTGGTATACTTGTCTTTTTCTTAAAGGGACAGTAACTTTGAGTGGTTATACCCCTCGGCTCAGGGCCTCTGTGTCCAAGCATGTCGGAGAACTACAGGGGCCTGCAGGTAGGGGTAGGTGTCTTTAGGATTTTAGTACAACCTGGGGTATTGATAAAGTATTGACTTTTTACTTGCAAATATTGTTTTGAGAGAGAGAAAATGTTCTTCTTTTGGTGGACATGTAGTTTGATGCTCTAGTGTATATCCAGTCTGACTGTTGCTCAGGGCATAATGTTCACTGAGGACTTCTTTACAGTCGGCTGTTCGCTGCAGAATAATCTCCTCGGGCTGCTGCTGACACACATGCCTCGGTAATTGTTTAATCATATTAAAATGACTGTTAAATTACGACTGCAAAATTCAACATTTCCTTTAAAATACCATCAGGACCATGCTTAGCCTGTTGCTCCCTTTTCTTCTGTAGCTTTTCAGTGTTTCCCAATGTTGGGGACGAACCTCCGGATTGTCATGTAGTCTGTGGTTTTGATTTAATACACTTCTGAGTGTTTTTCTCTGTATCAAACCACTTTCCATTGACTGAATTTGTTTTAGCTGTGATGCAGAGACTTTTTCGGATTGGAGAAAATCTGCCACATTCTTAAATATGTTGATTGTATCCCGTACAGACTGATTCAGGCTATCAGTACTTTGGTGATGAATAAAGTGGTAAGAAAATGGTCTAATTGAGATTGCTGCCATTTGTCCATTCACAAGGTTGTTTACTGGGTTCTGGTACATGAGGATCTATTGCTGGCTGTATTTCTAATGGAGAGTGTAATTTGACTCTGATCAAATTGGGTTGTTAGGGACTGACTGAGAATGCTCTCCGACAGAAGGGGTCCACTAGGTCAGTAATGCTATAATCTAATGTGCTATTGCCAAGAAGAGAGATGTGTGTAATGACCAAGGGAGTCCTCTGGAAGCCGACCGTTAATGATGTACAGACCCAGTGATTGACAACGTTGTTCCTGTGGGGATGTGAGGGAGGGCAGAGAGATCTGGGCAGGTATACATTTGTCTCCCTACGGATTAATTACCAGGTCCAGGGAAAGCAGGGGACATAATGCCAGAACAGGTATAGAACCAGATTCTGATTGATTGGACGGGGGGATTGATTTTGAGCCGAATAGAAAATGCTTCTTTTTTTAATTAATTCTATACAGTTTCCCTTTAAATAAGCATTCCTCAAGAATCCCTGCCCTGGGTTACCTTTTTTAGTTTGGGGGATGGGAACACAATCTCTCTGGAGCTGAAGGGACAACCAGTGGAAATGTCTCCTCTACACTAGGTCGTCTGCAAATCAAACACATCTGCATCTCCTAACTCTTTTGTGGAGTATTGCGTCTTGCTTTTGAGGCCAAAAGCAAAGGCTCTCAGGCCCTGGCCCAATCCAACATATAATAACAAGTTATTTCAATTTAATTTAGCTTAAAACTAAAAAAGATGCATTCTCTGTTCAAATGAGATACATTCTTTTGTTGTACATTGTCAGCAGGCGTCCAACTCCGGTTTTGAAAAGTGAAGCTAATGCAAAATTGCCTTGAACCTGCATTCTTTCTACTAACCATCAGGGGGCGACTACCTCAGTCTATGAGAAAATGAGCTGTGATTGATTCCCTCAGTAAACATTGTGAACATGAGTGTATGGTCTCAATCGCTAGTTTCAAGTCTTCTGCAATACGGCATGATGTTCATTTTGTAAATGATGGTCCCATTCAGAGTGAAATTGACCATAATGTTTTAGCGTGTGGCTACCTTGTGATTGACAGGGTGATGAAAGGGGTGATGTCTTGACGACTATGTCCACTTCTTAGAAGCTCGTACATGTAATCACCTCCTCACCTGTGAGTCATTTGTCTTCACCGTCATGTTTTCTGTTCCGTCACCTCTCCTCTCATCTCTGTGTGCGACACATAAAAGTGAATACAAACAGAATATATCTTGCACAGGAAAAGATGCATAAGCAGAGTACTCACTAAATAGACTCTATAACGAGTGTTGTGGCTGCATAAACAATGTAGGCAAATGTGATAGACTTGGCAAAGCAACAAAAACAAACAGCTGCCAGTTGTTTTTATTGCGCCCGAGGCTGCAGACTAATGGACAAGAATCACCGTGGATCCATGTGTGGACTAATGGCAAAGAAATGTGAAAACAGCTGTAAAGTCTTTAAGCACCTTAGTCTCTATTCTTTGTGCAAAACAAGGAAAAATACAATGAGTAATGGATCTTTCTTTAATTTTTTTTTCATCCTTTTTGTAATCTGTATGTGAGAGATTTATCAGTGGCATTCACTTTAAGAAATGCATCAACATCCGTAGCAGGCTTTGGGATTTGGGCTCTTGGCTGGTGTCGAGCTGGCGGCGGTCTTGTTATGGAAATGGTCCTGAGAACGCTTCTGGCAAAGGCTGCATGAACATCACTGGCATACAAAGAGTTCCCAGCAACACTGTTCACTTCAAGCTCATAGGTTGGTTTATATATATATATATATATATATAAAAAAAAAATAATATTTACATTATTCAACTATTTAATCATCATCATTTTACTGCTGGCAGTTTCATAATATCTCCACTTCTAACGACACTGGATGACATTTGGATGGATTTTTGCACCGTTTTGCATTAAGTTGAAACCACAATTATTCATGTGACTTCAACAACCAATCGTTTCCAACTCAGGACCAAAGAATAATGTTTGCAGCTTTATAGTTGGATAATTTATGGAGAACGGCTTGAAATACGTACCGATCTACTTTCCTGACTGATGACATGTCTGATGGCTGAGTGCAACCTTCAGTCCTCTGGGAGCAGGTTCCTGTGCCTTCTGCTCTGGAGGGCAATGGAGGAGCTCTGGAGGCAATACAAGTAGAACATGCTATTTTGCAGAAAGGCAAAGGGAGTTGTGTTACAGTACTGCAGAGTTCCATTGTCTAATAATTGTAACTTCACAACAGCACAGTATGATTTCACCATCATTGTGGGAAGAAACTCAACCTACTACAAGGTATATACGTATATAGTTTAGTTTCCAATGTTCAGGCATCTGGCACATCATCATACAATAATGTTTAAAAAAGACTGTTGGACATGAGTGGGAGCTGCGATGCTTTTATCCCATTTTAAATGCTGTATTTGCCTTATAAAGTTTTGATGAAAGTTGATTCAGACAAAAGTACATTGTTCCTCCTGAATTTGCTCATTTAATAAAAGGATTTTGCAGAAAGTAATCTCTTTTGTTTTCCCAGCTCAGAATAACGACGTTGCACACACAGTTCCTCTTGAGCCACTCGAGACTGTGAAACTGTTGACTGACTCTTTGTTCTTGTTCTATTAACTACAGTAAAGTCGGCTGCAGCAAGAAAACAAAAGTCCTCAGCTCTACATGTGTAGTCATGTATCCATTCATTTTAATAATGCTATTATGATGAAAACAATTTCAGTTAAGTTGTTTAAAAATAAATTACTTGAGTTTTGAAAGTTGTGTTGCCCGTCTCAATCAATCCTATTAACAAGCCGTGCAGTCAGACAGCCCATTAGGAGTGATGAGAATTTGGTGGGTGTTTTGGTCAAATATATGTAATAAATGGGAAGCCGTGACGTATTGCAGAAGTGCATCTTCTAACACTGAAGCACCAATACAAACAACTATCGCTGCTGCGTCTTGCTCTTCTGTCGGCTTTGTTCATAAATCTTGTTCTGCATTAACAGCACAAGTGTGCAATTAAGGTGTTATGCCATGAATACATTTTCAAAAAGAATTGCACCTTTGGAAAAATGTCAGAAGAAGAGCATGAATTATGAATAGGCCAGCAGGTATCTGTCCATGGGGATTAAGTGAAGCTGAATTGGCACAGCTATGAAACGCATGTGAAAAATACGCACAAATAGGATGTATTGTAAAAACAGCATAAAGAAAAATAAGTGGTGCAGAATAAATAAAAAAACAGACACAATTTTTTGACAGAAAAGAGGGTAATAATAGTTAATAGGTACAGTAAATCAAATGTATATGTATTTAATGAGTTCTACAGTTTGGTTTTCTACAATATTTAATCTACCCAGCCACATTGCATACACACACCTCTCCTCAAGCCAGTCTCATGTAGTTACCACCAATCAGATGATTAATTACTTCTAATCACACTGCAATTTTAGTAAGATTTCTTATCCTTTATTCCTTTTGTTTCCAATTTTTTAATTGCATATTTGCACTTTATTGTGTTTTTAATGAGATGTCAGAGTTATAAAAACTGCGTACTGTAGCACTTGTAGTTGATGTAAATGAGCTTTAATGGTGGAATCATGAGAATGTGCAGCGAGGGGGAGAATATCTTTCAATCCTTTGTGCACACAGTGAGACACAAGGAAATAATGCTCTTAATCACACAACACCAATGGACAAGTTCAGTTGTCAAGGATGATTAAGTATTAAAAATAACTCTTCCTCGTTAACACTGGGAAATGAAATCAATCAAAGAGGCCTAATGAGCTAATCCTGCTGCTGTTCTGCGAGATATAACTTTTTAAATGCTAAAAGTAAATGATCTTAACCAAACTGACCACAAGTACTCTACAATGTGACCATGTGACAACATTGCTTGTGAATATTTCCACTCACCTGTTACATTCCTCTCTGCTTTGACCAAATCACACAAAAGTGTGATTCTTTAACTATAGAGAAAAACAAAACAATGTGATCAGGAATATGTCACTACTATGTGGCATCAACAATAAACAAGTACAGACTGACAGATTGCATGCAAAGTAATATGCAAATGATTCAATAGAACAGAACAGTCGTTGCACTCCGTCACTGTGAAAAAAGTAAACCAACTCAAGGGGTTATAAATAACATTTTATGAAGGTTTTTTAGCAAATTGCTGGAATTGATCTCTATCACTGAGGTGATGTTTAGTTTGCCGGACATTATTTTAGTGTCTTTTATTATTATTTAATTTATTACAGTTTAGCAGAATCCCTTTAGTTAGGGATATGAGTTTTTTTTATTTGGGGTTAAAAAGGGCAGGTTTACTTTTTTTTAAGTGGAAGTTAGCATTTGGCGATTTAAATGATTATTATTAGGATTATTATTAGGATTATTATTATTAGGGTTACCTGCTTAGTGTTTAGTCTTCCTTTCAGTCCCGTGATCTACACTCTTAATGAGAGTCAGGCTTCAGGTGTACTAATCACAAAAGAGAATTAAAATGGCTATAATGGACTTGATGTTTAAAGCACGGAAAGTTACAGGGCATATACAGCTTTTTCAGGTTGAATGACAGAAATGCAAAAAAGAAGTTAGCAAAAACATCGATGAGTCGCAGGTACACAGCACACTGAGTGCATACTATCAGAGGGTGAATACAAAGATCTACATCCTGTACGGCCCATTGTGCTCTTCACGAGCCAGCTGCAGACGCTGAGCGTATTGTTGGGATAATATAGGAGGACGTCTTACCTCTTTTAACTCCATATCATTCTCACAGTCAATCAGTGTCTGTTTAATGATGTCAAACTTCACAGAATGGATTAAGGAGAGAAATGTATTAGTTTCCAAATAAGAAAGTGATCAAAGAGTCAAGGACAATTGAGCAGGAATATAAATTATTTAACAAATTAGTCATTTGGGACAGGTTTCTGGGCTTTCTTTATGAAACGAGTTAGCTGTTACCTGAAAGCAGATGTTCATGTTAACAAACTGCAGAAGAAATACCAATTTATAGCTCCATAGCCTCCTATTTAGAGAGTCTTACACACTGTGTTGAGGTTTATGTTATTTTTATTAAATGCTTTATGTACAAATACAGATTACACACAGGACAAAGCACAAGTTAGAAATGACACACTGCACATTGCTGATTGCCTTTAAACCAAACAGAAGAATGTGTTTTACACGATAACGACCTCACATCTCATATCATTTAAAGTCACAGTACAACTTAGGCTAACTTTAGTCTGTGGTATCAACTCAGTTTTATCATGAAGTCATCAGAGGTTCATATAGCAATCACTTATGGGGAAACTTGAGGTTCAATTTAGATTTCTGAAAATTAAACATTTTTATGAGAAGAATTCAGGTTATTTAGTCACTTTGCATTCATGTCTTCATTTCTGGAAAAGGTTGGGTTTCCATCTGTTGTGTTCAGAGCAGTGTGTGGTTTTCATAATATTTATTTTTTTCAAATCCTGCAACAAATTAAAGCCACGACTGGAATCAAACAGGAAGTAAAACTTCTGCAAACCAACTCTGATCTGTAGGCGCTTCAAAAGATAAATTAACCACAAAACTGCTCTCTATTTATTTCCCCGAAGCCAAACAATGAACACATTTGTTGTCTTGAAAAAGCCGGCCTGTATCTCAAAAGGTTATATTTTCACTATACTGTATTAGTCTGTATAAGATCCACTTAAACCAGTCTGAGCCCACAGCCAGACCAATCCGTGAACTGTGGAGAAAGGTGATGAAGGTAGAAAAAAATCATTTTAAATTTGAAGTTATATTTGCTCTGCAGCTCTAGCTGGTTAAAGACCCATCCTGCCTGGTAGGTAATTTATGATGATCCACAATAAGCTGAGCTGGGTTTGTGTGCCGTTTTCTTTTAGGCTACTAAATAAGGAAAAATTGTCTATGTTTTGAATAACCATCAAAAAAGGTTCTTCCTACTTTCAGCTCTTGCAGGGGTGCAATCAAGGACTTTTGTCAAATTGCAGGGGCAACTAAATTGTGAAGAATTTGACTTTTGACCCTTGTTGTTGTCGGCCATGGGATGTCTCACAACGTCACGACAAACGTCAGAATCCTCTAAAATTTCTAATGTGACCTTCTCGAATGGCAAAACTATTGTACAGGTGTTGGCTATTAAACCTTGATAATATATGCAATGAATGGAAAGTAATTTGTCAACATCTGAGTCATAACTTAAAATAGACAATCTGCAGTTTATTGTCAAAAAATGAAGGAAATGGGATGGAAAGAGGTGGAATGAAGGACATTTAAACAGCCAATTCTAAAAACAATCTTCCTGTTCATGTATGAATATGGATGAATGTCTCTTTTCATTTCCTTTTTAAATTAAAGAAAGGACTGTCCTGAAAACTGTAATTAGTTAAGTTTCTGGATTTATGGGCTTTATGGGGATACTTTTTATTTCAATTTCTAAAGGAGACAAAAAAAAGCAGATGTTACCACATTTTATGAGGAATTAAAAAATAGATTTATAAAAAGTTTAAAATTGGAGGTCACATATCTGGAGCACCTTCAGTATCTACCATAGGGCTGTTTTCTGTAGCCCCCTCTTGTCAGCCGTAAAACTGGGGCTTTGAGGCTGGGACGGGTAGTCGCCCACTCCTCCTCTGCAAAGACAGTTAAACACACATTGTAGAAAGCTGCTGTATCAACCGTGCTGTCGCAAAGTCAAACTGGGAGCCGGGGTGTCGTATACTTTCCTCTCACCACCCATTTAACCAAAGACAAGAAAATTCAAGCGAGTAAATTCTATCCCAGGTGCTATAGAGGCTTCTCTCCACAGAAAATTAATTTCATAAGCACTTCGCCCTCTGTTGGACCCACACTGAGATCTGACTGTCAGCGGCTCCTTCCTTCGAGCCAAATTACATAAAGACGGCCACCTCTGCTCCATGGCACATTGCACCGCTCCCAAATAAGAAAGTGTTTATGGAGCAGAAAATCAAATCATTGCCCCCTTGGTTTTTGGTTTGGTCCGACCTCAACACCCTAGTGCACAATTCATTGTGCTGAAAATGAATGAGCCTGCAAACCCGCTGTGGCAACCAGCTTATCGCCGCTGTCATGTGACAACCTTGTAACTCCACTTTTGGTCATTTCTAAAACTCTTGCAATAGAAAGCTTCTAGTTTTGATTAACCATTTGAGTACATTTGTATACTATGTTGCTTATCTGACTGCAGTGTTGTGTGCACAGCAGAAGTTACTAAGCCAATAGTAGCAGCTTTTCTGGAGTAAGCCCCGTGAGGGCACATATCCAAAAGGCAAAACACTCCACCTTTACAACGGGCATCGGTTCGCCCCCTGAGCTTCCACTGGCACATTTACTGTTCGAGCCAAATGCAGCTTGTAGCCAGGAAGGTAGGAGGGGTGGTGCATGCAGGAGCGACCCCCAGGGTGACGATGATTTGAAGTGGGCTGGAACCACAAGGCGTTTACCTTTTGTTTCTCTGCTTCACAACATCTATTCAATATCAGTGCAGCAGCAGTCAGGATTGTGTGGCAGAGACTTATTTTCTCGTCAGGAATGAATTTAAATAAGGTCCAAGGATGTTTCTTAAAAAGTCTGCTTTTAAAATCATACATTGTGTCTACACATTTGACTAATTACATTTAACAAAAGAGTCAAACTACTGTCGCTTTTGTGAATTATTACTGGCTTAATGTTGGGTACAAGGATAGCACTGGAAATGTTTAGCAGACTAATTGCACAATGAATGGGTTGCAGATATTGCTCTCGTGGATATACTGATGCGAGTAGATGTTGTAACTAATGCTGGACAGTCATGATCAAATAACCAATTTATAATTTTCTTGATTATCTGACGAATTATTTGGTCTATAATGTCAGAAAATCATGAAAAATCACAATTTATTAAAGCACATGGTAACAAATTGCTTGTTTGTCTGACCAACAGTCCAAAACCCAAAGATGTTCAATTATCAATGTTAAAAAACTCATCAAATAACCAACTAATTGTTTAAGGTCTAACTGTGTGATAATGACGGTTTTCCTTTTGCTCTGTTAGAAGTAGACTCGTAGTTGGATCCATGTCCAACTCGCAAAAACTAAGTTCTGCTTCGTACAAAGTAAGAAGTACTTACCATAGTTGTTGTAGGATTCATCACTGGTTCCATGTGCATATTCATAATATTCTGAAATGCTAAACAGACAAAAACTGTAGCATCAGTAAAAATTATTTTTTCAGAAACAATTAAGACAAAATACTATGTATTTTGTATACATAAGGTTGCCATTATTCTATAGTTTCCTTATCATCTCCAAATACCGTCTTTAAAAACAGGTCACAAATCTATATTTTTAAATATAAATGAAGCCGAGTTATTTCCTAAAACAGCTTCGGCACCTTTTGAGCAAACATTCTTTAAACGGCTGTACATTTGTTGCGGACTATTTTCCGCTTTAGATAAATAGACATTTGGTGCTTCAGTGACTATTTACAGCAGCAGGACGGTGTAAGTGGGATTAACTACAGTGCGCATGTTGCTCACTGATGTGTTTTAATAGTTTCTGGACGACAGTGGAGCTCAATGGTGCAGAGGACTAAGATATATCACGTTTTAGATCAACATATGATATGTGTTAGTTGGAACAATTCATTGCACAATAAGAAACATGAATATCACCAGGCGTATCCTTTTATCAAATTAAAGATACAAGGTGCTAATTCATGGTTCAGACTTAATGTTCTGTGTCAACAAAGTAAGTCAAGTGGAGGTCTTAATGTCTCATTAATGAACACATGTCAAGCTGAGATGTACAGCTGGTGACAGCGGACCTTTCACAGGCAGTATTGTAAGTAACCGTAGACAGATGGTGATTGGAAAAAAAAGTGCTTTGTTGTTTATCCTGTGTGTGTGTGTGTGTGTGTGTGTGTGTGTGTGTGTGTGTGTGTGTGTGTGTGTGTGTGTGTGTGTGTGTGTGTGTGTGTGTGTAAGTAAACATCACCTCTTTGACTGATTGCTGTAGTTATCCTCATAGGCTTCGTAACTCTCGTCATCATATTCCCCACCATACCCATCATCGAAGCCCTGTGAGAAAACACGCAGTTAGACATTAAAGTCTCCTCATCTCTATCCAGTCTAACTAGTTAGAGGTGAATATAAAAACAATCAATGCTTAGTTCCTCAGGCAAAGTCCATTACTTTATGTCCACAATAAAAGAGGAAACAGGGGGGAAAAAAATCATGTCCAACAGAGATTATTGATTAAAGCTTGCAGGAAAGCATCTCTCACTAGTGGAGCCTAATAGACACCTTCTGCGTCTTAAACCGCAATATGGATCCAAACTATTGATAAGTGAAGACTTGAGAAACAAGCACAAAAAGCCAGCGAGTAACTGCAGTCATGTTCAATAACAACACAAATAGCAAAACAGCATGCAGCAAATAGTCAACAACTTTCTAAATGTGTGTACAGTTGTATATGCTTTGCAGAATGTTTCTCCTCCTGTAAGTATTGGTTACCACATCTGTGCAGCTGTGAAACAGATACAACAGCTATACAGTGTATTACACTGTAAATCTGCATTATGTTTTGATGCTTTTAATGGTTTTATGTGAAGCACTTTGAATCGCCTTGTTGTTGAAATGTGCTATACAAATAAACTTGCCTTGCCTTGCCTTAGACTTGTTTCTATAGCTCTCATAAACACATATTACTGTTGCTCTCTCCCAAAACAGAAGAAATATCCTCTGTTATGTTTGATGAGGAAACTGAGACAGTATCAGTATTGTCAACTATTGTATTTAAGTAATGGCAATACGCTATCAATATGTAGTTGGTTTATGTTTACATTTTTTGTCAAACGGACAGAATGTCTGCAGTGTAAATCCCATTGCAAATGAAGCTCTAGCGTAAATTCAGACAAGAAGACAATCCCCTCACGCCAGGCTCGTAGGCCTCTCACTCATACTGTCCCTCACCGGCAGCACATTCCATACTGGATGCCCCGTCAGAAGTGTCAGAAGTGTAATAAGCAGCAGACTCCGTCAGCTGGTCAGCAGCTGGCGCGCCCAGCCAATAGCGCAGAGTCACGCCCTCTTCACTAGCCTATCAGCTTGCTGCCGTCTTCTTTTAAATGTACTCTATCCCCGCCTCTAGTGTCCTGCTGCTGTCTCATGCGACCCACCGCCTCCCCAGCACCATCCCTTCTCAGATTCAGCATCCCATCTGCATCTCCAGCAACTCCAGCAGAACCTCCAGCCACCACTTGGACTCCTCGGGGGGATCTACAGATTGCTGCCGGTCAGGGCAAACACAGCGCGATCTCAATCTCCTCGTGGAGTTCAAGCACCAAATAAACTCTGTGTAAACCAGAGGGCATCATCTGGCATAATAAAGATGAACTACTAATCACTCACGGTCTCTCCTGATTGAAATATCTGTGTTGAGGCTCAGACGGTTTTATCCGCCCCAGTAATCCAATTAATGAGTGTTCACATCTACAGCGGACTCAACCAAGTTTTTCAAGTAACCTGGTTTTGGAACAATTCAAGCAAACATTGATCCTTGTGGCATGTAAACGTCTCTCTCCTGAAGTTGCTGCTCCTTTTTATATATTTTCTTTAATCACTGGTGGACTTGATGGTGTCATTACCACTGGGGACAGGTTGGACAAGTTCCTCTCACTTTTCAAAATCCAATTTTGGTCCATGTCACTTTTACAGTTTCAGTTGATTTACTCCTAAAGTCTCTCTAAACAGAACAATATCCTTGGACTGTCCTGTTGCCAAAACCCAGATCAAGAGAGGAGTTGCAATGCTTTCCATGATGACTGTGCACTCTCTCAGCAATTAAGTTGTATGAGAGTGCTTTTGGGCGTTAATGCCCTGGCTGGAGTTTTTTTTAAACTAAAAACACAATTTATCCTACGTTTACTTATTTATAGTTCGTACACTCCTCAACATATTCTGGAATTGAACACAAATCAAAGAAAAGGCACTAAAGGACACACGTCCCGTATACAGTATAGTATTATTAATCATAAACTATTCATCATCAGACTTTCATAATAATTTATTATTTGCTAGATGTAGGTCAATAGATGAATATAAATGCCAGAAACGGCAAACACCTCTGACTTGATTCGGTCCGCACCACTTCTTAAACCGAACCAAAGTACTGTCTGAAGAAAGTACTCCTTATAAAATTCTGATAAATGGTTTATTCATGACAGCAGGGATAATCAATCTTAATGGACCAAAGGTGCTCGTAAACAGCTTAATCTGAATAACCCCTAAACTGGAGCAAAGCCAAAGTGTGTGCAGAACAGTGCACTATAACTATTGTCTGCTCTTGTAATTGTTGGATATTGTTCAATGAAAGATATTTACTGGAATTTGAAGTGCGTACCTTTCTTTTTCATCATAATCTAATCTCTTCAAATCCTTTCCAAGCTTGCTATTTCAAATCTAGCTCCACCATGATGCATTCAAGTGCTCACTTTCTTTTAGAGATCGAATATATTTAAAATCAGCAGAATGAAATTGGTTGAAACTGCAATGGAGCTGGATTATGGCAGATACCTGCCTGTAACAATAGAGTCGTAGCATTTAGCTTTTGGTGTGGCTACCTTTGGTAATGTTTATAACACCAGAGCAGACACATCAGTGTGAAGAACACAAAGGAAATTACATTCAAGGCACTTGTACACATTCTCACTCTCCTTTTGAGTAATGCTGGTTCCAACAGCTCTGGTTACTGTGTGGTTTTATTTGTGTGAACATGAATTTGACTAAATTAAAGTTAGGGATTATGTCAGGGATTAAGTTGTTCAGGGGATCCAATACTTTTCTTGCATGAGTCTTTCTCTACAAAGGAAGAGTCAAAAACCTGCATATCTCAGTAATTGACAAATCGCTCCACACTGGACCGTAAATGTAAAGCGATCGGTGGATTCATGTCAGTCAAATGAATTCTAAAAATAAACCTTCAGTCAAACCTTCAGAATTACAGGAATGAAAGGTAATGTAAAAACTCTGCGTGTGTGTGTGTGTGTGTGTGTGTGTGTGTGTGTCTGTATTAAGCCCACCATGAGAAAGGTATTAGTTTAGTTATGGTTTATTTTTTTTATTTTTTTATATTTTGAAACCTAAAAGCTTTTAGATCCAGGTGAGTCTAACTAGTGTAAAACTGGATTTCTGGTCATATAAATAATTGTGATGTAAGTCATTCCACCATTGAGGAGCCAGGACAGCAAACAGTCGTGACTTTGTTGAGTGTTTAGCTCGCAGTGACGGAGCTACAAGCCGATTGGCAGAAGCCGAGCGGAGCGAACGTGCTGGGGTGTACAGTTTTACCATGTCCTGGATGTAGCTTTTAAATACAAGCTATGACTATTTGCTGTTTTATTTACCGGTTAAATTATCAGTACAGATAAGCAATGTTAAGTAGAAGCAAAGCAGTGCAACACTTAATTCAGCGTCAAGTAAAAAACAAACATAACACAACGTTTATCATTCTCTGATTATTCTCTCTGCTGACCTCAGTATGAGTTTGACCCACAACATAGGCTGCGTTCAGAGACACCAAGGTGCTATGTGTAAATAGTCCGGCTCCTAATTAATGAGGCCTGATTCCTCGAGTTTGACTCATCTGTAAAAACAATTAACACCGGTCCGTTTTAACAAGGCAGAGGAAATAAATCAAATGTTAACATAAGGGTGGAGAGTGTTCACTCAGTGTAATTAGGACAGCGAGAACCTAGAGGCCCTTAGCACTGTACTTCATTATCAATTGACAACCTGTATGTCCCCTGACAGTGACTGATCTTCTTAGGGAGCTGCCGGTGAATGCCTCTCCATGCAGCAGAATAGGGAGGAAAATGAGATTTGCAGCCTTTTGTCTCAGTGAATAGATGCTGCTCTTCACTGCTTACCTGCAAATGCAATTAGTGTGAACCTTTTGTTGTCGGCTGAACGCATATGAGTTTACTTTTACATATGTTTTCTGTGTCGTGTTTAAATTTGAGAAATGGGCAGGTGTAATAATTGAGATCGATCTTTTTGCAAGAATAGTGAATTAAACAATGTGATATTTGTCGTATTGGCTCGACAAAAAAATAAACAAGTACTTCTCAATCTTCAGATGTTAGATATTGTGTTTCTTGGTGTGCTACTTCTACACACTGGGCTTCAGTCCCTGTTGGTACAAATGCCACCATTATGCATTCTACCGGAGTTTTTCTTCTGTTAAATAATCAAGTAGAAGTGTGTCACACATCTATTTTAATAAACAGAAGAGTTCTGCATGGACAATTTCCATAATTAATCTAACAAATGTGAACTCAGCAGTGTATCTGAACCCATTGTTATAAAGCAATTACAGCAGATGTGCATAAAGGTGGCCTGAGAAACCGCTCTCCTTTAAGATATATACAGAATCTCACGCATCTTTTATGTTCACGAAATAGATGATATGGGGAGAATTTTTCCCCTATTTCAAAAGGGTGTCCTTTTGCTTTTCCCACCATAGATAGATTAGATTTTTTTCTTCAAAGCCTCCCAAAGCTCTGTGTTTAATCACATTATGGCATTTCCCGCACTGCCTCGGTATGGTTGCAGGGCTGAGGTTTAAAAACCAAGCTATGCGTTTCAATTTTTACCAGCAATTTGTACAATTCATGGTCTGCTGTCAGGGACAGAATCCTGCATCACTCTCCAGATTTCGCTCTTCTATCATCTGCTCCGACATTAAAAGATAAGATTTGATCCAGATGGGATTTGATCTTTAACATTAAACTGAGGCCACGGTCCCAGTCTATACAAAATGCTATCAATCACATCTTTAATCTTTACTTTTGCACTTTTCTCACAGAGGAACGTATACTGATTACAGTGAAATGTCTCACTGTAGCTCAAAAGGGACCAGTATGCTCTCTGGGTTGCTTTCCCTTTCAGAAGTGTTTGCACATTAACAGTTGTATTGTGATATAGCGTTTACATTTATTTGATAGAGCACCACACTGTTGGGTTTCTGTCTCAAACACTCCCACACTGGTTTCTGGGCGAGATGTGTTAACTGCAGCTCTGGGAGAATGCATACTTTGAACGGGCGACTTGCTGAGGCAGCTCATGCAAATTGATGTATTTGTCTAATCAATGACATCGATTATGTCGACCGATTGACCCAGCCCTATCAAGCTCTAGGCACACAGGAATACGATAAATCAGGCTTTGGCTACACAGATTCTTTTTAGTCTTAACTTATTGTTTGTTTAGTTTTTTCAATGGGATTTGTTGACAACAACACAAAGATGAAATGCCTATAGTTTTATCCTTTTAACCACACTAAAAACGTTGATTCTTTCACAGTTTTGTGTCAAAAACAACATTGAGGAGTACACAGATGTTCATGAACTATAAAGCAACTACAATTATGACCTCACTGTTGTATTTCTCCGCCAACGAGTCATGTTTCAGCTGACATCCATATCGGTCCAAAATATCATCAATTCATTATTATATCCTTCTAAACATTTGTGGGAAATTGTCACAATTAGCATATATATTCTTGAGTTACGTGATTGTGAGGTCACGGTGACCTTTGACCACCCAATCGGTTCATCTTTTAGTTCAAGTGGACGTTTGTGCCAAATTTGAAGATATTCCTCCAAGGCATTCCTCAGATATCGCGCTCATGAGAATGGACCAGACCTGAGATCACAGTGACCTTGAACTTTTGACCATCAGCATCAGTTCATCCCTGAGTCCAGGCTGACATTTCTGCCAAATTTGAATATATGAAGAAGGCGTTCCAGAGATATGGGGTCACACTGTCTGTGACCTTTGACCTCCAAAATCTAATCAGTGTCTAAGCGGTGTCCTCCAGGCTATGGCTGGGCGATTATTCAAGATGATAATCTTTTGTCTTTCAATATAATCAAATTGTGATGAAATCACATATTGAGATATCGGGATATATAATTACGTTGTCTAAATTGATCACAACAAGCACATTAACTCAGCTTTCTCAGAAAAATAGAATTGATCAGAATTCTGCTTCAGGTGATACCACAGTGTACTCAGATCAACATATTGTCTTGTCTTGTTTGTGTGCATGCATGTAAACGTAAACAGTGTATAGCTGGAAATATATATTGATTAGTCTCTAAGAGTTATCTCTTATACACTATTTATTTATTTATTGAATGACCAGAAAACATGCTATATTGCTATCGAGATAGGAAAGACCTATATTGCCCCAAGACATTCCTGATCGTCATATTGTGTTTACGGGAATGGACCAGACAGACTGACAGACAATCAAAAAACATAAAGCCTCTGGCCACTGTCATGGAGGCATACCAATTATACATGATGACTACCAGCTTCCTCATTCTTTCCATTTAAGTTTTAAATCAATACCACCCTTGATTATGGATATTCTCACAGCATCACTTTTATGGAACAGACTGACAGTTTGAGAAAGTCCATCAATCAGTTACACTATTCCCAAACACACTACAGTGCTTTTGTCTTCTTCTTCCTACAGGCAAAGACACCATGTAGCAGCAAAGACACATCTATTGTACATTTGTTTCTCAAAGACAAATACAGGATGTAGCAACACAGGGAAATCTATTGCTGCTGATGTATTATTGTGTTTCAACAGATTGTACGGCATCTTGTAAGCTCAGTGATTGAAAAAGCAAACAAACTAGGACCTTTTGTATAAAGAGGTCGTGCTACATTCTGAAAACATTCCTGAAGGAAATTGTGTAATGTAGTAGGAAAAAAAAAGAAGCAAAGTGAGATATGAGGGAAGAAAATGTTCAGGACAAACTCATCTTTCCATAATCCCCTAGTCTCTGCGCTCCCACCCTTCTTTCCAACCTCCAATTACAAAGAGAAGAAATGCCTCGCTTTTTACTCCTCAGAAATATACAGGCTCTACATCAGAACTCAATTTGGTTTGGTAATGAGACTGCGCTTGTGCATTTCCCCATGCAGACAGCCCAATCTTCAATTGCCAGCACACATGGGGGCTTTGCTTAGCAGGAAGGCTCTGAGGAAATAGACTGGTAAAAGCGTTGCCTTTTTTCATTTGGATGAAACTTTGAGCTCACCGTGTGTCGTCTTTTCAAAATGACCTTGAGATATTTTCAAGATCTGAGGACAAGCATACCTTTAACTCAAACCTTGAGTATTTCTCTGTACGGATTCCAGCATTATTTCAAGTGAACAAAGACGTTATAGGCCATTGGTCAAGGTACTACCTACTCTCTTGTTGCATATAAATGGTGCTATTCAGCTATTCACAATGCAGAGCCAAATACTTTGTTTATGTGACACCACGTTTCAAGGTAACTTATAGTGTTACCTAACGCACAGGCTTTTGTGTGAAGTATATTTGATTTTTTTCGACTATAAAACTATAAAACCCCATTTACTTTCCTGCACTTTCCACTTTTCAGGCAGCCGTTTTATTTCACCACAGAGTGAACATCTACTAGCTGCAAGCAGGCTCTGATTTAAGAGCTCATTCCAGGCACTGACATCTGGTGCTGTTACATTGTCAATGTAGTGACCAAATTCACTTCACGCCAAAACATGTTTGCTTATCACTTGTCCTATAAAGATGAATGTCAATGCTTTCTGGCATCAACCATAAGGTCACA
Source organism: Taurulus bubalis (assembly GCF_910589615.1). NCBI lineage: Eukaryota > Metazoa > Chordata > Actinopteri > Perciformes > Cottidae > Taurulus > Taurulus bubalis. The sequence continues at coordinate 14,839,698 of NC_136602.1, forward strand.
TTTACATTAGCTGCATTAAATACATTGTGTTTGCCAACATCAAACGAGATTAAATAAGCAATCGACATTGACATCACCATATGCTATGAAATATGCAATTAGTAAAAATAAGTTTGGAATGTTCCAGATGCACAGCAGTTCGAAGAAGCAGCTATCAGAGCAAGTGATGGACAGATTTGTCACAGCAAATAGAGCTGAAACATCTCAGGCCTCAATACAGTCAAACCTGAACTAAAATCTGTCTGTACAGTGAAATATGCTTCGCTTACAGCTTTTTGAAGACAGGGAAAGCTAGCTGCCCCACAACAGATTGGGGCTAAAGTGACAAAGGTGAAAAGACAGTTCAAGCGACATTTTGCGACAGGAAGCAAAGATATTTCAATGACGAAGAGAGTTAAATGAAAAACGAAATCAATGGATGATGCCGTGTGTGCCCATTTTCAAATACTTAAAAGCCTACCATCTGAGCTAACTCTAACTTTGAACAGAAATAGGACAATGTAAACCTAATCCATTGTTATTCATTGTTCAAATCTGCACAGCTACATAAATCGGATGCTTTCGTTTTTGCTTGAGACGTGAAGGGTTTTCATGAAAAGTATATCTTTGATATAAAGAGATAGAGAAAAATGATCCTTGCATTCAACTACATTACACTCCATGATAACTTACCAACATAAGATGAAGATAATATATTCTTATCACCTTTTAAAGGTGGATTTGGGGGCATCTAGCACTGTGGTTGAGGACACGTACAAAGCCGCGGTAACGCCGTTGGCCACACTCAGAGGCCATACTTACCATAATAACACTTCTTTAGGATCAACAGAAGTCAGACGGCGGAGCCACGGTTTTGCACTCTGCAGCTGATGTCATCACAATTTAAAATTTGTGTTGGATAACTACGGTGGCCTTCAGGAAATGTAAATAGAAGAAAGGCCAGTGTTTGGTTTGTCCGTTCTGGGCTACTTTAGAAACGGTGTAACATGGCGGACTCCTTGAAGAAGACCTACTCTTTACGTATATATGAAGGGGTTATTCTAAACTAATGCAAACACAGCGATTATTAGTTTCAGGTGATTATACACTAATGAAAACATAGTTATGCATAGTATATGCCATTTCTGCTATTAGATCCCCCATAATGCGACACTGGCTCTTTAAGTCAAGCACGTTTTTAATATTATGCTGATATAGATGTAAATCGAGGGTGGCTTAGATCCAAAATCATTATAAAAAGTTTGGTATGCTTTTAATTAATTGAAATAAATTAAAAAAATATTTTATTAATTTTCTGCTTGCCCTAATTTTTCAAACACAAGTCCCTGAATGCCCTACCTCTCTGTGTAAAGCAAGACTCCTCCAGATCACGTGAAATGAAATGAAAAAAGTGGGATTTACACACAGTTCAAGTACAATTATTATCAGCTATACTTTTCACTGTGTGCAAAGAGGATTGGACTTACATAGTCGTCGTATGATTCGTGTGTGACGGCTAACAGCGGGGGCCTGTATCCTGCCCCCCTGGCCCTCGGGGTTTTCACCTCCCTCGTTAAAACCGCCGTGGGAAGTTTGCTGTGCGCCGCTGCCGCTGTCCCCCGAGGGGCGGCAGCACTCCTTCCTGTGCCTCTGTGGCCCCTGGTGAAGCAAACAAGCAGACAAACATGGCATCAATTTGCCTAAAGAATCTTACTCCATAACATTGCAAGTTGCAGTGATGTCTGAGAAAAACTGGCATGAAGACATAAAGAAATCAGTTAAATCCCTCTCATCGCTGCATATGTGCAAGGCTGCCTCAGTCGGTGGGTGTCATACAGTGAAACACAAGATAAGCATGGTAGCTCTTGCAATGATCAGAGGGCTCAAGAGTGTCACTTTGTGTCTTTGTCATCTCTGCAAACATGCCTATGCCTATTTCAATAACACGACAGAGCAGTGCCTAGCATGTGTTTGTCCAAAATCACACCTCCACCTGCCTGAAGCTAGAACACACCCATGTTGTAGTAAAGAGACAATAAAGGCCAAAGACATGGGCAGGTTTGAGGAATTTAAGGTGGATTGTTTCTTTTATGGAGGTGGGACTGTCCAGTAGCAGAACCACATAAACACCGCAGGGTTTGAAGGGTGGATTTAGCATCGCAAAGCCGTCTATTGTCTGCTAACTTAGCATTTTAACGGCAGCATAATGTAGGTGGGCTAGGATACCCTTTCTTCCTCTGGCACATCCTTCACTAGGTAGCAGCCCATTGTGATCCAAAAATACAGACACTCAAATGGGAATTACTGGTGCATATTTTTCATGGAGATTTACAATAATCGCTTATCGTTGCGCCATAAGGGGGGAAATCTAGGTAGAGAAGTGGTGGTGGTGACTTAAAAATGTGAGCGTCCCATGTTACTGCAGGGTTTAGCTCATTCATATGTGCTGCCTTAATTAAACCTGGCTGTCATGGCAAACTGTACCTGCATGGGTAGTCCTGAGGGACTCAGGTAGATTACAGACAATTTGCTCGTGAAACGAACTTAAAAGGAGTCTAGATGAGGGCCGCGTTTCACTCGAGCAATGCCAATCAAATGTTCTCGAACATCTAAGTTGTTCTGTAGCTGGTCGTGCCTGCACCTTAGAATCCCCTTAAGCTACAGAATGGTACATGGAAATCAACTAGCAGGGCTCTCAAGTTTTTAAGACAGGTAAGAGTGACATATCCTCCTCCTTCTCCTCCTTCTCCTCCCCCCCCCCCCCCCCCCCCCACCTCACCCCCCGCCCGCGCCCCCGCCCATGCCGTATGCCCACAGACCAGCCCCCCTGCCCCCATATTATTATTAGCTTTATTTTCATTGGTTGCTGGATTACATTTCACCCAGATACAACAGATACATTTTTCTGATTGGCTATTCGTGGAGCCCATTTCTTTTTTTTGATTGGCTGATGAGTGGCACCTCACGGCAGAACTCCAGGGGATTCGGGGAGACGTGCTTGATTCCTCCATGGTGAGGGCAGCGCGACCAGGTCATGTTTGTGCGCTGCGGCACATTAAATAGCCTAGAGTTTTTTTTCAGCGTGAGAAATACGATGTGTGGCGGGAGGGCGTGACTTAAGACCGAAATGCGTGACAGTCACGCTCAATGCGTGACACTTGAGAGCCCTGAACTAGTATTTGAGTTATGAAGAAGACATAACTGGTGAATTGTTTTTATTGAAAGGGTACATGAGGGGGAAGAGAACGAATAACACTTTTATATTCAATATTCAGATGTGTGAACCAATTAATCTGAAATTCACCATGAAGGCGGCGACATCCTTCTTCATTATTAAAGCATGTATTTGCCATTCACAACACTGCACACCAAAATGCTGTTTATAATGTGTCGTATTGCTGTGGATAACAAATGTTGGGGGTTGACTACTTTTGAGTGATTGCATAACTGATTTAAAGGAAAACTACTCAACCTTTGTATGATATCAACAGTTGGTTAATATGTTGATGATAAATACCCCTTTTAAGTTCTGCTCATTATGTGAAAAGATAGTACTGCAACTGTAAAGAAAAATGTATATATATATGACATAAGTCTTGACCTAAGAGAAGTGTTTCAGAAATGTTTCGATATGAAGCCTGCCACAAGTCTTCTAATAGTAGTAACCTTCAGAAACGTTTAACTTTAAGATGCCCTGATTGTTGTATTCACAAAATACTCAAAAGCCCTTTTCTTTGGCGCTGTATTTACTGCTTTACCCCGTGGATGTTGTGGTTGCTGGCCGTACGCTCCTCCCCTGTGCACTCCTCCCTCTGCCCGACTCGTCGGAGCCATTGAGCAGTGAGAGCTCTCTCAGTTGCTCCTGTCGGATCTCGTCATTGTAGTCCTGCGGGAAACAAAATACAGAATTTTTCAAAAACAAGGACATTTGTCTTCTGACTGCAACAGATGCTCGCAACAGCAGCAAATGGCATGTAATCAAAATGATCTTGACACGCTCAGCAACCACATGGCGCTGCTGAGCGTTGAATACCCAACGAGGAACGTTTTCTTTTGGTGTATGTTTGTTTATGCAGGGGAGGGATTAGTGATGTAGGACGATCAATACATACTCCTCAAAAAAAGACGTGGATTCATTGGTCGCAGTAGTTTTTGTATGATTTTTTTTTTTAATAAGGCAAAGGTAAAAACATATTTTCTGTCAAGGGGTTTGTAGAACTAGTGTGAGTTTTTGACAATTTGCCTTCCGTATGACTGGAGGACAAAAATAACCAGCAAAAACAGATTTCAAAATAATTTCCAAAACCTGTATGTTGAGAAGAACGAGGACATAAAAAGGAAATAAAAAAACAACAACCTACTTCTCACTTTCAAGCAACATAAAAATATAGTCGGCACACAGCCAGTAATTGACAGTTTCAACAACTTTGTGAGGAAGATCGTTATCTTGTGATTCTGAACCCTTTTTTCTTAACCCGTTATCAAACAGTATGCGGATCATTATGCAACAGATAAGGGAGTGGACAAAGCAATATTCATTATCTTGTCATTGCTGTCAAATAAACAGGCTTATTTCTCAGAAACACACAAGCAAAGCCCACACGATTTGATACCTCGGGCAAAATGTTTTTAGTTGTTTTATTTTATAACAAAGCGATGGAGGCAGCAACCAACTGTCGTTGGTGTTTTTGACAGCCACACTTTGTGACTTGTTGGGTCTTTCCCACAGTATGACATGAGCGCAAGAAGGCCTAAAAAACTTCCTTCAGATATTTGAAAATAAATAGAGGTCACTGTAGACAAAGTCGGACCAACAATTCAGACCCAGTGTGCAAGAATTAGTTTCCAGAAATGTGAGACAGTTTAAATGTTGAAAACAATTCTTCTGGTCTACATGAATCCTTCCAAAATGGAGTGAATGACATCTTTGGGAGAGCGTTAATCCGACCAGTAAATGAACTGCACATTAATTCATGAGATATCATTCTGTGTAGAGTGCATTGATAAATGAAGGACAGACCATTAATGGGTGTGCAGGCTCTGTTTGAGGGAGATTATAGCTCACACATACACTATAATCTCGGGTTCTGGTGAATTGTGTTACTCTTTATTTGCTTTAATACCTTCTTTTCATGCTACTCTGTTGATTTCCATTATATATCTATAAACCCACCTACACCACACTAAGTCATGAGGATATCACAGCAGAGTGTTTGCCTACTCTGTGATTTGCACGTTTGTCATTGAATGTAATCCGATCTTTAACAAAAGCCTATTATTAGAATTTCATTATTATGTGTGACCAGAAAAGTTGTCAACTTGCTTATTCATATGCCTTGCACATTATACCAAACGTCAGCATCATTATTTGACTTATTGTCATACAGGGACCATATGATGAACAGATTCTGACTTCTGCGTGTCACAGAAGAAGAAGAAGAAGAAGAAGAAGAAGAAGAAGAAGAAGAAGAAGAAGAAGAAGAAGAAAATCCTCAAGGTAGATTTCCAAAACACTTGACACACTGCACACATGTGTTCTCTTGTTAATGAACTAATAGGGCCTGAAGCGTTCTAATGGTTTGAAGGAGACTGGCAGGGCTTTTAATTGGAAAGCTGGCAGCTTATCTAAAGCACAACAAATCTGCCAGAGCTTGTAAAAGTTGACTGGTGACAGAGGCGTTAACATGAGATAAACCCCATGCTGAGGCTTCTCGGGTCAGACTGTTTGCTCACTGAGATTAACTCTAACCATGCAGGACCTTGTACACAAACGATGCCCTTCACAAAGCAAAACTTAGACTTTAAGTGGTCGGCACAGGAAGAACGGTGATACCGATCTATCTTGTGTGTGCGTCTACCTGCTACACGTCTCTGTTGCTGGCTGTGTTGACGGATTTCATTTTCTCGACTTTACATCTCATTGATACTCGTCTGTTGGCTGCAGGACCGTTCATGAATAACAGTTCCTATCTACTTGGACATTCTTCTGACAAACATACAAAATGAAAATAAATTCAACATTTTTAAATAATCAATCTCAGTGGAAGAGATGTGGATCTCTTCTGAGACCTGAAGGCATCTAGTGATGCGAGTCAATACATACCTCCATCAAAATATTAAATAGATAAACAAACAAAGACATCAAATCAATCCCAGTTTTTGAAGAGAATGGTTTATTTCCAAGTGTGTTTCCACATACAAAAAAGTTAGATTACTATTATCACATATGAAGATGTCGGATGTATGTATGTCAGAAGATGCATTGGTTTCTTTGGAGGACAGAGCTGAGAATTTTCTGGTGATATACAGCATATTGACAGGCCTCTCAAGTGTCACGCATTGAGTGTGACTGTCACGCATTTCGGTCTTAAGTCACGCCCTCCCGCCACACATCGTATTTCTCACGCTGAAAAAAAACTCTAGGCTATTTAATGTGCCGCAGCGCGCAAACATGACCTGGTCGCGCTGCCCTCACCATGGAGGAATCAAGCACGTCTCCCCCGAATCCCCTGAACTCATCAGCCAATCAAAAAAAAGAAATGGGCTACACGAATAGCCAATCAGAAAAACGTATCTGTTGTATCTAGGTGAAATGTAATCCAGCAACCAATGAAAATGAAGCTAATAATAATAATATAGGGGGAAAGAGGGCTGGTCTGTGGGCATACGGAGGCGCGGCCGGGGGGGGCATGTTTGTGTGCCGCTGGTTAGCTTCAGGTCAACCCTGTTAGCTCTGTCAGCATTTTTGTCGTAGTTTTGCACCGTTAGCTGCAAGCCGCGTCGGTGACTGGTATGTTTTTTAGGTTGTGGTTTGCAATAAGTAAAATAAGATCTTGGAGACAACGTTAATTCCTACAGCGCACGCCGTGTTTAAACACTAAAGAAGATCTGAAAAACCATCACAGTGCATGCTGTCCTACTACTACAACTACTGAAAGATGTTCTCATTCTCCCAAAGCACATCAGACCAGTTGATGCAGAGGAACAGAAGCAGCTGCAGCAGATGATAATCTGCATCTTGATATGATGTGTGTCAAGTTTTCCACTGTATGTACATAACTTTCTCATTATGCTCATTTCAGTTATGAACAAAAATAACTGGGTGATATGGACTTGAATTCTGTATTTCGTGATGCCGGAAGTTTACATTTATGAATCTTCATTATTTGGTCCTTTGCTTGTGCATTTCACTTTATTGTGTTGCTTCGTGACCATCACTGAAAACAGACAAGAATCACTTTTGAGGTCATAATGCAGGACAGCACAAGTGAACCATAGTGTGATACAACTACACCTGAGAACTGCATATATATATATATATATATATATATATATATATATATATATATATATATATATATACATATATATATATATATATATATATATATATATGTGTGTATGAATTAGTGCACGACTAGAACAAAATCTACAACCAATGCACAGTCAAAAAAACAATATTCTTTCTCATGTCGAGCTCTTTCAACGTGAACTCAACACAAATTGCACCTCCTTCCTTCCACAATAAAATTGGCCCTGCATTGTTAAACCACCTGCACAGTCTGGATCTTTTCTGAACATAATAATGCAGAGGACTGTGCATACGTGTGTGCCTCTGCAACACCAGGCCAATCTTCAGAGTTGGTGCTCAGGCTCTTTCTTTGGGATCATGTGGATCAAATAGATTACATTAAATTCAAACACAAAACAGACAGCTTTAATAGCATCTATATCTTTGTTTTGTCTTGAAATCAAATTAATACGACATGTTGTTACCCCCAAGATGAAGGCCACAAGCTCATCCAGCTGAGAGCAGAAGCTTCTGTCCTTCTCCAGTGCCTCTCGCTCTCATCCTGTTAATACTGTTTTCTACTGATTAGGTTCCTGTTTGCATAACTGTGAGCTGACAGCACTGACAGCCTTTCTGTCGGCAGATTTTGCTTCACAGCAGATCTGAGAGCTCCCGCTCAGAAAAGCTTTCTCTCCTCATAGTCAGCAACTGATAAAACTCAAAACTGTACTTCTTGGTGGCTTGTGTGTTCAAATCCTGCTCAAGACTAAATTAATAACACGCCAATGATTCATGTGAAAGTGTAATTGGAAATGGTCACATCTTTTACACATGTGATTGTGATTCTTTTTAATAATTGTGATTTATATCATAAGGGTTTTCATAACAGAAGAAAATAAAATTAATTTTATTATGTTTTCCTGTTTTGTAGATATGAGCTCAGTGGGACGCAGGTTTTACTGAAGACATATTTGTCCTCAGACATCATGGGGCTGGTGCAACATTAAAATTATTTTGTTTTGGTAGAATATGGAGCACATTTGAGTTTTTGTTCAGAGATGAGTAGAAAGGAGTGCACCACAAATCCCTCACCTAAGCTCACATGCTGTGGTGCAAACTTAGATTTTCAGCTGCAACCAGCAGTGTAAGTCATTTAACTACACATGTGGCATTGTGGGAGCTACACGTCTTGTTTATTAAGCCTGCTGCATCATTTTGACCTGAGTTTGGTTTCTGAAGCATATGTCACACAAGCAGGGGTAGATGGGCCACTGGAGCAGTGCTAGTTTTCCTGATGGCAGAGAAAAGCAGTAATGTTGCCTACCAGTTGGCTCGAATCAGGAATCAGGCATTTTTAGCAGTCTTACATTTAATACATGTTTCCTCCTTGGCCAACTTGTATTTGTTCGGTCTACATTTCACACGCTTAACTGACAACAAGTTGATGTCAAATACATAAAAAAAAGTCCACCAATTTAGAATTGCTCTTCTCCAACATTGTGCAACCAGGAATAGACAGTTTAAAACAAAACTGATTAAACACATGTTCCCTCCTTGTCAGTCCTGGAGCCTACATTACCCACAATGCAACACAATTTCGATGTAGCGGCCTAATGCAGCCTCGAGCTTAGCCACAAGGGGAGATGAGCAGCTGGATAAAGGTCTCGTGAGCTCACAAACTCCACACCTCCAGATCTGTTTCATTTTAACTTGTAGTCTTCGGTCCCAACCGACCAACTTCATAAATAATGCCTGATAAACTGCCTCAAGGGATGTCACTTGAGGCAGTTTATCAGACTTCACACAACTTCTTTTGGGGCCACAAAAGGATTTACAACTTATTTATTTGACATATTCAGTAGTACTCCCCAACACCAGTAAACAGTCTTTGATGTGTAAAATTATTGGAGTCCCTCTTAAATTAATCAAATGAACAAATTTACATTATTTTGCCTTTTGGAAGTATAATTACAAATAAACAACACATTACTAAACCCATGCTGGTTATTTTTAACCAAACCAGTCCCAAATAGCAATTCACTTGAAATATCACTCTGATAACACAGTAACCATCTCCGTTCCTACACAGTGAAGCCATAAAAACAAGAAACAGCAGGACGCACCTTCCACTTTCCACCAGAGGCAGGAAACATCTGTCACTGTGGACACTGACAGATGCCTGTTGTGTTGCATTATGTGCAGTTTATTTGCAAATCCATAAGATCCCTGAAGCAGCAAGCATGTGCTATAAAATACATGGCATGGTCTTTATTTTTTATGTTTGTTATTGACATGGTACAAGCTGAATTTAGGGACAAAGTCAGGGTTTCCCCTTTTCGACCTTCACTTAGTATTCTGGGGTTTCATGATACAATGAAAGGACGGGAATGTGAGATCTAATTAAGCAGCCAAATGTAACTTGAATTAAGGTTTTTCCCCCTCAACATTCATAAACATTTATAATAATAAACCCTCATTGGAGGTTTGAACAGTGCTTTCTTGTCCACAGTTATAATTTGAAGCCCCTTTGTCACTGTTAAATCTTCCTGTAGTCACCCAGTATAATTATTTCTGCTGGCATATTTTCACAAAATAAACTGTTGTCTAGCTTTAACTGTCTGTAATTATTGAATGTGTGCACCTATTAAAAAATAAATGGATTGCAGCTAATTATGTGTGTACACTAATTATGAAGTGTTGCTGCATTCTTATTAGAATCATTCAAAATACACAATACCTCATCTTCTCTCAAGTTACTACGATGAAGCGAGTATAAGTATAGACTCTGCCACAAGATTTTTTATATTCTTGGAAAGACTGTATGGAAGTAGAGCCCTTGTAAGAACATCAACTTGCTTTCAGAAAAAGCATGACATCCATAATGTAGACTCATGCAGCACAATTCCTCTATTAGGCTTGTCACATTTGCATTAATATTTACAGCTTAAACTCAGCACTAGTACACAACATGCACATTAATTATTTCCATAGTTCTCCGGGCTATAAGTTGCTGGAGTCTTGCAAGTTTTTTCCATACTGCACTTTAATTGCTGAATACATTATTTTTAATTTGTAAATGAGGGAATGCAGTTTTGTTTAGTGGTTGTGAAACAGATACAAACTTTACGCATATCTTCCTCTTGTGTTAACAAACCCTGGATACTGTAAACTCTTTGTGTTAGTAAGCCTAGTGGGGAAATAATCAAGTCAGCAATCATGTTCGATGTTCATATACCACATGGAAATGAAAATTAAGAGGAAAACATAATGTAAAGTATTACACTTACTGGAACTAGGAATTTTTTTATCTCCTCCAAAGCGTGACTCATGCGTGAATAGGCCTCTCCAGGTGGAGCAAAGACTTCAATTAAAACATGAAGATCATTACTGAGATGGGTGTATTTGGCCTCCCCGCTTTTCCTTAGTTCTTCTTCCTGTGAAAAAAAAGGAACAAGTGAAGTATTTGAACTGTTCTCCAAAATGCATGGTGTTTATAACATTATAATATGGTGGTAATTGTAATTTTTTGGATAAACAGGTAGTAACTTCACTGTTGCATAGTGACGTGTCATCAGGTATTCATTCGGAAGTCAATGTTCTTTATATTGTACAATGCAAGTTGAAGTGGAACGATTATGACCTGTTGATTTCATCTGCAGTATGCATATATTATAACTAAATATATAATGGATAAAACATACATTTGCCATTTAATTATATGAAAAGTGGATATGGAATGTGAACGTAACGATTAATGACTATACACAGTTTGGACCAATTTCTGTTACAACTGATAATGCAAGTGGCTCTTTGTGATGATTATAGTTAGACACAGCAGTGGTCAGAGTTAATGTTTATGTCAGCATGCTAACATGCTCTCAGTGACAATGACACTGTCTGCACACAATTTCCATCTAATAATTGTTTAGATATTTCAGTCTGTTTAACAGAGGGTGTTAAGGACCCAGATGCAGTACGACAGGATCCGAGAATCGTTTTGACATGCTTTATGCCAGGCAAACCTCACAATACACAAACAGTATAAAATCTGCTTTCGGGGAAAAGGCTGACAGGAACCAGAGGGAGCTGAGGCAGTTGTCGTGGGGACAGAAGATTATGGCAGTGTTCTGGGGCAGAGGGAAGGGGGGAAATCTAAACTGGCAGGGTCGGCAACGGGAGCGCAGTCCGAGGGTATTTGGTGGAGGGTCTGGCATAAATGTGGAGAACGATCTGGCAGTGAGTGTGAGTGAAGCTGGGGTTTATATACCAGAGGGAGTAGGCACAGCAGAGTGGACAGGTGAGAGTGATAGAGCTGACGAGGTGGGTGTGACTAACAGGTGAAGAGCATAAGCTGATGTGGTGAGTTTGACTACCAGGTGCACTGAATGAGCTGATTAGGTGAGTGCAGCAGAGTGGGCAGGTGAGAGTGATAGAGCTGACGAGGTCATACAGAAGGGAGTGAGTGCAGGAGGGTGGGCAGGTGAGGGTGATAGAGCTGAACTGTGACAGTCTGGACCAAAACGCTGGACTGCCCAGCAAACAGAGGGACATTGTGGCTAGCTCTGTTAAACATGAACATTTAGCTAAATAAAGTAGTCTTGCTAAAATATAATTTTGAAAATAAAAAGATGTCACTAAAGTCACCACATTCATCTCTAGGAAGATGCCTTTTCCTCACTTGCATAAGAAATAACTTGACTTAATTACTGATCATCTGACAACTACAGGAAAAAAAATGACAAGAATAACAGACTATAGCAGAGCTTTGTCATAGAGTCTGGCATCGGGACGCTGTTAGGTATTTTCTTTGCCCCGATAGAAATTGCATTTTGTGACAGCTTTGCAGACTCGACTTCATAACAGCTCCCGGAAATGTTTAAATGCATTGACATCTTGTGACTCAGATATGGCATGCAGTTCAAGTCATGAATGTGTGGCCGCTTGTGCCAAATGGATTTGAGGAAAAAAATCAAGGAGAATAAAATGACAGCAATAGGCCCTTCAGAAGGCAAAAAAGGGACAAAAATGATACTGATGCTGTATCAGAAACTGCTATCACATACAGATTGAGGAGAGCTCGTGTCAGAGCCGGCTGCTTAGAGCCCCGGGGCACCCAAAGGCCCTCAAGAGCACCTGAAATATCCCACAAGAGAGCTCGACACAGACCAGGCATCCCTATACGCTCACTACGCAAGTTGTGTCGGCCCGCCTCCCTTCTTGTCAAAGCAGGTGTCAATGTTCACAACTTTGATGAGAGGATGTAGTGAAAAGAAACACCAAGAGAGTGAGGAACAGCAATTAGGTAAAATTGTTTTCTCACCTCTCTAAGTTTGATATCAGCAAATAACAGTAAGTTAAGCTGCTGTACCAGCATGCAATGTGTCTCCTGTCTGTCTGTCTGTCTGTCTTGCTAATCAAGCTGGCAGTGCATCACTTGGTTCCTGCCAGACTCTTCCAGGGCTGTTCTGTGAATTTGTGTCTGACAAAAGTGAGAGTGAAATAATATTTATTATATATTGTGAAGAGGGAGTGTCGTCAATGGGAGATACATCCCCTCCCAGTGGTTGCAGCAGAGACTACAACCCATTATGGCATCTGGTTAACGAACTACAATTCCCATAGTCAGCAGGGCAGCCGTGAGAGGGAGAACAAAAGACAGGAGCGAAGGAGAAGAAAGAGAGTTGTTATGTTACGTTAAAGACAATGAACCAGAAGTAAACTGAAGATACTTATGTTTGATTTGTGTATAGCGACTTTTTTGTTGGAGTTAAGTTTACCTTTTGCTAAAAGAATCTGAATACATATGTTTTAATGTTAGAATCCACTGCTTGTCGCCTTGATTTGTGCACCCCACGCCTCACAAGCCGATCCCGACCTCTCAAGACATCCCAATATGATAAACGCCTATGTGTTCATAAACTGCAGCTCGGAAAAAGATAGCCAAGTCATGCGTGAACATGTGTTCACATGCGCGTGCGTGAATTATTGATCCAGCAGCAGCCTGTATATGGATCAGTCCAGAAAATATATGGGTGTGATGACCCTCATTGGCGCACATCATTTTAAAATAAGACAATGGCTAAAGTCTCACAATCCAGGTATAGTTACAACCCCGGATTAACGCAAGATGAAAAGCAATTAAAATGTTGATTAGCTTGGCATACTGCAGGACGATATGGAGGCATGCACAACTCTCAGTAAAAATATATATACTCAACCTAGCCATAGCATAAATAGTATAATGTAAAAAAGGAAATCTTCGGGATCCAGTTTGCATGGGCCAGGGCCCTATTTCTCGTACCTGCCTAAACAAAGTCAAGCAAATGTCCTAATCTCCAGCTTAAATTAGCGAGATGATTGACATCAGGCTATCTGGGTTTCTTCACGGCTGATCCGCGCTGAATCGGTCTCGTTAATTCCAGGCCAGATGTCAGTCATCTAGATAAATGCGCGCGCCCGCTCCTTTTCAGAAGGGTTAATAATCGAGCACTGACACCACGATGTTCTAACAGTACAATGGCAAATAAACTCAGAGGAACCTCTTTTTATTTCTCTAATGAGAAGCAGGAGATGATCATGAAGGCATATGAGGAAGTCAATACCGTAGTCATTCACAGCAAACGAGTTGCGAATATTCCAACGTTTTTGCAACATTGTTGTCGTGAACGCAACTTTAACAGCCCCCGCTGCGAGACATAAGCGTCGCAAATATATCAGACAAGTTAAATGCGTCAGTGTTGGGAAAATGTATCGGCTAATTTGAAGTGGTTCATCACCCAAATCAATCAGATTATATTTATCCAGTGAAGTTCAGTAAGCCTGCCCGGGAACAGGTTTAAATTTTTGGATGTGTTGCTATGGTGATTTATCTAAGCTTGCTTCGAGAAACCGAGAACGCCTGACCTACGTCATCTTATCCTGACAATTAGCCCGCTAACTCAGTAAGCCAGGTACGAGAAACAGGGCCCAGGTGTGCCAGTCAGACAAACAAAGCAATGACCCCTGGTGGACAGGTGAGGAATGACATGTTTGCTGAATAAAACCGCAGACACACTCAGAGATCCCTCTGTCTATGTGGTAGAAAAAAGAGAATGGAGAGGGAACAGATGCAGACGTCCCCCTGATGGAGATAAACAGCAGGTGCAGTGTCATATCTGTTTCTACATTCATTATATCAGCTCACGCTCTGAACATCCCAGGAACATCCGAATTGAGAAATTGTCTGGCCATGTTTCCAGATTGACTTCATCTAATTATTACTAATTCCGAAACAAAAAAAACTAATATTCTTCATACACATGCAAAATTAAAACATAGATAATTTCACATAAAGAACGTGTTTCTGAATGGTTGAACTTCTCATGTTGCTGGATTAATGTTTTACTGAAGCTCCTCCTCAGTGTGTTCAGTTCAACCACAAAACATCAGTCCTATGAATCCTTAAAGCAACAGAACTCCTCAGGATGAATGGTAAAAAATAAATTACAAAAATGCAATGAGGTGTTCAGTTTGGATAGGTAACATTGAGTTATACATAGACACAAATATGTCAATCCAAGCTCCTCATGCAAACTGTCTGATGACAAGAAAAGCCCAATCACCTTCCTATTTTAACCCGAGCCCTGAGGGGCCTCTGCCTGGGGCTTCACACTGGCTTAAAAGGTGTAAAGTTATGTAATATGGCCTGGAGTAAGTCCTAACTGTGTTTTTAAAGGAACTGATTAAATCCTAAAATCGATTCGACACTCAACAAATAACCAGACATGATGTCAGACCTGGAGTCGAGTTACAAATGCATATGCTACATATTTTATGTTATGACAAAATACACTTCTTTGAACATGTTTTCATTAACCCTGCCCTGCAACAATTGGGTGTTGAGTGCTTCGCTCAAGGACACCATGATGGTGGCTGTTAAGAGAAGCGAGAGTGACACTCACCCAGCCAATTGGGTTCAAACTTTTGTCCTTGCGTCACAGTTCCCTACCCTCAAGTAGAATTCAGCTTTAATTAAAAATCACTCCTAAAATTTCAGTGGGCTTCACATTCACTGTCAGAGCGTCACTATGGATCAGATCAAAACATGCATGTGGGCGGATGTGTCTCTGAGTTGTTTTAATAGTTTGTCACTGAAATGTTTGGGAGTTTACACACAGAGCTATACTACAGTTACCATGACTGGGGTATGCTTGCTTTTAATTTGTAAATATTATATGTTTGCACTGCTATAAGGACTTTAGGAACTCGGAAATAATATTATTTTTAAACCTTGCAGTGTTTTTTTTCTAGAGTGAGAAAGGTGGAACGAGGACTCTTTGCTTTAACTCCTTGCTCAAGTTGTTGTAGAGACCATATGGTGTGAGATGCTCTAATGCAAACTTCCAAACCTGAGAAATTACCTTACGGCTAGACAAATGCACCCTACCGACAAACTGGGTGACAGAAATGTGTGATGATAACTTGAGCTTGTAATGGGACTTTTGCTACGTTAGTACCACACTGCCTTGTGACCAGCTGGCCAGAGTGGCAGGCAGACTTTCAGTCCTGACCTTTAGGTGTCAGTCTCATCACAGAGTCCTTCAGACTTTGCTCAGACTGTACAAATCAATCAATATGCACACAGAAAACAAGCTGAATCAGATTGTAACGTAGCCGGCCTTTGGTAAGAACCAATGGTTCGGGGTGCATTATGTTCCTTTGTGTCGCACACAGCAACATGAATCTCCCTCAGAATCAATCTTCAAGTGAAACAAACAATACGCCATGTTCGTGATAGTGGCACTTAGTAACTGATTTATTAAATAAAACAAAGTATAATCACTGCATGCATGTGAATAAACTGTTATTTTGCATACAGTTATAGAAGCTCTTTATTTAATTTTACACACTGTGCACAAGTTAATGCAGCACACGAGTAAACTGAATGGACTTAGTGGCAGGAAGCCAAAGTTTTAAATGAGTTCTTGCTCCGGCCAAGGCACGTTAAAAAGTACAGACTTTCTGCCTCACAATTAGGTCTGAATGGAAATTGACGCAAACATGTATGACGGGTAATTCCTAATTATAAAGCCTTACAGTTGTTGAAGAATTTGGGGCTTTATTAAGTTGTCATAGAAGAAGATTTCCAAATTGCACTTTTTCCAGGCTAAATGCTGGAAAAGATAAGATATAACTACATTATAAAGAAATTTCAGTAAAAAAAACAACTACTGTACGTTCTTACTTCAGTTATTGTATACTTTCTTACTGCACTTGCTATACACGTCCATGAAAACTGGTCAAGAAGGAAGGTCAAGAAGGAAATTTCCATCTCACTGATAAAATGGTGTTTCTTACTCTTGAAAAAGTTATTATATTTAGTTTTACAAAGTGTCAAAGCTGGGAATAACTAAAACGCACATTTAGCTTCACTTGTGTATCTCCTAAAGTTAATTACATGACAACTGGGCAAACTCCAGAGTAGCTACTAAATGAGGTGAGATTGTTTTCTCAACTAAACTGCATTTAATATGTGCAAATGACCATTAGAACCGCACCATATGTTTAAACCTGCAATAACTGATACTGTGGCTCCCTTAGGGGCAGCTGAAACACAACATTGACACATCAACAGCACTTAGTGTTCATTTGGAGTCGTGTTTCTGCCACCGGATAAACATACAGTATGTGCATTCTGTCTCTTTTAGTTTTGTTTTTGGTCTCTAACAACTCCTAAAGGAGAAATCAGTCAAGCTGCTGCTAAAACAATGAGCTGAAACAATGTACTATAAAGCTCTGTAAAGCCAAGGGGAGCTGCAGATCCGGGTGTGAATTTCACAGGGGAACTCTTTCACGTTGTCATTTGATACATTTTTATCATAAAAATATCGTAATAGACACTTTAAAGCAGTTGTTACAGCCTCTGCATTGTTTTACCCTCAACATTCTCTTGACTTATGGAAATGCAGCTCCAGTTTCAGCACAGAGGTGGTAACGCTGAAGTCTTTTGTCATGTCGAGATGTCGAGATGTCTGCATCTCTGCGACAGTAATACCAGCAATGTAACTCTATAGCAGCACTGAGACCTGTTAAGAGTGTGAACATCAGATCCAGCAGACTGTCTGTGAACACGCTCGGGTAAGTTTGGCTCCAGGGGACCACAAGTCAGCAGGATAAATGACTTTGGCAAAGAAATTCATTACTTTGCATACATAATTGACTCTTACAGAATATGCTATTAAACAACGCACAGAAAAACATTCCTGTTTTCTCCGACATATGTTTGTCAACTGAAAGCTATTAATGTTACTCTGCGGGTTATCCATCTCACTTAAAGCTCAGATGTTGTTGGTTAGAATATTATTCTGCACTTGGCTGGAATTTCAAGCACTTTCCTTCTGTAAATGTTTCCTTTTGATTCGTAGCTTGGATCAGCCCAACAACTAGATTTCAACACAAATCAATATCTCACCTTGCCTTTATCCCGCATGGACCCTTTGCCGAGGATGGACATCTTCACTCCAGTCTCCTCTTGTAATCGTTTCATGGAATTTCCCCGTGGTCCCAGCAGCTTCCCGACAAAATTAAACTGTAACACAGGAGAAAAAGAGCAAACAGAATGCCTTGTTAAGGTTTTCAACGTATGTAAGAAGAGGACAACAAATGAAAAATCTGACTGATGTGAATATAACGTTTTTTTCTTGATGGAAGACAGATATGTTGGATGTAAAAGGTTAGCCATAAAAAACGTTGGCTGAGCTTTGTATCGAATACAAGAAAGTCCAAGAATGCGCATGTCCATAAATGGATGTTACCAAGGTCTGACTGAAAGAACTTGCAACAGTCGATTCAGCCCTAGATTAACTTTTTACTTCTAAATGATAGTTCAGTGATCAAAAGTCACGCAATAAAAATCTCAGATAAGACTTCTACTTCAGATTTCTAAATGGATTCTCTAAATATTAACCATCTCAAAATCATATCTCTGGAACTCTATAGCTCAAACTAACAATGTGAAGAAAAATGCAATTGACACCCTTGAGAAAGTTTAATTAAGTTATGTGGTCGACATTGCTTCCCTGTTTCAGTCCTTGGACATCTATTATTGAGTATTTTAGTATTATTTATATTATTATACTTGTGCGTGTATATACACAGTATAGAGATATATATATATATATATATATATATATATATATATATATATATATATATATATATATATATATATATATTCTGTATATCATTTTATTTTATTTTTCATCATTTATATAAAAATACAATTTTATATATATATATATATATATATATATATATATATATATATATATATATATAATTTTATTTTTCATCATGTTAGATACATGTTTGTATCTGTATACTTATATCAAAATTATTACATTAGTCTAGCGTTGGACATCTATTATTAGTTATTATTAGTATTAGTATTATTTTGTGTCATTTATATTATTGTACTTGCTTATATATATATAATTTTATTTCTATCATACTTATGTCAAAATTATTAATATCCAGTGTTACAGATGATTTACTGTCTATTAAAAAATCAAAATGTTATCACCAATAAAAAAATAAAAGATGTTTTCTGACCATTAGTCATCTATTATCAATCAATATCAGATTTCATTCACTATCAATCATGTGAGAAAAAGCTGTATTGTGGCCTGTGATAAATCAATAGAATTGTGCTCCATGTAGCACATTAAAAGTGAATGTGAGTCTCATCAGCGGTCCCACTTTATGTTTCCATTTGTTTACCTGAACTGTGCCCTCACTAGTCATGTTTCTTATGGCCGTTTAGGGTCATCCATGTCGTGTTGAGAAAAAAAGAAAAGGGAACATGGGCTCAAACCAATAACTGTTCCAGAGGTCAGTGCTGAG